>NC_143399.1:17875522-18192197 GCF_052110815.1 Crocodylus siamensis
ATAGCTTTTTACAGTTCCAGGAATTGGAATTGCATAAGCAATTTCTTTGTAAACTCAGGAAGTTAATACTTGCAGAGATGCTTTAAGACAATACAATACATTCTTGGTTGGCCATGAGGGTTAAAGACTCTTTTGAGAATCGCTTAATTTAAAAACCCAAACCTATGAAAAAAAGCTGAAAGATTCATTACAAACCAAGTTTTTATATTCATTTGAAACATAATTTCAGTTCCTATTAAAGCCTGAGAGCATTAAAAGAGTTTTTTGGGCAATAAACTGAATAAAAGAAATGAGTCAAACTTGTCCTGCCATAACAAAAAAAGCAGTAGCTAAAAAACTGAATATGAATCTGCAATTCTGCTAGATTTTCATTAGCAAGCTGCACATATATTAGATTAAAATGCTACCAAAACCTGAAGAAGATAAACTAGTAGTGTCAGAAACTGATATTTGAAATTGGGGACACCACTGGAAGAGCACGCCTTCTACCTTTAGCAAGAACATAGAAAGAAAAAATACAACCTTGAAAACTAGCAATACCTCAGTTTACCATATGCCTTTAAGTCAACATTGTAAGTAAAATTCAGAAGCAAAACAGACAGCTAGGATGTCAAAAGATGTCACTAGACAGCATTAAAAAGTGGCAGTCTTCTAGCCTTTAACTGCTGCAAAGCTGTAACTTCATTAAATGTCAAGGTCATCAGTGACAAGATTTCAAAAATAATCTTGCAAGAGGTCAGGATTTCTAGGGTGATATCTTTTATTCGACCAACTGTATAGTTGGGATGGTTAGACAAGCTTTTGAATGCAGGACATCCTTCCTCAGGTACCAGTTTCCAAGGCTCTCTCTGTTGAATCTTCCAATGCATCACAAGCAATTAATTTGCCCAAATAAAAACTGGTTTCAGTTATCCTGTATTCAAGATTCTACTGGGGGAGAGAACGGTCTGCTCCATAGCAAAACAATACTTAAAAAGTATGAAGTGTGTTGCAGACTTATCAACTGATTTAAAGAAAAGTGCCAGAGAACACTTGTATTAATAAAAGAAAAAAAGGCCAAACACTTTATTCAGCATTAAAAACTAACAAAACTCACAATTAATTGTGGTTCCTACCCATGCAGTGGGGAGCCCCCATGGCTGAAATGTTGTCAACAGGGGCGTCATATCCCTGAATGACAGGATTTCTGGGAGAGAATCTCTAAATTTGGCCTGGTCTTCTCTGTCTCCCTATACTTTAAATTTTTGTTAGCATGGGGTTAAAATTACTTCATGTTCAACACATTAAACAGATAATTCTTTCATCCCAACAAAAGGTTGGGAAAAAATACCAATTATGATGTGCTTTTTAAGCTTTGTACAGTTATCATTGTAATAGAAGGGAAAACCATGCACATATTAAAAAAAATATGTATAACTTACCTTAATACAGCCAACGATTGTAGTTGTGAGAGCAGAATTATACTGAGTGCAAAGAACAGTGGAGTACATCAAAATAAACCTGAAGGAAAAAAATTCAGAACTGAAATGCCATCGTCTACTCTCCTGCTGTTAATTTGACAACATGTTTTTTCTATTGCTAGTCTGGCAAGACCTACATTAGAGCTAGCTGCAACACCAAATGTCTATTTGCCATGATTTCTGATCTCTCAGATGTTATATATCAACTAGGGCAAATACACCAAATAGTGGTAACATTAACTGAAACATGGAAACTATCACTTTTAGAAACAGTGAAACAGAAGTTTCAGAAACAAAATATATGCCCTGAAATCCCTGATAGATGCTGACAGTGTCACACAGTCCTGGTCATCTTCAGTGCTGTGCCACACCAGATAGCAGTGGCTAGCCTGAGGTCCCCAACAGCATGGCAGCCAGACCACACTGACTGAGCACAGACCAGGGATCTCAGGGCTTCCAGTCTTGTGTGGCAGCCGGCTTCTCTTGCTGTACAACTCTTGCTGCTTGAAGAAGGAAAGGACCCGAATTCTGGACTCCTGAATGTCTCTGAACCAGGGGCAATACATATGGTAGGGCCACCCTGGAACAAAGCAGCTCAACAAAGGATCGCTAGGCTCCTGGTTCCACTGAGAATGTTTCAACCCTACCCAAGAGACCCAATTTGAACAAAAAGTTATGACAGAAATGTGCCTGGCAAGTAAATGTTGCCATCTGCTTCTGTTGAGTCTTCTACATCAAAAGCAATATATTTCCACAAAACAAACTGCTTTCAAAACTGAGGTTTTTCCAATTAAAGAATATTCTTTGGAAAATTTCCAATCAGCTATAACTTACATTACTCACATGGTTACAACATGATCTGCCACAACATGTGGCAAATACCTTTTGTACACTCTTACTTTGTGTACTGGAGGACCCACACATTAACAGGACAGGCCATTTCTGATCCGTTCAAGTTAGCAAAAATATACCAGAAAATTCACATACACTGCAGTGAGCTCCAGGTTTTAGTTTTAAGAGAGTAATTTAGTTTTATTTATAACAATGTGTGCCTGCAAGTGTATAGTTTACATGTACATGCATACACACAGTGCTTATTGAAACCAAGAAGTTGTAGCAATAGAATGTCATCTGTTTAACCCTTTAAGGCATGTAAAACAAGACAGTTGCAGGGTTATCTTTTTTGGTGGACTCAAATTAGAAGTGAACAAAGCTAAGAGAATCAGTTGGACCATGCCCGTTTGTGTAAAAGGAAATGTCAAAATATGCCACGTTGCTTATAAAAACCACTAAATATCAGAAAAATCAATACATTATCATGAATTTGGAGTCTCACCAAAAATCAGAACCAGCAGTAGCCTCTGAAACCAAAGGTATGGCTTATGTGACATATGGTGGCAACATGCTAGGAAATGCCATGCTTACAGAGCAGCACAGAAATTCTCAGCTTGGTGTAGTTTAGCAAGTTAAGGTGCATTTAGGCAGTATATGACAGAATTTTAGCAATGAGTGCCCCAAAAAAGTGTTTTTACCAGCACTGAAGTTGGACTTAAGTTGACACTTTATAACCAGTAAAACTTCAGCTATATTGGTTGAGGGAATACATCTCTGATTTAGTTAGTCTATAACCGTGATTCTCAACCAAGGTGTCAGAGCCCTGGAGTGCTGCCAGATCCTTCGAAGGGTGCACGAGGTGCAAAGAGATAAGCAGATACTTGTAGGCTCAGGCTTGTCCCTATCTGAACAATCCCCACGCCCACCGCCAAGGAAATAAGCACTGTAATATATAAATACTTTTTTGAAATTGGGTGCCCTTAGTTCACAAGTTATGGAGGGATGCCTCGTGTTCAAGAAGTTTGAGAACCACTGGTCTACAAGATGCAAATCTACGCTGCCTTCTGCCTAACTTCAGGCCAACACAGCTATCTCGGAGGGTACAACAGACATTCACAGTACGTGTGCGCATGCTAATTAGTGAACAGGACCTTCAGAAAGTAGAGGCTTCCTTAGTATTTGTTGGAAAAGTTACAATATGAGAAAACTTTACTTGGAGAAAGAAGAACAAACAGGATGGTTGAATAAATACTTACCCCATTACACACGACAGTGTAAACTGTATAAGGAAGAGTGTATCTGCCCAGCCTTTATATTCCATTGCCTGAAAGAAACAAATGTTGCAAAAAAGGTTAATACTGTAACATTCTGCTGTAGTAACACTAGAGCTGAAGCATGACCACAGAAGTTTGGTCTTAGCCCACAAAATGATCCTAGCACTGTCTTCTGGTATTGTCTTCATTTGAATTCTTACTCTGAAAGCTTCAACATGCCAACCAAGCTTAAATTGCTACTAGACTCCACTCACCACGTTTCCAGTGAAGAAGGGAGAAAGGGACACTGCTTGACAAAAGCATTAATGTACAAGATTACATTCTTGAGAACCAGCTTTCCTACACTGTATAAGACAAAGCTAGTGTAGAAAACTGCAAGTTAATATTCTTAATCATACAGAGGGTCATGAGAAATTAAGTGTCCCATCAATGTCCAAAATTAAATAGAGAACCAAAAGGTTCCTAAAGGAACCTAAAGTAGTTTAAAAAGTAGTAAGATAAAAAGCAAATAAAGCAGGCACTCTGTAGCCAAAAATAAGAGTTTTATACTTTACAGTGCCTTGTATATTAAAACCTAACACATGTGTGTGTGTGTGCGGGCGCATGTACGTGCGCGCGAGTGAGTGAGATAGCGAGAGAGAACTTATTAAGGTGTATACTTTTATAGGAATTTTCTGAAGCAAGTTTCAGAAAACCCTTTTCAATACTTTGTATGAAGTTTGCCTCTACGGGTCCAAGAAAACAACTTTCTATTATTCAATCATAGTGGATAATACTGCTATTGCGATTTGATGTCTATCAGCTTCAAAACAATTTATATTTAGTACCTCTTTACCTGTTTTAAGGTCTACCCCACAGCAGAAAGTGCTAGATAGCTGACCAAAACACTGCATGTGGCATTATGAATGAGTGTCAAGAACATGCATTTTTCATTTTACAAATGCATAGTGTCTATCCCATCTTACAGATGAGAGGATAACAATAATGCCTACCTTATCCTTGTTCACATGGCCATGAAGTTCCATAGTCTGCATGCCATTAGGAATACACATGTTTTTGAGATCCCTATACTATGCAATAATCCAGATGCCACATAATGCCACCCTGTTTCATGTAAGCAGTTCTGCAAGGTAGAAAGCAACTAAGACCAAACACAACTTTACACAATCCACTTTCGTTGTAGAGCAGATTCATAAAGTAAATTACAATGCCTGCATAGAAATAAGGAGAAGTGCAATTTGGTTCCTCACTGCACTTTCCAATGGAAAAAGCTACAAGCATTAAATTCACAGGAGCATCAGTTTCTCTCACAACTAGCTGTATATTTATTATCTAAACTGATTGATTGCCAGCATTATTCTTCATAAAGGGACCTTTTCTTTCAGTTTACACTGTTCTGTTCAGCGGCAATAATAATTGTGCTGCCTCCAAGTTTTTGACTGATACTGGACCAGAAAGAAAAGCAGAAGTTCCCTAATGACACAGACAGAGTTAGAACTGGATGCAAGAGGGGACACAGAAAGTACCTCCCTCCCCTGTTTTGGACATGGGTCAATGGCTGCAGGGAAGGAATGGGAAAGTATATGTTATGTTGTTCCAACTATTAAAGGAATCTGATTCAAAGGTGAATAAGGAAGAAGATTTACATATTGCTAATGATCATGCTGCAGTAACAACTGTGAGGTATTTTCCTTTGAGCGAAAGGTCTTGTTTTAAATCATACAGTTTTAAATCAAAGTGAGTCAGGCATTTCAAAATATTTAACAGTCCATTGCTAGTAGATGAATACCCTTTGACTGTGCTGACAAAGACTGCACAGCTAGAAGCAGGACAGGGAAAAATCTCTGCTACATATATTCCTTGCATATCTTAACAATACTGTTCCAAGCTGGTTTTGTTCTAGCTGAACTGTTGTATTAGTACATACATACATCTCTATTCTGCAGTCAGCAAACAACACTCCCCTCTCCCCGTCCCGGTCTCACCCAACAAGTCCTGGAAAACATGTTAATGCCAAACAACCAGAGTGCCTCAGTGCCACACGTGCAAGTTCTCCACATAGCACACACTCTATGATGGTTTAGGATATTTCTAGATGGTAGTCAAGGTGTAAATGCAGTGCATAGAGACACATCAGAGCGGTCATGAATCCACCTAGCACACATACAGCTCCCAGTGGAGCTGTGGCAGCACAGAGCTCAACCCAGGCTGCAAAACCTGCTAGAGACATAAGGTGAATAAACTGTCAGCTTATGCTGAGCTCCGTACTGGCACAGCTGCACCGGGAGCAGTGCCTAAGGTAGCTAAGCTGAACTGCAGCAATACCTTAGTATGCTCTACAGCAAGGGTGGGCAATTATTTCAGGTGGAGGGCTGCTTAATGAGGTTTGATGAGCTTTCGAGGGCCACATGAGCTTTCGAGGGCCACCCCCCGACAGTTGCCCCACCCCCAGGTCACCATCTTGGGACCAGAAGTCCCGCCCCCAACCCCTGACCTGTGCCACTGGAATTCCCTCCTCTTGTCCCCCTGGAAATGCTCCTTTTGGGAAAGGGGTGTTGCCATCTTAGAACCAGAAAAAAATATCAAATGATGTACTAGAAGTCAAACACCTACTATAAAATATTTTAATTTTATTACAGAAAGTATTTTTACCATGATTTGTGTTTGCATAATATATAGAGAGATGATCGCATAATGACTTAAAAATAAATTCTTAGTCTTGTATATTGTGGGTAGGGGCCATGTGTGACTGTGTATGAGGGGCACAGGGTAAGTTGGGGGGTGTGGCGCTGGTGAGGTGTGAGGGAGGGGGGGTGTGGAGACCCCCCACACTCCCCCCATGGCGCAGCAGCAGACGGGGGTACTCGGGGCCCTCGTGCCCGCAGCGCGTGGCTGTGGCCAGCATTGCACATTGCAGCGATGGGGGCAGCCTCCTGGGCAGCCTCTTATCACTGGCGCTCCCCACCACACGCGCACAGCCCCTGCACTCACGCATCGTGGGAGGAAAGCCCTGTGTGCTGGAGCTGGCTGCCTTCCCCACCCTTGGACCTGAGAGGAGTTGTGCACTGGGCTTTCCTCCCATGCCACGTGAACAAGGGAACTGCGCATGCGTGGCGGGAAGCACCGCCAAGAGACTGCCCAGCAGCGGCTGCGCCCCTCGCCACAACGTGAAGTACTGGACAGAGTCATGTGCTGCTGGGCACCAGCACCTGCACCAGGCACCAGTGCCCTCACCTGCTGCTGCTACCATCATCTGCAGGCCATGGGAGGAGTGTGTGGGGGGTCCTCACACCCCCCAACCCTCCCTCACACCCACACCCTGCCCACCTGAGCTCCATGCTGCCACTGTCCCGCTGGGCTCCACACTGCTGCCAGCACCAGCCCCACGCTCCCACCCAGCGGCAGTTCTGCCCCCACCCCCACCCGCTGCTCAGAGCAAGCTGGATGCCAGGGAAGCCAAGCAGGATCCCGGTGGCTGCAGCAGCAGTCCTGTCCAGAAGCTGTGTGCTGTCTGGGCTGGGCCCTTCTGCACACGAGGGTGGAAGCAAGGCACGATAAGGTATGTTGGGGGGGTGTATGCATGGGTGCCTCACTCCCACCCTCATGGATGGAAGGGCTGGGCAGGGTGCAATTTGTTGCAGGGCATTGTAGGTCAGATGTAAGTGCCCGACAGGCCAGATCCAGCCCACAGGTCATTTTCTGTCCACTCCTGCTCTACAGGATAGGTAGTGCAGAGAAGAATCAACTGACTGAGAAGGGTTCTTCTTTTACTAGGATTTATTCACTTCACTATCATGAATTATTTAGATGTTTATTTTGCCTGCACTGGAGAACGCTATTTTTGCCTGCTGTATAGCTGGGGGCATGACAAGCTGTCAATATCTTTGACAAAAATTAATGAAGTCCTGTGTTTAATGACAACAAATCATTTATATACTTTAATGATAGTGAAAACACCATCAACTTTGATTACAAATCCTCCTGCTTGACAGTTTTTCACTCCACAGAAATCCAATTTTTGTCTACCTCTGCGTAAAAGATTGCCACCCCTGCACAGAGGCTATGCTTTATTACTACCTAATTAACACATTCTTGGACTAACATAGAATATAGGAACTTTTGGTATTGTTATATGCTTTAGACAATAGGATAAAAAAAATCTAAAGCACGCAATTATAAATATATGTATGATCACAAAAAAAAAAAGAAAGCAAGCAAAAGAAAAAAGAAAGTGAGTTTCTTAGTCCTGTACATGCTGCATTCCCTGGTAGTAAAGTTGCAAAGAATGAGTCTTTGTTTTCCTTCACTGAACAACCTTTTGGCTGAGTTAAAGAAAGTTTATTCAAAAAAACTGGGAAGAGAGACTTCTACACAGTGTGAATACAGACTCCCCAGTGTAGCGCACAGTCGACATTCTGCTTTATGTCTGTTGGCTCCGGTTCATAAATGAGCACATTTTCCTCAAATAAATTCCAGCTGAGTTGCCCTGCATCTATCTTAGGAGCAGGGGGGCCTGAAATACTCTTTCTATCCACATCCAGTTTCTCTCACAACTAGTTGTATATTCATTATCTAAACTGATTGATTGCCAGCATTATTCTTCATTCCATTAAACTAACAGATAAAAAATGTTCCAACTAGTATATGCAGGAGGTGAAAAGCTTGTCTTCTTTAAATATCTAGTCAGCAAGCACTCTAACAGTTTATAGGATGGCAGGCAGATCATGGTTCTAATAAAGGAGCACCATTAAGAATTACTCTATGCTTCAACTATTTCCACCCACTAATGTGAGTACATCTCTTTAAACAGCTACCATTAATGGTAGCCATAAATAAATCCAGTGATAAAGAGCATGCTCAGTTGGTATGCAAGTGTTCCAACATTTCTCTTTTTAGTCCGAACTATTTGTAGTTGAAAGTCCCTTAAGCGGTGTCTCTGGAAAGAAGAGATGCCAATCTATTTTACTGAAACAGGTGTGCAAAAAAAAAAAAAAAAAAAAAAAAGGTTTCCAGCACCAACACAAGCAGTGACTAACAAATCAGGCATACTGGATATTAGTGTTCAGAATCACCACAAGTAATGTGATTACTTTTACAAAAGAACAGGCATTTCATCTTTCTAGTATAGTCTGGATAGCAACAAAACCTACTGCAGAAGAATTTCAGTCTGTCTAGTACTTGCTTTTAATTATTCCATTTCTCTTGAGGAAAAGAGAACTGCTTAGTGTTCATGAAGATACTTGGCATATAGTAATTTTCAAAGTTCAAAACAGAAATCAGGTCACTAATGCTCAATTCTCAGTCTTCTGGGGAATATATTTGTCCTTTTCACTCTTCCTTAAATATAGTATCTTATACCCAGTTTAGCTAGTAGATGCCAGGTACTAATTATGGAAAGATGAAAGGACAAATTTAGATGAGTTTAACACTTAATGTATAAAAGTGAATATTAAAAGGAAGCAAAGAAAACATAGGAAGTAATTCTGCATTTGCACTTGCAAGTTGCAATATATAGTAGAACATTTTCTCTAGCAGTGCAGAAGAATACTTTAAACATATACACTGAAACATTTCAGTTGCATAATTTGAAATAAAAGTCCTACCTTTTGCGCATCTCCTGTGAAATAGGCAATGGCCAAAGTGGGAAGAATCATGAACAGTGCATTGTAATAAAGCAGACCATATTTTCCCAGCTCCTAGGAATAGGAAATAGTTGTGTATTTAGGTTGGCTCCAAATAGAAACAGAGAACCTTATGCACAGAGCTACTTAAGACGAAGTTTCATCAGCAAGTTGGAGTAATACCAAATATTTTTTTAATTATGAAAAAATCTTTGTATGATATTTTGAAGGCACTAAGCAAGTCCAAATTGTTGGTGCTCTTTCAGAGACCCAGAAGAATTTAAAAAATCATCATCACAATGGTTTTGATTATTAACTGCTGAAATGTAAGCACACTGTCAGAGACACAAACTTTCATTTCATTTCAGCTTTTTGGTTTGGAATTCAGAAGAGACGAGAAGGAGAAGGCCCTTGTTCTGACAACAAGGAGTCTCTGCACACCCAGGGTGCAATAAATATCTTCCACTGGGCACACTTTCCATACTGGTGTAGACAGAGCCAAACTGTTTGACACCCAACAAAGAAAACTTGGTTAACTTCTGATGTAGGAAAGTCAACCACAGTGAGATGCTGTGGATCGTTTAGCCCTGTTTACGACAGCAGCTGAAGCATTCAACTATATTTCCAAGAGGAGAGAAAGATCATTGTGGAACTCTTTTGACAAGTGATCTCCAGCTCAGACTAGTCTCCATTCATTAGGCTTTTTTTTATTTTTACCTAGTTTGGCTTTCACATAACAGGCTTGGAAACCTGCTTCATGGGTACAATTAGTCAAAGTGAAGTCTTTATCCTGTCAAATAGGAGTACAGTTATAGCTAAGCATTTTAAGAATGAAGTGTAAGCTACAACGCTAAAATGGGCTATGAAAGCTAGTAGTAGGACATATGTCCGCAGCATGCCTAACTCGAGATACACATGGTATTTTGCCATTGCCACAGCAACAAATTCTTTACAAGACCCTCCCAACCTCTAGCCACCTTGGCCACACACAAGCTGCAGTCAGTCACCTGCACTGACACCACATCTAGGCTAAACAAAAAAATACCCCATGCAACTTCTCATAACAGGAAAGAAAAGGAGAATTAAGATTAAGAAAAGCATTTGAAGTTACAGTCTCAGTGTTCACAATCACTATTAGCAAATTTAGAAGCTGCTTCATGGCAGATATCAAACACATGCTAAATGATTTATATCTGCTTGTATTTGTGCCTTGTCTAGCAAAATAAAGGCTTACTTACGCTCGCCCTGCAGATAAAGGTCACACTTATCTCTCAGATGATGTATTGTTTGGGGGGGAGGGAGGCGCAAATCAGGGCAACTGCCCTGGGACCTGAACTTTGGGGGATGCTGTGGACAGTGCTGTACAGGCCCCACTGCCACCAGCTTCTGCAGGCAGTTGCCCCCCCGCTGATGCCACGTTCTGTGGGCAGTCGTCACCCCCGCTCCCCCGGCCCCGCACAGGCTGCTATGCTCTGGGCCCCGCACACCCCTAGGGATGGCTCTAACTGGACACCCCCAACAAGTTCCACCTTGTACTTTCAGAGTAGCCTGAACAACTATTTTTTAATATTAACAACTAACAATTAACAACTATTTTTTCATAAGGACTTGGCCAGAGATTCCCGCAACCCCCCCATTAAGGCTGAGGCAACTCTGCCTCAATGTTAAAAAAAAACCCAAAAAAACCCCAAGCAGCTGCATCTACACAGACACAACATTTCTGGGTTTGGCTGGAAAAAAGTACAAAGCAGGCTCACATGTTGCTTCTTCCTGCCCTTGAGAGGCTGCAGAGGGAGAAGAACGGCAGTTCACAGCCTAACAAAGAACCAGATTATTAATTCTTTCTAGAGGACCCTGACTTTGCAGCTAACTAGCTGAACTGAATACTTTACTTAGGGACCATGGTGCCAATACAAACAAACATGCTGTTACAGTTTTATGCAATCAATATTAAGGTTCATTTCAAGCTACATGCAGCAGAATAGAAGTGTCAAGTTAAGAATAATAAAACATTGTTCAGAAGACAAGAATGAGGAACAGCAGAAAATCTTACTTTATGTGAAAGTGATAAGGTGTGATCTGTTTAAAGACAGAGCACAATTCTTCAGGAAATAAAGGATCAGATTAACACACCATATGAGCAGCAGAACAGACTAACATGTTCTGTCCTGACCAATTAGGCTTCCATTCACACGGTGTTCAAATTTATACCAGTGGTTGGGTTACAGATTAGCTGTTACTTTACAATAAATAGTGACATTTTTAAAAATGAGAACAGAGGTCAGCCCACCTTTGAATCCAGCTTCTGTTTTACATACGCTCCATTTGCAGCTGTTAAGACATCATTGACCAAGATAAAAATATATCCTTCCAGATCAAATGCCAAGTCAGAACTGGGTGAGAGGGGAAAAAAAGAGAGAAAGAAATAATATTTTAAAATTCTTCCACACCTATAAAAAAGCCTGGCCACATTCTGTTTAATTTGATATGTCCCTTCTATATGGGACTTAAATTTTCCAGCAAGTTCGCAGACTGTATTTTCTCAAACCTCCTTTGGCAAGCTAGCTTCTACATCTGAGAGACAGAACTAAGACATATAATAACTGTACAAACCAAGGCCCTGAATCTGGCAAACACACATTTAAAAACTTTGTTGCATTCATCTAAGGAACTACTCTTGGCAGAGAGGTTAACTACGGGCGTGTTTGAAGGATTGGAGCTTTGGCCTGAAAACTGTTTTCTCCAGTTATAGGTTGTGTCCAGCAAACATACTGACCTCTGCTCTTTTCATACAGCATCAAATTAGTTTTTCCACTCACCTTTTCACAATGATGAAACCCAGTATTTCATGCTAATGAAAGCTGCTCAAGCAAAGGATCACATAACACTATAAAATAAGCCTCTATACTTTTGACTTGGGCCTTGTTTACACTAGAAAGTTGAACACCTAATATGGATTTGATTATATAAGTAAGAATGCTTTTCTATCCACTTTACTTCTCTACATACATGAAAGGCAATCTGCTATACTAGTATGTGGTACTTTTATACCTGGATACACGTTAGGGCTTTTCTTAAGTGACTCATATTTCTAACCAATATTGATACATCTTTCAAGTATAAAATGGAAATAAGGCTCGTTTTATCTACATTCAAGTTTTTACCAGAACTATCCCAAAGAGTGGAAAAAAGAACTACAGCCGAATTGAAACAAGTTTACAGTTTTCATATTTCACAGCAAGCAGCCAGGATTTAAGAGCTATCTTAAAATGACTACATTATGATTCCTGATCAACTTTGTTAGCCTATACCAAGTATGTTTGTTAGTGATGTGTTGCAGCAATGTCTTTGACAAGTTAGTTGTTTAAACAAAATAGAAGAGCTAGTAACTTGAAATCTTACCTAGCAGCTACAAATGCACCAATTATCATTGCAAATACTGTCATCTGAATGCCCCAAGAAAATTTCTTTCTGTAAAGATAAAAAAAGAGAGAAAGAACTCAGCTACCACTCCTAAGCAATTTAGATTTCAAAAATATTATTATTATTATCAGTGATAATCACCATCATCTCTAGGCGGTATTTATCATCATGGGAAAGGTTTTGGTCAATTCACACTTCAAAAACCTAGTGCAAAAATATCTCAGAGGCAAAACCCTACAAAAGCATATTTCGTTTTTTATTAGGATTAATGGGATGTAGCTTTCTAATGAGCTTTAATATGTCCACTCTGTACTGAGCTAGCCCACTAGCACAGAATCAGAATGCCCACCTCTCAGGTCTGACCCCTGTCAGTAAGATAATGTCACAGTGGTGTGGCAATTAGACACAAACACTGACAAGTCTTCAAACAAGTGACATGCCAGAGGCAGAGGAAGCACTAGTTAATGCTGGGAGTGTCTACACATGATGCTACATCACCATAGCCACACATTCCCTTGTAGCACATTGCTACGGTGATTTAACAACTAAAAGTAACCCCGTACAATGTACACAATGCAATACAGGATGTTACTGTGCCATCATTTAGTACTTCCAAAAGAAAGTATTACATGACAGCACAGTAACAAAGATGCACTGGGCAGTGCCTGTAACAGGTAGTTAAAGTCACTCTGGAATATCAAGTCACCCACTTCAATGAGAAGAAACGGAAAACCAAGTTGCAGTGGTTCTGCCTATACTACGAATGACCAGTGCCACAGAGACAATTAAGTTAGAGTCCTGATGTCATCCAGGCAGGAAAACATTGTACACCCCCACTGCCGAATTAACTGTCTATTAACTATCTATATGACAGATGGACTCAATCTGTACATGGAGTCATCTTAATTATAAGGAACTGCCATATACTATAAAGTCCCTTGTATATTACTATAAGACCCACAATTACTATAAAAGAGCTATGCTTTGATTAGTATGTATTGAAATATATAAACTTGACATAGGTTTTATTAAAAAAAAGCAGAGGCAAGGGACCCATTCAGCTCCAAATCATTCTTATTACAGAATAAAATATTGTATTAATCTTATTCTCTCTCACACACCTACATTTCTGAAGTCACATTGACATGCCACTATAATTGACTGCACTCATCTTCTATACACAAAGGCTTACCAAAATATTGCATGCCCTTATTCCTGTCTTAGTTTTTGTATTAATATAAACAGTCTCCAAGGTCAACTGATAATCTTGGAAATGGAACTTACTTGAGTAAAATTCCTTCAGCAAACATTGTAAACAAAATAGAAAACCTTCTCAAAACTGTAAACATTGGCAGGCTGCAAAAAAGAGGAGTAAGATTAAAAACAATGTAGCGTTTTTCCCCTCCAAATACACAGGCATGTTACTTGACACTTGAAATTCACCCTCACACCAACACTTTGAAACAACAACAGTTATTTTAGAAGAACTGAGATATAGACTACAAATAGAGCCACACATGGCTATCGCTGTAACAGTGATTTGATGACTTTCCTCCTGGAAACAGCATTACCTTGATAAGCCAAAAGATTTAAAATTTACCAAGGACTTTTCACAGGAGGAAGTCTCCATCTCCCATAAGTTTTATATAGTACATGTTATTTCAAAAGCTTAATTTGCCATCATAAGGTTATGGTCACACACATCTGTGAAATCCAGGATACATCTAAACAAGAAGTTTACTGTGCAGTAGTGTGCCAGTCAACCACGCTAATACATTACTATGCCGTGTTATTATTAGGCTACGGTAAGATAAGTATTAAAAACAAACAAACATGTGCTGGCACTTCTGCACAGTAGTGTGAGTTAGTGAGCATTGAATTTGTTAACCAAGTACTAAACTTAATGCATAATAACCAGGGTGCATTAATGAACATGTAGACAAGCCCCCAAAATAACAAACTCTGATTCAACTAACTGTATATCCAACTTCATTCAATGTAATAGATATAATCAAGGTGCAATACAATACAAACAGCAGTCCACGACGAGCCATGTAGACTACCGCAAGTCTCTGCCCTACACTCCCTCAAAATAACATCATACCTGATGGGATGAGACATACCACCATCTTGAACCCACAACTACATGCATCATTTAAGACACTTCTATCCTCTTCTCCACTTCCCAAATACTGGTCAAGTATTAAAAAAATAGAGAATCCTCAAAGATGCACTGTGTCACTGGAAGCACTAACAAAAATAAAGTCTGCCTGGAAAGCACTATTTTATGATTTTTAAATACTTACCCAGGACATTTTTCAGATCTTGCCTGGAACAAGAGCATCAGGCAAGGAAGGACCTCATGTGTCCCCCATCCCAATCTCCACCCTTCCTTTCAACCTTGTTCACAACAGTGATTTACAGCCAGTGATTAAAGGGAAGGTTTTTAGAGACTCTCCCTGATGCTGCTTAGTAGGGGGATCATGGCAGGTCACAAAGAAACAGCAGCATCAAGCTCACTCCCACCACGCTAACTCACAGCCCTGACCAATAATCCGGGTCAAACAAGAGCCTCCAGATACCTGAAATATTTAAAGTAACTATCACCCTTGAAAGAATCTACACACCCATGTATCTGCCAACGTAAAAACAAAAATCAGAGTAAAACTGTACCTTAATGATTAGGTTTCAAATAATAGTTCTGAACCTCCATTCTCCTATATTGCCAAAAATTAACACACACAGAAATATCACATTAATTTGTTCATACATGATACTATCGTAAGATAAGCATTATAACCCAATAGATAAAAGTTATCCATACTTCAGTTTCTTTGTGCTGAACAGTCCTGTGATTTGGTTCCCAAAATATAGAAGAGGTAGTGGAAACGTCTAAAAAATTATAAGAAGGATAACACTCAATGAACAAGAAAAAGCAGCTAGAAAACTACCCACTCAAACAGTAACAGGGTTACGTGACCAGACTTCTTTCCATCCCTAGCCAGCACCCTCTCCCACACAACTCAGACTTCAGGGAATACGTAATAAAATGCTGACTTCACAAGATCCAGGTTGCAGCCGTATTTGTCTAGAGAGGCAAAAGCAATCAGGATTCGTGGCAGAGGTGCTCTCTTTTATTAGATCAACTAGATTTTTGCAAACAAGCTTGTAATTAAAGAATTTTTTTTGCAAACATCTGGTTGATCTAACACAGCGGTTCTGAACCTTTTTCAGTCAACGTACACTTTGGTCTCAGAGTGAGACTTCACGTACCTCCTTTCAACGGGAAATTAATTTTTTAGGCCCTTCAATCTGCATTAGACAATGTATGAAATATCTTGCATACCCCCTGATGAGGCTTCATGTACCCCCAGTTCAAAACCGCTGATCTAATGCAAGAGATCACCTCTACCACGAGTCCTGATTGACGTCATGAGAAGATCTTTTACATTTGGGATCAGTCCTACAGAAGGGTGACAAGCAAATAGAGATGTGGGTTTTCCGGAAATTCTGAACTGGAAAAATTTCCAGTGCCCTAAATAGAGCATGATGTGATTTAGCATGTTTATTTGACTTATATTTAATATACAAAACTGAAAAAGTACCTGCATGTTAATTTTATGTCCCAATAGCCACAAGTATTTGAACTGAAATATTTGATTAGGAAAAAAATTAAATACAGCACACTTAATGTGGTTTAAATGTTATAGTCAAACAAATCCAAAGCTATATGTGGAAAGAAATTATTTTTATGGGAATACCTGTAAAAATGTAATGACAATACACAATAGCAATATACTTCCCTTACATTGCTTGTTTAAACTTAAGAAAAAAAATGAAGGCACTGAAAACTGTTGACACACTCATTTTAGCACCCCCAAAGAACTGTGCTTTGACCTGCACAGCCAATGAAGTGAATTCAGAACTTGATTTTTGGTTTGGATTATTATAGGAGTGTATTTACCGTCCTGTTTACAAATTAATAAAACATACCTGTACTCTCTCACACACTTCCTAGGGATGATCACCAGAAAAGCATTCATTACAACTTTAAAACTGCCAAGCTTGCCTAACATTGTATATTGTTCATCCAATGTTAACCCATTCCTCATTACTAATGAATTTTATGAAACAATGCATTTTTAGAAATGGAAAATTTCCCAAGGGAAAAAAAAATTTAAAAAAATCAAGCGCTGGAAAATTTTCCGTCCCACATCTCCGCAAGCCAAAAAAATATTTGCGCAGCCCGGGTTTCAAATCCGAATGGCAACACGCATGCATTTTTTCCTGCCTGCGGGGACCTTAGGCAACACTTCGCAAAGGATCCAGGGGAAGACCTCTGGCTACAAGCGGATCCTCTGCCTGCAGGACGACAGGCAGCTGGCCCCGCGAAGAGATACCTGTGTCAAGAACCAGATCTAAACGGCGCCCAGAGCAGAAACCTGCCCTGGAGGCGAACAGGGTGAGGACTACTCTGCTTTCCCTTCTTTTTTTTTCAAACTAGAAAGCGCCCTGCCTTTGCTCTTTGCTTACCGGCTCTTCCCCCGCCCCAGCCTCCCCCTCCCCTGGCGCATGCACAGCTCTGATTCTGAGGACCCCTCACCTTCCGAGGTATGTTCCTGTCCAAGTCCGGGAACTTCAGCACCCTGAGCGCCTTGCCCAGCCCCAGCACGAGCACGGTGGCCAGCATCTGCAAGCCAAGCAGAGGCAGTCACGACGCCAGCCCCCGGCCGCCCGCCGCCCGCCCCCGCGCCGCTCCTCACCTGGCCTAGCCCGACACACAGCGACGAGGGGAACCTGCAGCGGGACAGGAGACACGAGAGGCCCGTCAGGCGCGCCCGCCCCGCGCCGCGCCGCGCCCCGGGCCTGCCCCGCGCTCACCCGTAGCTCGTGAGGACGCTCTTGTTGAGCACCACGATGAGGAAGGAGCTGAGCCCGTAAAACGCGGCCGCCAGCAGCTTGAGGCAGACGCCGAGGCTCGGGGCCGCCATGCCCGGCTCCGCATCTCCGCGCGCGGCGGCCGCGGCTGCTGCTCCGGCGGCGGCGGCGGCTCTGGGCCCGGCGGCCTGACGTGTGCGCGGCGCGGCGGACATGGCTGCGGGGCGGCGCCGGGGGCGGCTCCGGGCGGAGCCTGGGCTGCGAGCCCGCTGCTCCCGGCCGCTGCCCCGCGCGGGGCGGCGCTGCTCGGCCGGCGCGTCCCTGGGGACAGCCTGGCTTTCCGCCCTGGGGCTGAGGGCCAGCGCAACGCGGGGGCTGGGGCCTGCAGGTCGGATGGCAAGGAGGTGTTTGTCGGACTCGCGGATTTGGGACCGCGTTTTCCATTAAAAAAACAAAACAAAGCAAACTCCCCCATGCCTGAAGACAGGCGTTTGCACCCGGGGGCTTGCCAAGAGCAGTTTTCCCAGCTGCCTTAGCTGGTCTGATGAAAGGTCTCACACTGACCCAAAGAGCCTTGTCTGCGCAAAGGTGATTCGCTTTCCTAGCGAAAGCCGTGGCTTTGAGCCTGGCTGTGTCCAACTCGCGGTGCTGGCTTTTTGAGCCTTTTGGCTTTGGACTAATCTATAAGTACTATATCCTGGCAGGGGAGGCACCATGATCAATCAGGTGGTTACCTGGCAGGGGAAGTAGCGTGACCACGCTGCATTCCGCTCATGTGGGGCTTTTGGCCCGCTGATATGTCCTCTACAGGAGGTTTATATTGAGCAGATTCTTTTTGGTATTGGGTGGTGGAACCGGAGCGTGCTCCATCCACTCCATGCATTGACCTGGTATTGCAGTGTTTCCAGGACTGGTGCAAAAAAAAAAGAAAAAAAAAAAAAAAAAAAGGCTTTTTGATTTTCCGAGGGTGTGACAGCTGTACGGCAGACAAAAGGTCCAGGCCAAATGTTAAGGTAGGGTATATAAAGCCCCCTGTGCTGTGCCCGTGCCTTAACCGGAGGCAGGTGCCCCCCACACTGCAATTCCTGGCTTAAGTGGACACATCTCGTGAGACACGCTTCATGGGTTCACGCAGCCTCACTGCTCCAACAGGGGTGCTGATGGGGACACAGCAAAAAAGAGAAGAGGGGAAGGAAACCTGCTACCTTTCAAGCTGCTTCTGCAGGCAGAAGGGTGATTTTTGCCTGTTGTTTTATTGAATTAGGAGCCAGTTGGATATTATAGCAGGTAGGTCATCTAAAAATCAGACAGAGGCATTGTGAGGATCCTGGAGAAATCCTCCTTAACAAATGCTTATTTGCAGAGGCAGTGACAAAGAAGGATCTGACATTGGGGTCTAATGCAGGGTGGGCAGTTATTTGGGCCCAAGGACCACTTAGGGAGTCTTGGAGGCCAGGTCAGCACCCCTTTCCTCTTGCCCTGCAACAGCTCACCAAAACTCCCTCAGTGGCTCTGGCCCTGTGCTGTCACTGCCTGACGATCTCGGGGTCTCCAAGGACCTGCGGGCGGGGCGTGCGGCTAGGTGGGTGGGATGGGGCCATGGGCAGGTGAGGAGTGCCTTCCAAGAGCAGGATGTTGGGGTAGTGGGGTGTGATTGCAGGGTGGTGCCAGTGCAGGGCTGGGGTCCAGGGCAGAACCACTATCTACTCCTGGCATGCCCTTTCCTGCGGGACCAGCGCCTGTTGCAGGGACATGCAGGCAGCAGATCCTGGCTCTGCCCCTGGGCCTCAGCCCCGCACTGACACCTCCCCGCGATCCTGCCTCGCAATCCCAGCCCTGGCCCCACCTGCCTGTTCTGCTTCCAGACGCTGCTCCCCGCTCGCCCACAGCCCCGTCCCGTCCACCGGGCCAATGCGCCCTGTCCATGTGAGTCCCAAGCTGGTCTTCAGGGAGACCCCACCCACCCACAATGTCGAGCACTCCCAGCGGTGGGTGTAGGACAGATGGGCTGGGGTGCCCAGGCAGTGGGGCTGGGGCTGGCAGCAGCAAGCAGCAGCTGGGGCTGCCAGGAAACAGACATGCCACCACTACGTACCCAGGGGTAACGGGACCAGCTGCATGCATCGCGGCTCAGACTGCCCCCCACACTTGGACCAGTTGGGGCCAAGCGACCCACTGCAGACCAGCTGACCAGATCCAGCCCATGGCCTGTATTTTGCCCACCCCTGGTCTAATAAATGTCCCCAAATGCCCATTCCTGTTTACAGAATAGCTAACATCAGGGTCAGTATGAGGTCTGGTTTCATAACTGGAAACCACAGAATGCAGTAAATGTAGCTAGAGAAATGAACTAACTGTTCATTCTGCTATCTCTGAGGTTGGCATTTAAGTTCTTGACTTTGACTTCTGATTCAGATGTCCTTTTTGGGACAAGTCATTTCCAGGCCAAGAATCTCTGTTCCCTGAAAGATTTGGACTGACTGCTGCTACTAGTGTAGCTCTGCTGGTGGCAATAGAGTTGTTTCTGCTTTATGCTGCTGGAAGAGAAGGGAGAATCAGGTCCTAGCTGTCTAACAAAATGGAAAATTGCATTTAGAGCAGAATTTCTGAACTCATGGGTTGCCACCCAAAAATGGATTGCAGGAATATTTTAAAGGGTCGCAAGCAAGTGCCAGAAAAATGCACAAAAGTAGTCTCCCCCTTGCAGCCTGGCAATGTTCCAGCCTGCAAGGGGCTGCTTGGGCTGTGGCCAGCACACAGCCAGGCAGGGTCGTAGGAGCAGCCCCAGCAGCTGGATGCATGTAAGTGTATATTGAGTGGAGGTTGGAGGGCCAGGGCTTGGGGACTGTTGTGGGGTGGGGTGGCGGTGTGTGTAAGCATGTGTATGTGGAGGGGATTGGTGTGGTGGGGTGGTGCCTACTGACAGTGGGGGAAGGTGGCTGGACACTGAGGCTCCAGCAAGGCAGGTGGGGCGGGGGGAAGGCATCTGTCCCTTCAACAGGGGAAGGGCCAAGGGGGAGCTACGTGACCAGGCTGGCAACACCAGGAATGGTACCTGTACTCGCAGGTGTGGGGTGACCAAGAGACACTGCTCAGCAGTGTTGTCAGCAGTGGGAGCATGGCTGTGGCAAGCAGTGAGCTCCCGCAGGTGGCCACAGTGCTGTCTGCAGCAGAGGGGGGTGGGGACCACCCGCAGGTGCCGCCAGCAGCAATCGGGGACTGCCTGCAGATGCAGCCAGTGCTGTTGGCAGTGGGGGGGAGTGGGATAGTGACAGGTGACCACCCGCAGGTGCCACCAGCAGTAGCAGCAGCACCTTTTTGCAGGGGGTGCACCACCAACCTCAGGGGGTGCATGTGCACCTGTGGGTACCCCCTACGCATCACCAATGTTGGGGGCCCCCTTTGCCAGGGCTGTGGAGGGGGCCAGGAGGCTGCAAGTTGAGAGTGAGGGGGACCAGCATGGCCTGGGAGGGCAGCAGACTGTGTGGTGGGCACCAGTAGGGCTAGGGGCATGTGGGTCAGGATAAGCCATCAATCTTGGTAAATGGGTCCCAGCATGAAAAAGGTTGAGAACAACTGATTTAGAGGACAGTCACTTTCACTGGCTGCAGAGGGAATGTGCTGGGGGGCGGGGGGGGTGCATTATTGGTAAGTTAAACCCCAAAGAGGAAGGATCTCCCACTCCTTTAGATTTTGTACTCTGCACTTTTGATTGATAGACTGTAGGGTTCATGGATACGTTCGTGCCAAGTGAATGTAGCTGAGCTCAGTGCAGGGCATTTTGCAACAGTCCCAAGACACAATCCTCATCCTAACCTGGCCATGGAAGCACACAAGAGCCCCGCCCTATCAGAGTAGGGGGCAGCACCACACTTTTGGATTTAGCTGGAAACAAGATTTATGTGCCCCACTCCTATAAGCCAAGGTAGAGGTAGCCCTTGTGTCACAGGTTTGGAACGCACATGTATTGGAAACAGTGGCTGCATCTACACGAGACACTGACAGCGCAGTTATTACTGAGCAGTCATTTAGTACTTGTATAAACAATAAATAAATGTATAAGCAAGTACTAAATGACTGTACAGTAACCTGAGGACTGTGCAGTAGTGCTGACAAACACTTTTTTCATGCCAGAGTAGCGCTGCATCACAGTTATTGCCAAGCAATGCTACTGCACAGTAGTATTGGGCTACTGCACGGTCAGGGTCTTCTGTAGACGTGGCCAGTGAATGCTTAATTTAAAAAAATCAAATTGACTTCAGTCAAATCCCTCAGTGCTTTCATATATAGGAGACAGAAAGCAAATAATTACAAATACAGTATTTACACATACAAGCACAGGGACACAAGTCAGAAAACAAATTAGGTGTTCGGCTGTAGCTTCCTGTACTCTAGCAAACCACAGAATCATACCTACCATACCTTCATACCATCACCTACAGCATCATTTAGGCACATAATTGAATTGTGGAGCTGTTACATATACGTTGAAAAAGTTATGAAGTACAACTGCTTATCTAATTAGATGTTTAAACTACCAGGTCTGAGTACAGTAGGTTTATTATGCAAATAATGGTCTAACAACTGTCTTCTAAATAACAGGATCAGATCTTAACCTCTTGTATTCATTTCAGTTCGAAACAGCCCCTATATAGAAACATCCCCCCCTCTTTTTATACCCTCAGACAGTAACATAGATTTAATATTAGCTGACAAGTGATGCCATGTGCTCAGTTGCCTAGGCATAGTGTCTTCAATGCATTTTGGCTAGGAACCCAGCTAAGCCAATATTGTAACAGAGGGTGAAGCTAATTCCACTACATGCAATTTTGTTAGTGTTAGAAACAAGGTCCGCTATACTATAAACTATATCATGGATGTGACTCAGTATAATCAATGTGAGATGCATCATTTTGGATGTTTTGTTTTTTAAACATCTAAACTCAAAATGTCCTCAGTGTAAATCAAAGTTATTCTTAATGTTTTGAAATACCCACAACCTAAGCCATTCCAATTGTAAAAAGATATAAACTCCTTAATTATTTACCACTTCAGAAAGAGAGCTTTAATGCCTCTTGTGTGTGACCTGTGAAACCACTGAATAAAGACTCCATATCAATTAATCATTGAGAGATGCATATACCTTTAACGTCACCATATAATTCATTGTGATAGGAAATCTCTTTTGGTTATACAAGTTCTTGTACAGGATATCAGCTGTTCTGAGAAAATTTAACATTTAGATTGAGAGTTGTGTTCAATTGGAAGTGAATTCCACATCATTTGTGGGAGCCCATTGTTACAAGCATTATTCGCTAATCAGAGACTGATATCCTTTAGCATATCAGTAATGTCACCTGCAAATTCAGCCTCAACTACATCTATCTTAGATTCTTAGGTATCACATTGGGCGGTGGGTATACTGATAACTGGATAGCTAGTGAAAAGAGCAGGTAGTGACAGTGGGCATTCAGGTAGTTCTATTTTTCTCTGGGGGTTAGTGTCCTCATTTGGTTCTTTCTGCAAACCTTTTGATGTCAACAATCTGCTGGTGTGCGAAACTCCTGAAGAATCATCACAATCCTTTTTACCTTTCAAGCAATGCTGCTGCTTATTTAGCTTTGTATCAGCTGGTGTTTCTTCCTTGAAGGATGATGCTGGCTGGGAACATTCTCCCAAGATTCCTTCTTTGTTCTGACTTGGCAGCGGTTCTTCCATAAAATAAGACCTGGACTGAATAACATGTTTGTTTTCCAAACCATCACATTGCATTGAGATGTTGTGAGCTGACTGAGATGTGACATCTGCACATGGAAGTATTTCAATGGGTTTTGCTATGGATATATAGTTCAGTTGTGATGACCGGGCTAACCTACCTTTCTTCTGAGTGTGTGAAATGGTACTTAGTGGCTTTCCATAAAACCAGCACAATTTAGAGACTGCTACTGGAATCTCTTGTGTAGGAAAACTTTCATAGAATACGGCTAATTTTGGATTCACTCCGTGTACAAGAAGGTCATTGCCATCACATTCAGCCTTTGTTGTTGAAATGTTCCTCTCTTTTGATGTCAATTTACTGACTGGCACTTCAGCATAAAGAAAGCTCTGAACTATTTTCTCCACAAAAGTTTTTTCTTTCTGTGACTCTACTGATATTTTGGTTTTTCCATCTGAAGATAAAATATGAACGCTGACTTTCTTTTTTGCAGACGATGTTCTGTTTAGCTTTTTATTTTTCTTTACAGTTACATTTTGAAGACCTTCTTCTTTTTCTCCATTTAAGGCAAGGGCGTAATCATAGTTGTTCTGTAATACTGGGTTGAAGTTGGTACATACTTCACTATTTTCATTTTCTAAGTCATACGAGACTTTACCTCTACAGACACATGGCCACCTATTCAAAATAAACTTTTGCATATATCTCTCTTCAGAATAAGTTATGGGGAATGTTTCACTCACTTTCTGTAGGAAAAAAAAATTGAACTTCAGTGTTTTCTTCTGCTACTAATACCCTTTCTATGACATTTGCATTAAGTTGTTCACAAAAATGGCAGAGGCAGAGACCTAGCCAGTAACATCACATACATATCTAAACATCCACATCATACATTGCAGTGCCATATAATAAAGTGTGCTTATTATATATCTTTGATACTTGTTTCCACACTTCACAGACAGTGGGTATTGTTTATATTACAGAAGACCATAGGAAAAAAGATACACAGAGGATTCATTGGAAGAAAATTCCCCCACAGCTCTTTACAGTCCTTACACAGATCAGAACAAAATAACTCAAGCAGAAAATACCACAGGAAGTGGAATCAGTCATAAGGCCAGGGAAAGGGTTCATTCAGGACATGCCTTAAACAAGCTAAGTTATTCTTCAGGGTTAAAAAACCTAGGGAGATCTTAGGGCCCAATTGCCATTTTACTTTGTTATAATAGTGACAATGAAGTTTTAACCCTTAAGCACCATGAACATGTGTGTGTGTATTCATCCTTCCTACTCTTCATTAACAGGCTAGAACCATGTGAATATTCATCTCCAACTCCTAACCTCATCTTCAGGGCAAAGAAGTGCCCTGATCCCTATATTCTGTCAAACAAGTCCCAACCCTTGTCCAGTACTAGAATATATTCTCTTACTAACCTTATGCAGTTTACACCACTTCCTTCCACATAGTCACTGGCTGTAAGTCAGATCTTCCCTATCTGCAGACCCTAGTGTTATCTGCCTTCTGCCTCATCCTGCTCATTTGCAAACTAAGCAGGACCTGGCAGTAGACCAGGTCAGGTGTGCTAGAATGAGGCCAAGTTGGCACTGACTTGTCCCAAGAGTGCTACTTTAACCTGTCTTCCAGGAATCAGAAAGGCACTCATTGTCTCATCTCCTGCAGAGTTTCTTAATTGAAACCCTAGGAAACTGGCCAGCACCCAAGACTTTAAATTTCCTAGGGTTGTCTCCTGGCAAAACTCCATTTACTTCACTGGGACAAGGATTGCAGCTCTGCTGAATGTTACGTTGTATTCATGCTATTCCCAGTGCAGACAGTAAAACAGTTCACAGAGTGTAATCCACTATTGTGGCAATCTGACCTGTTCCGAGTAGATTATTCTCTTAATAGCAATATGCAATAATATAGGTCCTGTAATAAACTTTGTGAAACAAACAGAGCATTATTACCACTGGACTGGGAAATTTTGCCTTTGATGATCCAGCATGGATTATTTTGGCACCAGGCTTTTCCATTTCATCCTCAATGCTCAAGGAAATTAGGTTTTTCTTTTCTTCTGAATTATATTTTTTGGACTGCAAGTTACTCTTCACACTTCCTTGATTAAAAGCACTTTCCTTCAGAAGAGCTTCATTTCTCAAAATAAAGAAAGCAAACATCCCATATTTAAACCAGAGATGACTCAGATAGCTATTTGTCACCAGAGACATGGTAAGGCAGCAGTGTTTAAGAAGCATGTGCTAAATTGGGTCACTTAGCTTATCTGAGGTGTTGCTCATATTGCCCAGAGTCAACCTACAATGAAGAGAAAGCAGTGGACTTTGTGGAAATTTAGGGCTAGATTTTCAAAAATGCCCAGCAGCTGTATGGCTAAGTACAGACTGTCAAAAAGCCCAAGGCTGAATCCACTGAATCTTTGCAGGTTAATTTAAACTGCGTAGATTGAACTGAGAAGCAAATGAACAGACATTCACTTTTGATTCCAGAAACACAGGCACATGCCTGCAGTGGCTCAGGCTAGAAGCCGGGGGCGTTAAAGCAGCCCTCCCTTCCCTTTGGCAGTGGCTGGAAGGCTGGAGGGAAGCTAGGAAAGAAACCTTTCAGGCTTCTCCACCCCCTCCCTGCTCAAGCTGTGGGGGTGGGAGGCATGTCCAGGCCCCAGCAGACCACTGAGTATGATTGGGGAGTGGGGTTTAAGCCCCCATCCTGGCCTGCACAGACCCCAGCCAGGGTGTGCCTGGAGGGGAAGGGGGAAGCAGCCCCTGCTAGGCTTTTTCCCTGCTTCCCACTGGAGGGGCGTGGGGAGGTATGGCCAGACCCTGGCCTGGGCCAGTATGCTGAGACAGAAGGGAGGAATGGGGTGTTTAACGCCCCCCGCAACCAGCACAGGACCCCAGCCAGGGTTTGCTTGGCAGGGGCACAGCAGCCCCTGCCTGGCTTTTCCCTGCTCACCACTCCAGCACGGGGAAGGCATGGCCAAATACCAGCCCCAGGATGACATGCTGAGGCAGAGGGGAGGGAGAGAAGTTTAAACTCCCTATCCTGCCTGCACAGGACCCCAGCCAGGGGCTGCCTGGCAGGGGTGCAGCAGCCCCTGGCTGGGGTCCCATGCGGTCAGGAGAGAGGGTTTAAACTCCATTCCCTCCCCTCAGCTTCAGCGTGCCAGCCCAGGGATGGCATCTGGCCATGCCCCCTGCCACTTGAGCAGCAAGCAGGGAAAGCTTGGCAGGGGCTGTTCTGCCCCCACTAGGCACACCCCAGCTGAGGTCCCATCCTCTGCTTCATTCTGCCAGCCTGGCTCAGGATCTGGCCACTGCCACCTGCACTCCAGTGGCAAGTGGGGGAAAAGCCTGTAAGGAGCTGCTCTGTCCTTGCCAGGCAAACCATGGCTGAGGTCCAGAACAGGGTTTCCTACCCGCACCCCCACCCCGTCGCAGCCAGGCAGAGCAGTGATAGTGCTCTGGTTAGAGCCTACCCTGCTCTGCTGGATCTGCAGCACAGTAACCTGGAAATGCTGCAAAGCATCCTGGGATGCTAGAGGACTGCAAGGTAACTTGAACCAGGGAGGGATCTGGGACAGAAGTTCCATAAGTTGATTTCACCTAAGTCAGTTAAGTCTGATACTACATTCAATCAGATTCGCCTTACACCAGTTTTAGCCAGTTTGAAAGCGGTTTAAGTGCACTGAGCTTCTGTTCTGATACAGGTTTAAACCAGTTTCTGATCACTTAAACTGGTTTATGTATAACTTCCATCCCTAGCCTATTTGACATGTGGTGGGCTCGCAGCTTTCGCCCGGCTTGGAAAAGGACACTTTGGACTGGTGGAACATTTTTACCAGTCAGGTAACAGCTTGCCCTGCCCCTGCTCTGTGGAGGGGAGCGGGGGCGAGGAGCCCCTGGACCTGATTGAAGACTGTGCTTTGCAGGTCTGGCAGACTTCAGGGGCAGGGCCTCCGGTGTAAATAAAAGCCCAACATGCTCAGCACACTGGGCAGAGACAGGAGGGATGTTGGAGAGGGAAGAGCCTCCACCAGGATCCCTTCTTCGCCCCAGCAGTGTGCAAACTGGCACAGCTTCTGGGAGCCGCGTTGAGGCATCTCGAGCCTGCATCCTCAGCAGAGGGCTGGATGGAGCAGTGTGCAGACTGGCACATGGAGAGCTGGCCTTGGGAGCAACCTGAGGCTGCTCAGGTTAGCCCTGTCATAAACCAGATAATTGGAGCCCTGCAGTGTGGCCTGGCTAAAGAGCTAAAAGAGCCCGGGAGCCTAGAGAGCTTGGAAAAGGGGAGGCCGAAGCGTAAGGCTAAGTAAATCCAGCCAGCAGCGGTTAGGTTTCCCCCCACGAAAGCTGGAAGAACCCTCGGTGCCCAAAGCAGGGCACAGGGCCAGGAGGGGGTCTCAAAGTGACGCAGGCAACGCTGGTGGGGCCTCTGATTGAGCGAAGGGCTCCGAGGCCCGGTTGACAGCAGGTGAATCATTGTCATTCCTCTTTGATTAGCAGATGACTACCCACCTCTCCAGTGCACAGAGCAAAGTCAGTTCATCCTTTTAGTGCAGCCAAATCTGCAGTAGGATATAACACAACTTGGCCATTCAGAGAAACACTACAAAAGGGCTCAGTGGGAGAGAACAATTTTAATCCATTGGAAATTGGAAGGGTATTTGAAAGTAGATAACATGTAATTTCTGGTTGGAAACTGAGCAGCCCCTAGGGTTAATGATTTTGTCCTTGCAAAAACTTACACCAGATCTCTCCCTGGTGGAAGATATAACCAGAATGACCTTTCAGCTTTATAGTAAAATAGTATTTTCAGCACAGTAAAATAAGAAAGTACCTAAAAGAAGTACTTTCAGTTGCCTGCTCCTGGAGCACTGATTTAATACTGACACAGAAGGGAGGGAACTACCTACTGAATTGCCCAGAGCACTTTACGCTTCACAAATCTACACAATCCAGGAGGTTCTCCACTCCAAATACTCTACACCTCCACTCTGTCCGGGACTAACCTTGTTTTTTTGTGCCATTTAACTACTGAATGAGGTCATAATTAGAAAGGAAGAGTCAGAAAGGAACTCCAGAATTATTGGGAGCTGCCATGCAGTATGTCATTTATAAGATAATTTCACTTAAATTTGCAATACTGTTTACACTACAACAGTACTTACCCTGCCTTCTGATCATCTGATGACAAAAGCCCATTGACACAGACACAGATGTTATTGTCTCTTTCTAGCTGTTGAGCAACAGTTTTGCCAGATTCACCATAAATGCTGTATTGTCCTAACTTGTCTTCTGAAAGGCAAGTGAGTTTTCATACATGATATGTAAATATGGACATATAGGAGATAAAAGTTACTTCTGGGAAGATAATATTAGACACCAAGCACTGTGAAACATCTTTCACCAAATTACATCAGTGGTTTAAACTGAATGATTCTAGCCTACAACTTTGTATAAAAGATGATTTATTAGAATACAATTCAGCCACAGGGACTCCTTCAGAGCAAGAAACCCAAAATAGTGATAGAAGTGTGGCAGGACAGCTAGAATCTCATATCAGGATACACTGAATCGGTCAGGCTTGTCGCTTGCTTCTAACTGACGGGACGCTCTGTTGTGAATTATAGTGCACTGCACTCTTGTCTCATTGAACACTGAATTATTAACAGCATCCTTAAAGCCACACTTCAGCCGGTTGTACACTGGTGCACAAAAGCATAAAGAAACTGAAGAGCTTGGCTTCCAATTCAGTTTCTGCAAAGGGAATCACAAGTACAGGACAAGGGAGACTCAGGCAAAGAGCAATAGTAAGGGCTAGATAGAGAAGTACAAACATCCTGCCTATAGGTGGTGCTGAGGCCTTGCCACCAAGGATCTACAAGGCACTGTGTCCCCCTGGGGTATTATGGCTTCATGCCAAACTACCCCAGGGGGAGACAGTGTATTTAGTAAGCATGCAAATGTAACTAAGAGAAAAATCTGAGGACAGTGCAGCTGCATAGATGTAAGTGAAGGTGATATTCACCCCTCAAAACATTTATTGCTAGAGTTAATGCCCCAAGTCATTTCATTTGTTGGTCAGATCTTAGGCTGAGTTGACAAGTCAAGCAGTTAAAAAATATCTTTTACTTGTAAATAGAGCAAAAATTGATATGGAATCACTGAGACACCAGAGAAACATCCCCATGTGGAGGGGTGCGTGGTTGCCATTGCATACACCCCTGCACATGGGCTTGGTGCAGAGCAAATTGTCCCAGGGTGGGTAGGGGAGGCCAACGCCTGTGCTGGTCCTAGCAGCCTCACCTGGGGTCCTGGGGCCTCCTGGGGCAGCAGCAGCAGAAATCTGGTGCCTCAGAGCCTGGCCAGTGGTCAGAGCATGGCTCTAGCTGGCCAGTTTGGGTGGTGTATGATGCTGCCACATGCAGCACACTACTTTTTTCAATGGCATTTTTTGTTGACACTGGGATTTCCTAGTGTCAAAAAACGCCACTGCACTGCTAATTAGTAGCACGGCAAATGGGTTCACATGCAGTTTGCAGCAACTCAAAAGGGGAAGCAGCCCCTGGTAGGCTTTTCTCTTGCTTCCCACCGGAGAGGGTGGGGAGGCATGGCCAGGCCCCAGCCTGGGTCAGTATGCTGAGACAGAGGGGAGGAGAGGGGTGTTTAAACCCCCTCCCCTTTCCAACACGGGACCCAGCCAGGGTTTGCTTGGCAGGGGCACAGCAGCCCCTGCCTGGCTTACCCATGCTCACCACTCCAGCAGCGGGAAGGCATGGCCAGATACCAGCCCCAGGACGACATGCTGAGACAGAGGGGAGGGGGGGTAGTTTAAACCCCCTCTCCTGCCTGCATAGGGCTGTCTGGCAGGGGTGCAGCAACACCTGGCTGGGGTCCCATGCGGTCAGGAGAGAGGGTTTAACCCCCCTCCCTCCCCTCAGCTTCAGTGTGCCAGCCTGGGGATGGTATCTGGCCATTCCCCCTGCCCCCTCTGCTCGGGTTTGAAGCCCCACAAACCACACATGTGGTTGTGGGGTTGCACCCCGTGGCTGCATCCAGACGAGAGCAGCCATGCAGTATGTGGTGCCACAGACACGTCTTCTGTGCCACATACCATACATTTAGGTGTTCATGCTGTAAGGTAGCAGTGCGGCAGGCTTTTTTGACCCTGGGATCTCACCCACACAAAAAAAGTGGAGCAGTGCACATGGGTGCAGTGCATGCCACCACCCAAAACTGGAGCCTGGCCAGCTGGAGGCCCAAGAGGCCCCCAGGACCTCAGGTAAAGCTGCTGGGGCTAACCCAGTTCTGGCTCCTGCCTACCCTACCGCACCCAGGGTAACCTGCCATGCACCAGAGGGCACGGGGCACAGGCATCCCCAGGGACAAGCAGCAGTGGCACAAGGTGTGCCACTACTGCTTGTCCCCAGGGAAACAGATGTCCATGCTCATGTGGACGTGGTCCGTAAGTACATATTTTACAATGGAACCTTCATAAGGGAATTTAATCTCAGAATTAATGTAAGCAATTGAACAAATCAGTAGTAGCAGTTATATAATCAAAGGAAAACGTAAGTAAGAATAGACGATATGCAAAGGAAACCTATAAACATTTGTACATTTACTCTACCATTGTGTTGTTCTACCTATCTGTTGCAAAGAAAAACTTTTATTCTGTCTCTTTAAAGCATCATAACACTACTGACAGGCCTTAGTGTATTTTCCTAAACCATAGCTACCAAAGGAGTTCCAGTTCTTACCTGTTGCAGCTGGTACAAGTATCTCCTCATTCTGACTAGTGGCACTCCTAGAAGAGCACCAGTGAGAAGTGTCTTTGTGATCAAGGGCAGATGCTAAATGGGCTTGATTTTCTTGCTGACAGAGGACTTCTAGCTTCTGAACCCTTTCAACCTGTCAGAAAATACAGGAAATACTGGAAACTGATGTATTTGCTGTGACCCACCAGTACTAAAAGTACTAAAAATATAACGTTAACACAGGAATCTTTTTAAATACTGTCATGGTAAACAGTGTGTCAGAAATGTTGTGTGTGCTTTGCCTTTAGCAAAAGCTAAAAAGTCAGTAAAGAAAACAAGTGTAGCATCTGTGTTAAAATGAAAGAACTCAGGCACTTGAGTTGTAAATAGGAGCACAGTTAATGCCCTTCCAGATTGTCATCCAAGTAGTAATACCATGCTCATGACATTAGAATATGACTCACCGATGTAAAATGAAAAACAAGTATGCACAAGACGCAGATTTAGCTATATATTTTTATAGACTCCATATATTTAGAAACAAATGTAAATAAACACTGCAGACATCTCAAATCTATCCCCACATACTGCTTTTTTTACTGAAACATAAAACAGTGATAGATGTCTAAATCAGCAATTTACAATAGATATTATATGGTTACCACTGTTACTGCCTATTTAAATAAGATGTGGTAGTTTAGACACCTTCAGTGCCCCATATTGTAATTGTTATCAAAAGGCTATCATAGTTTTTATAAATACATGTTGATGCATATCTGAGGTTAGAATTTGGCCGTTACCCTGAATGGAAATCTTGACTTTACCTAGAGCTCTGAAACCAGGCACTGGTGATTATGGCTCAGTAGAGAAGGGGAAAAAAAATCTGTAATTAACCCTAAGAGGTTGTAATTATTTCTAGCAACAAAACAAAGCTAATTGTTTATAGTAAGACTATTTCTCAGTGTAGAGTAGGAGGCTGGTTTTCTGCTTTGTTCTGCTGGTATGGCTGTCTGCTTTTCACTTGTGCTGTAAATGTTTCTTCTTGCATCTGAGAAGTAGCTATTCCAGGAGTGCCTTTATCAGGAGCCCTGTAGCCACATGTTCACATTTATTTGTGGCAAGCTCTAACCACCAAAGTAAATTTAAGGAGGGACCATTTTCCTGAGTTACAATTGCAAGTTAAGGCACATGCTTCAAGCTTAACTGAAAAAAGAGTCCCATTTGGTAGTAATTTATTTTTCTGTTTACTTGAAAAGCAGTTAAGTTTATCATGGTAAATTACACACCAGATATTTTACTATTGTAAAAGGGACATAGTGCCATACACTAAAAGCTACTCAGATACCTCAAAATCTAGAACTGCTGTACCATATTTTAGGCAGAGAAAAGAATTAACAAACATTTTGGATGTGCCCATAGACACCGTGCCTGCTTTCCATGGGTATCCATAGTACAACGAGAAAAGAAATTTGCATGAAAAGAGAGACCACCTCCTTTTATATCCTCCTGAAACATTATGTGAGCGAAACCTAGTGGAAGCTGGTATATGATTAAAATCACATGCAAGTTTGGCTAGAGGTAGGACAGCTATGAAGTGAATTAGCTTCAGTTTTGGGTTAGGCTGAGAACAGGACCTACCTCTGTCTTCCATTTTGGTCTTCTGTGACCTTTCGCTCTAAAACTAACAGGTTTTACTTTCTGGCTTAGCTTTAAAGTAATAAAACCTTCCTTTAAAGTGTGTAGGTCCTCTATGGAAAAGAATACAAAACAAAGTAGGAATAATTTGAAAGAGTATATAAACAGAAGTGTGTTTTAGATTAATCTATTACAATAGAGATTAACCATTAAACTGTGCATTAACAGTAAGCAAGAGCCTGTACCAAGAACAGTGACTGCATGAAATGGTTCATTGCCTTGCATGTCTAAGCAGTGATTTAACGTGTTTACACTGGAGCACTGTTCTTCAGAGAACTGCTCTGGCCCATGCACACACAGCACTCCCTTCATCTGTGGTTGTACAAGTCTGTTCTGAGGCTCCTGGAAAACACCTATCTTATAATGCCCAGCACTGTCTCTGGGAGCAGAGGGTCTTGGGAGATTTCCTAACACAAGCACTGTATTGTGAGATATATTAGGGTGACCAGCTGAGCCAATGCAGCTGGAATATTTGTGGTTTCCTAGTTGCAACATACTGGTTCAACCGTAACAGAGCTGAAGATTTTCCCTTGAGCATAAAATCTTCATTTGTACAATACTTTGGATGGCTAGTAGGTGCAGATGCAAGGGATTATACAGACATTGCATGCACAAGGCATGCAGACAAGCAGTTTCTCACAAGCAGTTTTCGGTTTACCTTAATCATTGAAAAAAAGTGCATTTTGATATCAAGAGCTAAAGCATCCCTTTTTGTAATTAGCATATTGCTTAGCATTAATAGTGCTAACATTATGCTTAATAAAATTAGACAGCAAGACTTCACCGACAGTGTTTTATTAAGATTGTAAATAAACTAAACAGCTTCTAGGACAGACTTGAGACATTGCACAGTGTTTTATAAAGAAGTACCTTGCTGATAGCAGGCTTTGGCTTGCAGGTTGTCTGAAGCACTAAATGGCCGGATAGCCGATTTGCCAATATGGTTCTTCCTAATCATCAGTCTGGGCGATTCAGACCTGCAAGTGCTAAACATATCAAAGCTCTGTATCTGATACAAAATTCAGAATCAACAACTGATCAGAAATGTCAGATGGCTGCCTATATCTTAATGCTGTAGGTGCTCATTAAGGGGTGGGTCCTGGAAAATGCTGACCATTTAAACTTGGACTGAAGGTAACAGGGGCTCAGTACTTCTCAATAACGGGTCCTAGTCTCCCAGAATTGCTCCTAGAAATATCTGGCTGACAGGTTGACACAGCCTTGCTGTGGAGTTTCCCCCTAAAATGTGCATTCTCCAGATGGAGTACCTGCTCAGAAATGAGCCCGTAATCTGGAGGAGCCTTTCCATTAAATGGACATCTGTGAAAGGGACTTACAATTGAGACAAAAGTAATTTTTTTCCTTAAAAAATTTCTGTGGCAGTAACAGTGTTTCAGGGGCACATGACACCACCAAGCTCTGGCATGTTCAGTTTGAAAATAGTACACATGATGTATCTCTGCCAAGTTACAGGAGTAGGTCCCTGTTTCTGTATGATTTCCCCACCCGCCACCACATCTTTTCATATTGTCATAAAGTCATAAATCCCTAGATCTCTGATCACTTAGAAATCTCACACTTACATGGAAAAGAACCTGATTTTTTCAAGGCTTCCTTTTGGGGTTAAAAAAATACGTATATGTTCTGCAGCCCGTTTTCAGGTAATATAAGTAGGGACCTACTTAATTTGCGGTTTCCTGGATTGTGCCGGCACCACAAAATCTGGGATTGTCACAACGTCCGTGAAATCAACAAAAAAAAACTTAATAAAAATAAATGCTGGTGGTCTTTGCTGCCAGGAGGGGAAGGTGCCAGCTGGGGGGACAGCACGAAGGTCAGCAGACAAGATGGTGGCTACCCCCCCATTGCTCCTCCCTTTGCCAGGGCCTCTCCACCAGTCAGTGCCAAGGGGCAGGGCTGCACGAAAGGTAGCCAGCAGTCAAGATGGGGGCTGCCCCTTTGTCCCTCCTCCATCCTGGGGCCTCTCCACCTATCAGTGCCAAGGGGCAGGGCCTGTGCCAATCAGAGCCAAGGGGTGGAGCTGCTGTGAAATCACCAGGGAATTAGAGCTTTAGACCATGATCAACCTGTGAAAACTGGTAAGTGTGCCCAAGATTTAGGTAGATCCCTAAATATAAGTTACTGTTTGCATTGTGTTTTATAGCGATGGATCATTTCACTACACAGGACACGCAACATAAAAAATCCCCTGATTGCAAGGTTTTTCTTAACAATATCTATAGTTATATCCATTTTAACTATATGGTTGGTGTAAATTATGCAAACAAGATAATTTTAAGGATTTAGCTTAATTGCATGGAGAATATACTGAGTGTAAGATCAGTTATAAATAGTACATTTACCATATCTAAAGTACCTTTAAGCCAAGCTAAAACTAAAACATAAAACTTTCCGGTTCAGCTTCACCTTGTTTTCAGATGAGTGAAGATCTGTTCATCTTCTGCAAGCTGCAGGGAAGGTTTGGGCTCAGAAATACCTGATCTTCTAGCACTGGGTAATTCATAATCCTCCTTAAATTCAAATGTCAATGGGGTTGACACATATGGCTTTAACTGTAATTTCCCAAGCTCTCGACACTGCAACAGATCAGAAGTACATGGAGCCTTAATTGAGCAAGAGGGCAGTCAGCTTGTTTCTATTATGTGAAGCAATGTTAAGGCTGCGAATCATAATCTCTCTTCCTGCATATGAACTTACAACCAGCATCAGTCAGAAATCGTTAGAACTTGTATTTGCTAGTGTATATTTTATAATTTTTTATTTGAAGATGCGCACAAGAAGCAAACCGCCAGAGGAAAAAAGTGTTGTTTCTACATACGCACTTACTGAAAGTGGAAGCATTCTTCAAATGGTCTTTTTAGCTTGACCACACTGCAACACAGTTCCTATGAAGTCCTAGACAAACATGACTGTTGTATGTGTTACCTCAGCATTTGCCACCAAAGGTTTTCCAAAGAATTTGTTTTTCAAGGCCTCTGGCAACCCAGGACTTTCACCGTCTAAAGATGGACAATCTAGCGAGAGGTGTAGTGGGGAGGCTTTCTGCAAGATGTGACAATTGGTGGTAAACATGTTTATTGGTGCTCTGTGTTAAGCAGCTCCATTGACTTTTATTTTTGATTTTTTCTCAAGTGCCAGGTGACCTCCTCGCTTCACTGGCTGGAGCAGTCCCCAAAACAATAGGATAAAAAATGAGTCTCTCTTTCCCCCTCCTCTTCATCCCTCTGCTGTAGCTATTTATTACATGGTGCCAGTCGCCGTCCTGTCTAGGCACAGACATGACACGAGAGAGGAATATATCTTTCAAAGCTGACAAAAGGCACATTTATCCCAAATTCAGTACTGATTCACACTATACTCACTTCAATTCTGGCATACTTGGCCAAGCTCTCACGTGAACATTGCTCCAGAGCATCTAGTTTTGCAAAGAGTCTCTGTGTCATTTTTCTTTAGGTGAATTCCTGAAAACAAAACAAAGCAGAAGAGCTATTTCAGAGAAAAAGAAGATGATAACGTAAGAGCAGGACAACACCACTGTGTGGAGCACCGGCCACACTGAGGCAGCACAGCGGAGAACGGTCCATGGATGACACCTCCCCTCTATCGGTCATGTTATCCCGGGGAGAAGGCAGGAGACATTTCAACTCAGTAAATCTCCTCCTCATTCCATATAAACAGATGAGGAGCAAGGATGCAGGTTTTGATCCCTCCTGCATCTCATGGGATCAACTATAATTTCAGGGTACACACAGACCCCCGTGACTTATACAGCTACCCTTCTTGTATCACCTCCCACTGTCCTGATGCTAACTGCCTCCCATAGCAACCGCAAAAACATTTCAGCGGGATCTAACATTAGCTCCTGAAGGAATTCCTGCTGCAAAACCTACAGGGGCAAATGTCACGGAGGAAAATAGACTAGTTTGATGAGTTACAAATGCTGAGGTCAGGGACATTAAAGGTGAAAAAGAGAGCGGACAGGGAATGATTCCCCTCTTTAAAACTTTGTGATATATAAAGAGGTAGAAAAAATGTTTTGCCCTGACCTTCAGGGTATTCATTACCTGTTTTCTACTGCATTCTCAGAAACTTTGGGAATATAGTTTTGCCTCTGCCAGTCTCTTGGAAGGAAAAGGGAGCTCAAGGAAACAAAGCTGTCTTAACTTTTCATTTAAAGGTGGGTATCTTGAATCTTTCACAGAGAGACCATTTCTCCCTACTGTTTCTCAGGTGTTTCTGTTAATTCTGTTACAAATCAAATGGAATCAGGACTTTTAACAGCCTAAGCCTCTCAACTGCCCAGTTTTCACTTTATTGGTCTGCCCAGATCATAACGCTGCTAATTCTCCAGTAGTCTGTAGTGTCTCCCAAGAAAAACAGGGTAGACATGACTTGAAGTTGAAGCGTAAATGTACAAGCAGAGCATCAACTACCCAGTCATTACTTCAGAAACCAGCAAAACAAACAAACAAACAAAACAAAAAAACCCCAAAAGGTCCTGGACAATATTTACCTCTTTGCAAGTTGCATAGGAGTACAGTATGAGCCATACTGGATCCAATCCAGAGGCTGTTTAGTCTGGTTTCCAGCTTCTGAGAATATCTCATCCTAGGTAGTCAGTGCCCTTAGCTCATTGTGCTCTGCTGTATGTGGACAGGACGGGGTGAGATGCAGATGGGGCTGGTAGGGGTTTCTTCTTGGGTGATGATCAAGCTTTGTTTCAGATCACAGACTCCTTAGAGATGGAGGAACACTTCCCCCAAAGCCAGTGCTACTTTGCTAGCACATGCTGGCTCCTGCATAAATGTCTGGCTCAGCTGGCAGAAAAGAAGAGGGAAGAGGCTCACAATAACCTGGCTGACAATGCAGACTGGAAGCCACTGCAGATCGGTTGATGGTTGGTTTTCCACAGGCCTCCTGTGTAAAACTGTTAATGAGGGTCCTCTGAAGGCTGCACCGCTGCCCTCACCCGGTCATTACGTAATTGCCAGGGACTAACACTACATGCGATAGCGATGGAGCCCACATTCAGCAAGGGGCAAAGGGGAAGAGCATGATAACAAGCTCCACAGGGCCAAGGCTGAGGAAGGGAGGAGTGAACAAAGGAGTAAGCAGAGTAAGCAGGGGAGGCTCCTTGGCTTCTAGCAGAATTCATAGGACACCTGCATGGCAGTAATAACGTTTAGCAGTTCCAGAATAGTTTACATGCTTGAAGCACCTTTTCCCAGTGCTAGAGTGATCATTAGAGACATACAAAAAACTACAACTCTTGGTTCCAAAATGATACTTTTTATTAGACCAACTGGGAAATTGCAAGAAAATTGTCCTTTTCTGCAAGCTTTCGGGATCAAAGTCCCTTCGTCAGGCTCTGGGAAAAGTATAGATGGTACAAGATGGTAAAAAGTCCCCATAGGTAGGAAATAAACTTCATTTTTGTACAAAAGGAGCTGAAGATGGAAAGCTGTCCCTCTGGGTCCATGAGAGTGATCATTAGCATTCTTATCTTACAGATGGGGAAACCAAGGGAGGCTGGATAACTTGCCCCAGACCACACAAAACAGCACTGGCAGAGCTGGGACTATAGCACAGACACACACTCGCTAACTTGGCTGATTCGCAGCACAGTAAAAGCTGGTGGCCTGATTCCAGAAGGGCTGAGCATCCCCTGTTGACTACACATTAGGTATATTTACACTGCAGCTGTTGTAGTGACTGCAACCTGTGTGCACCGCCCCCCCCCAAGCTTGGTGTCTGCTTGCAGTGTAGTCACGATAACCCATTGCTCAACACAGACTAATCTCCCAAAAACTTACCCAGTTTCTTGGGTGTTTTGCAGCTATGCTGTGTACACAATTCCCTGCTCCCTGTATCTGAGGTAGCTAGTTCAAAGCCAGATCAGGTGCTTCAACACAAGGTGCAGTCCAAGCAGGGACTGAATCAAGACATCCCTTAGGACCTGTAGATGGTCAAGATCTCTGGAAATCAGGCCTGTGTCTCTGCTGCATTCAAACACATAGCAGTCCAGCTTGTAGCAGCAAATGGCGCAGAGAATCCTTGTTGTCTCCCTCCTAATACAAAAGAAATCTGCTATACATCAGTTGGTTGAGAACATATTCACCATCATATAAGTTTGAAGACAATGAGAGCAGGAGCTTTTTTCCTTCTTGCAATCTGAGAAACGAATCTCTCCTTTAATCAAAGCATAAGCCCAGACCTCACAAGCTGTATCCCATTCATTCCCTGGCAGCCCGTTCTTGGGTGCTTTCCTCAACTGGGGCTTGTGACAGACACCAGGAAATAGTTTTTGTCCCTGACCAGCAGCAATTGCTGAAGTTACATCTTGTGTCATTCAAATAGTTCCTGCCCTTTAGACAGAGAAAACATGTACCATACACATTCAAGCCCCATGGAAACCTTTGTGTTTCCAACTCACTGCAACTTAGAAAAAGCAGTCTCTAGTAAACATACATCTACACCTCTTCCACACAATGGGATAAGAGACTTTACTGCTATACTAAAATAACAGGTAGACAGTGTAGTGCAAGGAAAGTGGTGTGACACATATATACTCAAAGGGACAGCACAGTTTAATAATGCATCTGTCTGAGAACATTTTTACTCGCTGTTATTGAAGTCCTACCTTAGATGATAAGACCTAAAAGAGGTTAAAGAAAATGCAATGACTGTTCAGTCTTTTCCATTTATTTTGCGCACTTTTTAACCCATATAATTGACTCATCTGTATAATCTTGCTCATGTGGGACAGAGTAAAACCTATTTTATATTGGAGACTGTGATTGTGTGACTGCAGTGACTGGTGGGTAAAACAGGGGGCAAGTGCAGTACCTGAAATTACTGACTGTAGTAAAAACTGACTGTAGTAAAAAACTGACTGGATATGCTTTTAACAGCATTCACAGCCAGGAGACATAAGGAAATTACATATACAACCTTAGAGATGATTTATTCCAGTACAATGAGCCCAGGTGTTCACAAAAAGCACCTCCCAGCTGAGAGTGGGTGTTGGTTGGCAAAGGCTATTGCTGAGCTGGTGCTGAACATGATTCATGCATCTGTGAGTGGAAACAAAGACAAACCCCCTCCAGCACCATTTTACTGCACTGCTGCTGAGTATGGTTTGTGCTTGCACTCAGCATCTGCCCAGCCATGCCTGCTGGCAGCGCTCAGTCAGCCACAGGTCCTTTCTGCCAGGTAGGCTTAGCATGACAGTAGCCCTGCATGCTTGCAATCCTCTCCAGCAGGTAGGGAGCAGTTGCATGGATCGCACCTGGCAGCTTCCATCCCAGAAACTCCATACACATTGCCCCACAGACGCGGGTTTTGCGCCACAGGGTACCAGTTAGTTTACAGCTGGGAAGCTGGGTTCTTCCCCTCCCTTACTTCCTCAGTTTCTTCCTCGCTTGAGATAACCCACAACTGCTTCTTCCTTCCCCTTGTTTCCCCAATTCTCAGCTTTTACTCGCTGTTTCCCCAGCAGCTCCATTATCCCTTCCTTAGTATCTTGAGTCCATCTGACAAAAGCCCTTCCTACTAACACCAGTGCTGCTGGTTGTTCACCAAGTCTTGCTTCCCCGATCATGGCACCCCCATCCACCTCCTCTCAAGGTCCTCTCCTGCAATGGCACTTACCAAGAGGCCTGACACAGTCTCCTAACCCCTCTGCAAAGCAGCTCGGCTTTTCCCAGGTTTGGACAGTTTGTGGTGGGGGTGGCTGGGACTCAGTCTCCTGGCTTCTCTACTTCTTTCCCCTGTGGCAGGACCCAGTAGTTTTTCTGCCCAGTTCTTTTGTTACAGGGTTGCTCAGCAATGGCTTCCCCTGCCTACCAGCTTTGTTTTTTGTCCTGTGTGTTGGTTCCTGTCCTGGCTTCCTGTTCCCAAGCACAATCTGTTGAACCAGGGGGTCCTCCCAGGGTATGTACAAAACCACACCCAGCCAGGAGAACGGTTTATGCTGCTTCCAGGACCTGATTCTGCTCTCGTGTATGCTGGTAAAAATCTGGAGGGACTCACTGGCCCTTCAAGAATGTCATGTGAATAAGGGGAATAAAAATGCGTCCTGTTATTTCTGTTGCCACTCAGTGACAAAGTGACAGGGCATAGGAGAAGGAAGGTTACAGGCTGATCTGTAGGTGGGGCTTGAACTATGATAAAGGAATATATTTAAAAATGAGGACAGTCTTGAGCTAAGTTTAAATATCTCTCCAGCTACACTGTTTTCTGAGGGCCTATTTCCCCAACAAATGTGGGGAAGCTTTCAGGTTTCTTGGTGTGGTTACATTTGGGGGAGTAGAAGGACTGGACCAGCTGACCACACTTGGTTGGCCAGTGTGCTCATAGCTACCCCTGCCAGAACTATCCTTAAAGCCATGAAAAAGGATTGAAAACCAGCTTAGAAGAAACTGCATTTAGGAAAGCTCCTTCACATTACGTGGCTCTCAGCCTTCAGCATAACAGACAAGCAGACACAAGTTACGTACTTTCCACGGTGCAATTGGAAGAGAGGAATAAAGGCAGCTCCTGATTGCAGCTCAGAGAGCAGCTCCTGAATAGCCCCTCTTGCAATCTTTATATCCAACAAATCTTTGCACTGGGTTAGTGCAGAAGGTCAATCAGTAAATAAAAATAATAATGTAATGTTTTTAAAAGTACACTGAAATGGTGAAATACAATGAAAGGCAAACAAACGAACTCACACTTGCCTTGTCACAGTGTTGTTAGGTACTGTAGCACCTAGTCCACAGCCACCTAGGACTTAATAGATGTCACAGTGCTGGTTTTTGTGACATCCTTCTGACATAAGAAACGTTGCTCTAGAATTAAAACAGAACAGCTGTTATTTGTGAACATAGGTAAGTACAGTCAGAAAGCCTGAACTGAATCAATTCAATCATCGAGTTTAATCTAAAATGTATAGATTGAACCAATAAGCAAATGAACGGATATTCACGTTTGATTCTGGAAATGCAGCCACATGCCTGCAGTGACCTAGGCTAGAAGCCGGGGGAGGGGGGAGAGTGTCCTAGAGCACACCACCCTGCTTGGCTGGAGCAGACAGCTTGGCCCAAGGCTAGCCTGCCTACCCTGCAAAGGGAGGGGACATTGTGGGGGAGGTGCAAAGCATCCTGGGATGCTGGTGGACTGAAAGCTAACTTCAATCTGGAGGAAATCTGGGACAGCAATTCAATAAGCTGATTTAACCTAAATCAATTAAGTCTGATACTGCATCCATTCATTAAGTTTTATCTTAAACCAGTTTTATCCCTTTTGAAAGCAGTTTATGTGAACTGAACTTCTGTTGTGTTACAGATTTGAACTGGTTTCCAGTCACATATACCACTTTATGTGTAATTTCTGCCCCAGCCAGTAAGACCTGGACATCCGAACAGTTCTGATTCCAGCCAGAAGAGGGCAGCAACAACCATAGCCAAGCTAGCTGATTGCACACTGTCACATTCAAAAATCCCTGCTAACAGTTACTAAGGATGCAAAGTCAAAGAGTTCAAAAGTTAGGGTATGTCTGTGCTGCCTTAATTCAAGCCCCTCTTGAATATACATTTTAGTAAAGCCTTTAATTAAATGATTACATACTATTTTTCCCCAGCTGTCCCTTGTCACATTTAATGCGAAAAGGAACTTGCATCTATCCACTGCTAATATTTTTTCCACAATGAAAACTGAAAATACATTTTTATTACAAAAATTATGATTACCACAGCATTATAAAAATGCTTATGTTTATGAAACCTCTGTAAAACTGTAAAAAAAGTTTTTGATAACTGCGTTTGTGAAATATTTTCAGCACTCCATATTTTTAAGAAAATAAAAAGTCAATTTAGTATTCAAATTTGAATTTGTGAATATTGAAGAAATTTCTGATAAACCCCTGGATTCCTGAGTTCTCTTTCCCCATCTTCACAATTATGATTTAGAGAGGCCTCTTCACAGTCCTTGTAAGTAGGTTGCCCATTTCACAGACTGGGAAACTTAAGCTTGGAGAAGAAAATTGGTATGGACAAAGGTCACATTTAAGAACCCATTTGTCCCTCTGTGACTTTCTAGGTCGTATGACCACCACTAAGTGGGGAACAGCCTTGAAGGTAAGTGGGTTAGATCAGGGCGGGCAATTATTTGGGTTGGAGGGCCACTTAAGGAGTTTCGGTCAGCTATTGAGGGCCAGGGGAGCAGGGGTGCTGACCTGGCCTTGGCCTCCTGTCACAGCTGTTTACAAAGCTCCACATGGTAGTGGAGGAGGGGATGGGGAGCTACCAATTGATCCTGTCTGGCCCCAGCCCCAGTGAGACATGTGGGGTGCTGATTGCAGCTCAGCCCCAGGCCCCAGGGCCGTACCCTGTGCTGTCACTGCTCCACAATCCCGGTCCCAGCCCCAGCCCCAGGCCTGGCCCTGCCCACCCATCCCTCTCCCAGACACTGTTCTCCACCCACCAGTGGCTCCCATCTGCCTGTGAGGGTGTGTGTGTGTGTGGGGGGGGGGGTTCTTCATGGAGACCCTGCCCACCCACCCACTCCATCTGGCACCCCTGGTGGCGGGTGCAGGATGGATGGGGTGGGATGCCCAAGCAGCAGATCAGCTTCCAGCCGCAGTAATTTTGTGTGGTTTCAACGGAAGACATTGACCCAGTTACAAGGAAGCCTGTGGTCTCAGTGCATAGCAGGAAGTCACTCAGGGTGCTTAGGTTAGAGGAGTTTCTGGGTAGAAATGACACTTTGAAATAAAGAAACAGACAAACATTAGATTTAGCTGTTTTCTTTATTCGAGCGAGATTCGTGGTTTAGCTCCAGAAGAAACTGACTTTTCTGTCAAACTTAGTACCACATGGCATCAGCTTCCCCCAAATGGTTTACAACTTTTTAGCAAAGTTTTCAAATGAACTTCTTCAACCTTGTAATAAAACCTGAAGTCAGTTGCACCTCAAATCATCTTAGGTTTTATTCTATTTTGAACCTTTTTTTACTAATTCTAAAATATGGAACCTTTTCGGTTAATACTTATGGGTTGGTTTGAGCTGACATTTATATCAAAGTCAAAACAAAATTATTCTAAAATTTGGGGGTTGTTAAGATCTGGACTCCTTTCAAGTCTGTAGTAATATTTTAGATAAGAGAAAAACATGAATTAAATATGAGAATCAGAAGTGTCCAGTCATGTTCATTTTGCCAAGTCCCATAATTCATTTTAAATAATTGATTTGTTTGATGGTTTTGATTCAGCTCTTATTAAAGACAGTAGCCAAAGTGCCATGGAGTTCAGTGCTGTAGGATCAAAACCTTGAGTTTTAGTGGGCTCCTGCAAAAGTATTATCTATCTGTTAGAGACACAGAACACTTATAGATACCACCGAGTCAAGAAGTGACACGGAGGAAGGGAGGCAAGGAAAAAACTTTCTTCAGGCCACAACATTTAGTTGTGTGGAATAGGAGTTAGCAATGTTAAAATGCACAGGCCACTAACAATAGGACAAAGCACTGGATCTGAGGATCTAGGCTTAGAGGGCATGTTTGCACCTAAATGTGACACTTTTCTCTTTAAAAGAAAAAAGAAAAAAAAAGAGGTAACGGTTGGCAGATGTGTCACATTTTCAAGATTACAGATCAGTAACTATGGAGCAGGAGTAAACTGCATATGGATTTGACCTTTTCTTGTGTGTAAAATGAAGGTTTGGCAAAAACCAAGGGTGCTCAATGCGATAGTAGATATGTCAACCATTTACGTGATAGCTAGCACATTGATGCCAGGGCTCTGCACTGCTGTATACATTTGAAATGAGTGATTCTCAGCCAGGGTGCCATAGCAGCCTGGGGTGCCTTGAAATCCTTTCAAGGGTGTCACACAATGCTAGCACTGTTCTGTTGATAAACATGGTTCACAAGATAAATCCACTTAGATTTCAAATAGAAATAGATGTGGTCTTCTTGAGTTCTTTGCAACAAAAAAACCCCTGTTCTATTATTTTTCTATAGACAGATTTTAAGAAAAGAGTGAAAACTAAGAGCTAGCATTTTCCAAGAAGTGCCTTCAGTCTATCAGGGGTGCCTTTAGTCTAAAAAGGTTGAGAACCACTGGCTTAAATAGAATAAGATCTACTACATTTCTGGAATTATGGGGAATTGCCGCCATGTTCCTAAGCTGTTATTCGACCAGGGAATGCACAGCCCAACCTAGTGGTTAGGACGTGGTTAAGGGCAGTGGATCAGAAGCAGTAGCTCAGTCTGGAACAAGCCAAGGGTCTGAAAACAGAGATCAGGAGCAAGGCAGCACCCATACTCAGAACTGTGAGAGTTCAACATGATGTGGTCAGCAGACATGGGTGTGTTTAAACAGGAGATCTCAGCCTTATCTACCCCAACTGACCTAGGTGAAGCTGGCTGTTATTGCTTAACCCAGAGACATAACAGGTTGCTTCTGTGCCCTGGGCAGCGACAGCTGCTACCACTAGTTTTGCAGCCCTCTAAGCATGGGTGGATCCAGGAATTTGAAGGAGGGGGACTATTTGATGTCCTCAAGGATCGTGGTGACAACCACTTGAGCTGTGGGCTGCCGTCGGATGGTGGCCGATGGTCAAAGTCCCCTGGACCCCCTTGCGGGAGCCCAGCGGGGGGCGGATCCAGCCTGGCCCCCAGCTGCTGCTGTGTCGGGTGACCAGCACCGTGACAACATCAACTTAGACGATAATGGACGGGGTATCTTCTGCTTGGTGTCTAGCCCTCACTGTTCTTTATGGTTTAAAGTCTAAAAACATAAAAGGTTAAAAGCTTAAAACCACAGGATGTGGCCACCACTGGGTCAGGCAACCAGCACCTTAAAAACACCAATAAATTAAGGAGGACAACTAAAGAGAAAACAGGGCATGCACGTGCAGGGCCATAGGGCCAAAACAAGTGCTCCCCGGGGGGACACCGAGCAGAGCACCCCAGACAGCGCCCACCTGCTCGCAAACTTGGACAGCTCACAGCGGCTACTGCCCAGTGGTACTCTGCCCAGAGATGCACGCGAAGGACACCAAGAAAAAACACCCTGAGGTCACTGGGAGCCTTCCCGGCCAGGGCCTCCTTCCTGGATAGCCAGATGACAAGCTTGGCCAGAGCCAGGAGGAGGTTGACCTTGGTGGGGCGATGGATGGGGTGTGCATAAACTACAGGTGAGGGGAGACGTGCAGCCAGAACTTGAGGAGCACGTTGTGAAGGAGGAGGTGCAGGGGCTGCAGTCTGGCGCAGTCGATGACCAGGTGCGCCAGAGTCTCCCGCTCACAGCAAAATGGGCACTGGTTGGAGACCGGTTCAAAGTGGGCCAGTCACATGCCTGTCGCGATGGCCCCATGAAGGAGCTGCCAGCCTAGGTCCCCGGCAGCTCTGGGGATCAAGTCAGAGTACAGGCTCTGCCACTGGGACCCGTCAGCCTCGCCCTCGCCAAAGGTGAAGTAGTCCTGCCAGGCGGTGTCCTGGCGGGCCACAAGGGCGATATGACGGATCGTCCGGCAGACGAACGTGTATAGCTGACGTTGGCGGGCCGTAGAAAAGCGGACTGGGCTAGTGCCCCCCAGCTTAGATAGTGCAAGAGATGCCACCAGTGCCTCTTTCCCCTTCCCCCCATGTGTACAAAGCAGACCACAGCAGCACTGGCCAGGGACTTTTTGGAGTCCCTGAAGCAGGTAGAGTCCTTCCTGCAGAGCTCAACACCGCCTCTCCTCCAGTGCAGGTATCCCCTCCCTCTTTCACACTCTCTAGCAGGGGTTGCCTCAGGGTAGAAGAAGTGGGGACCTGCCCACAGCCCCTGCTGTCTGGGTCTGCCCTAGGAGCAGGGAAGCTCCCAGAGTTTCTCCTGCCCTGCTCCAGCCAGGATCATGGGGAAGCAGCAGTCTGGGCTTCCCATCTTGGCTGGGGACAGTGGCAGTGATGGGGGGCCGTAAGGGACACCCAGGGGGCAGGTAGGGAGCAGAAATGCTTGGAAACCTGCTGCTGCTGCTGCCTCCAGCTTCCCTGGAGACAGGGGAAGCCCCAAAACCACTTGTGCAGCCAGGGACTGTGAGGAGCAGCTGCACAGGGTGCTGGGTCTCTGCTTTCCCCGACTGGCCCGAGGGATCCAGCTGATGGAAGCAGCTGTGCTGAGGGTCAGGCAGGGCTGGGGCTGGGCAGTCCTCTCCCTTCCAGGCACTCCTGCTCCCTGCCAAGCCCTTGGCACAGCTGGAGCCCCCAGGCCCACAAGGGAGATGTGGTGGAGAGAGAGGAAAAAGAGACCTAGTGCCCTGTGAAGCTCCTGGCTGGAGCGGGGCAGGAGCAGACCCATGCTTCCTCCACCCTTGGTCAGCTGCATACAGCAGCAGGTGGGTCCTCCCTACTTCCCCTGCTCTCCTCACACAACAGGGCACTCAGGCATCCATGGCTTCAGGGAAACAGGTCCTCCAGAAGGTGCCCTTCTTGTCTAGGTGCCACTCCACTGCACCCTCTGGATCCACCCTTGCCTCTAAGTCAGCACCCCAGGCTGGTGCCCTGCTGGCCTATTTCCGGTTACGCTCTTGAGTTAACTGAGTGCAATGGGCCTGAAATTAAAGGCTGATCACTTTATGGGGGGGAAGGGGCAACACACCACAGCCAGAATAATGGGTGGGAGCAACCAATGAGAAAACGGAGAGAAGAGCAAGGGAGATCCAGAGCAAGTGCAGTGGTGCTGATGCACCCCCCTCCCCTTTCATACCCATCCCTAGAAGCAGCAGCTAGAGATTTTTTTTAAGTCCCAAGAAAGGTAAGAATCCTGTCCCCCCTCCCCTCAGCACATCCTCCCTCCCCCTCCCTCCTCAGCCCCACGTCCCCCCATTCCCCCGCTCCTGCCAGCCATGGTCCCACTGTCTTTGGCTAATCTGGGAGCAGGGTAGGGGGACAGTGGCTCCCAAGTCCCTCTTGCCCCACTGCAGCTGGAGTCAAGAGGAGCAGGTTGGGTTTCTTTCTCGGCCCATCTCCCCAGGTGTTCCCTGTGAGCAGGGGAGTAGGAGAAACCAGCTGTGACAACTGGACCGCTGAGCCTGCCTGCTGCAGCACTGGAGCTCCTCCTCCTACAACCCTCCCCAGCCCCCACCCGGGGAACAGGCAGGGAGGAGGACCCCAACCACTGCCATTGCTGCTGCTGCAGCTGTCCTTGGCTAGAGAGAGGCAGGAGTGGCCCTGGAGTCCTGCCTCCCCTCCCTGCTCCTGGATCAACCAGGGGCAGTGGGGACAGTGGCAGTGGCAGTGGCAGGTGGAGAAGGAGACAGGAGAGGAGGGGAGAGGATGGGCTGCTGAGGATGGAGGGGAAGGGATGGGGGGGCTGAGAGCAAGGGGGACAGTATTCTTACCTTTTTGGGGACTTAAAAAAGCCCCTGCTGCTGCTCTAGGGGTGAGGTCGGCCTGCCCTGGTGGGGGGTGTGGAGCCAGGAGTGGGGATGCAGCCAACCCTGCAGCACTGGTCGCTTCTCCCACACCCACCTTCACCAAATCCTGGATCCATCCGTAGAGAGGAGTGTAGTTGAAGGGTTAGGAAAGCACTTTGGAGCTTTGCCCAGAGGACCAGAAATCCTGGTTGAATTTCCTCCTCCTGATGTCATAAATGGCTTGTTTAGGCGATGCAGGTGGCATTGACTGGGAGATCTTGTACCTTGCAGGTCCTCAGGTAGATAGGTAAAATGTGAAGGAAAAATACAGCCATAACCTCACCAAGAGGCTCTAGGAAAGCTGGAAAATGAACTGTAACCGCTAAAGAAGGGGCAGGTTTTGGTCAACTGCAAGAACTAGGCCATACACATACCCATTCTCATAGTTCTATCTGGGAGCTGCCAACTGATGTCCTTGGCAGGCCACAGGGCCACAGTGGAGTAGAGAATGGCTTCTACCATGTTTCTTTGTTCTCCATAGGGGGTAGGAAGCCCAGAGGTGAGGATTAAGAGAGAGGAAATGAATGGCGGGGGGGGACGACACAAGTGTTTACAGATACTTGTGAGGTATAGTTTGTAGCCAAACCTTCTGGATGCCGCTCAAGTAGTTCATTAGTTATAGCTGGTAGGGAACGGAGGTCAACAATGAACTCTAGGTGAGGTCTGAGGTGAGCAGGGAGCACTCACACAGGGCTCACTTAAAATAAGGGTATCATGAGGAGCACACCACGAGCACGGATAGCCTCGTGTGCTGAGCAAGCACTGTAGGGCCCATTCGGTCCCTCCCACCACAGTCCATGAGGTTTCTGATCTTGGTGAGACCAGCCAGGACCATCTCCAGGCACGCCAAGGGAAAAGCCAGAGTTTGTGATAAAAGGGCTAGATTATGCCCTTATTTGCTTAAATCACCATTTATCACTGATCCTAAGGTACAGGAATATATAACATTATTCATTCTTTACTCCACGGCCTTATCCCCAGGTGTGCAACCAATAGTTTCACTGATTTCACCCGTAAAGTAGGAGGTAACATGAATTGGTGCGACTGATCGGGCGCCATGCACTAAAATGCACTTGTGCTCAGTTATGTGTATCAAAAGCCCTGCCCATTCGGTGACAGAATAAGCAATAGATTGGGGTTTTGACTTGCATAGAAGGAAGATAAGGAGAGTGTCTATCTTTGGCCCCTGAGCCTAATTAAACCAAACTATTATTTTTCAAAAGACTAGAGGGCAGGTGCCCAGTCAATGTAAACTACGTTGGCTCCACAGAAGTCATTGCAGAGTTACACTCCCTGAGGAACTGGTCTTCTCTCCCTCTGACGCTCCCTGTCACAAAAAATGCTGGTTTAAAACAAGAACTTGGTGCTACCTAAAGAAAGTGTTGAGGGGAAACTATTTTATGAAACTTATTTCTGTTTAAAACGTTGCAAGTATAAAACAGCATTACACTATCACAGTGTGGTGAATGTTTCCTGTGGTTACAGTACTCTGAGGAGGTTAACACTACCACTGAGATTAGCCTTTAAATTTATCAAGAGAAAGGAAGGCTTTGAAAGGTTTAATAATGGAGAAAGTTTGTGAGTGGGTAAGACAATAAATAATGAAACTACACCAGTCCCCAGGCCCAAGCCACATTTGATTTCTCTCTCCTTGGGATCCTGTGAGATACCATTCTGGTCTCACTTGGGTTTCAGACAGCAGCAGCAAGCTTTCAAAGAGTAGGAAGATCAAGAGACTACAGCCTCACAGGCCAAGAGTCCTCCTTTCAGCTTTATTTGCAAACACCCCCTTGATCAGCTTTATCCTCCTGGGGCCAACTGGCCTTCTCTTCATCCCTTGCATGTTTAGTGGGGGTCTTGGGCAACAGCTAGTCTCCAACCAAATCCTGTTTTTAGAGTATTTGGGGAACAATGCTAAATGTGCCAATGCTTCCATAAAGGTTCTTCTGGAGTAGGACTGCATTTACCAATTAAACTAAAGTTTTGAAGATCTGAAGGGACTCACTCCCTCCAGGTCATTAACAGCCACCTCTGCATATTCACATTGTTACATAAGTTAGTGTTTCTCAACTGGTGGGACGCGTCCCACTGGTGGGATGCAAAGGCCGTCTAGGTGGGATGCGGAGAAACAGCGGGCTCACCACCGGCACTTCTGGGTTCACCACCAGCACTTCTGCCACTGTGTGTCGCCAGCACTTCTGGGCTTGCTTGTTGACTGGCTGCCGGGGGATGCCCCCCACTCATTGTTAGTTATGGTGGGACCAGGATTTTGGGGACCAATGGTTGGTAGGACGTAAGGTGGAAAAGGCTGAGAATTGCTGACACAGGTGATACGTGCACTGCTTGTTGCACTGGGTTACAAAGACCCCTGTCAGTTCACAGACTTCATGTTGTCTCATGATTTCATAGTTTCCCACTTTAAGGGGAGAACATGAGAGCTACAGGAGAGCTCCTGGGGAGATCTCCAAGTGCTACAGAGCAGAAGGGAGATCTCCTAAAGGATTTCCCTTAACACTGTCTAGTGGAGCATGGCCTAAGGAGAACCGTTTTCCTTCATGTGGGTAACTTTCTTCAGAATGCCTCATAGTACATCAAATTTGAGGTGATCCCTTCAAACTTGTCAGTTAGAGGAAATATTCCCATTTCCCTTGCTACAAATCTTGTTCAAGTGGAGCATCCCTTGTAAAAATGTTTGCCTTCTAATGAATGCAGATATCCTTGCTTAAGAGGAGTGAAAGTATGGTAGCCCATAGTTGGAACAGCAGCTGCCAGAGGATGTGACACCCAGGATGGGGCACTTTTACTTCCCTCACACATTGCATTTCACTTGCCTAAAGCCCAATTATTTCTGGTCTTGCAGACTGAAATGTACTTCTCCCTGGAGTAGAACAAAGTTGCCTGTTGCTATATAGAAGTTACTGTTTTATACTGACCCAAATGACAGGACCTGATGTAATAGGGAATACTGTGAACTCGCTTTTCTAGGATGTCTACCATCTCACAGCTGAATTCTGAAAAGGGCAATTATATCTCTCACTCTCTTTATGAGCAACCAAGAGCTAGTTTAGGCACACAACATTGGATGTGGGCCCGCATTTTAATTTCTTGGTCAGAATGTAGTCTCAGTCATTAGGGGACCTAATCAGACATTCCCTTAATCTGCTCCATGTCATTAAAGCAGGGGGAGAGCATTCAATAATGAACGAGGAGGTAAGAATTGTAACAGTTTGGGACAAAACAAGGGAAATGCTAAGTTTTAGGAGCATTTCTGTTGATTTCACACACAAATGATCTGGAAAGAGAAGAGGTGAGATGTGATAAAAGTTTGATGGTGCTTAAAAGATGGAGTATTTCAAAGGATTATTACATTATAGATTGTATTTATATCAGAAAATATTTTTCCTAACAATTGAATTAAGTGCACTTACGAAACCGTAAATGCTGAAATAGATCCTTGCTGGATTGTTTTGATAGATAGTTGACAAATACGTATTTACACATAATGTAATTTAAAGTGGTTGCTGAGGATGGTTATTGTTGCTTTGGGAGGAAGGTGGCTACATTTTTAATAATATTAAAATAAATCCTTCCAAAAGGCTCAGGGGAAAAACATGAGACTGTTTCTTTAAGGGGTGCTGGGTTTTCCCATGGACTGACTCAGATTCAAAGATTGTTGTCAAGCTGGAAACTATAAGCGTGGTTTTTTTAGTGATAATATAGGTCAAGGTTTTGCTGACAGCTTCTGCCATGTGCACTGTGCACATTAATTGGAAGAGGAAATTCTGTTAGGCAGCAGTGAGCTATGAAATCAAGGAACTATCTACAAAAATGAAAGGGGTATCCTAATCATTGGCAAGGTAAAGAATCACCAGTTTGGCTAATCTTTGATATCATTACTAGAACAAATAACTTTGTTTACAACAAGATCATGTTTTACTGCTTTCTTGTCTATGCTTTCCGTAAACAGTGCACTGCATATGCTTGTAAAGTAGGGTCAATTAATTTATATTTATTGATAACATATACTATTTTATATAATATACAGTTAATTTTTATGTATGTACTTGCTCTAAGTTGTAATTCAATTATGATATACTCAAAGGTTTTAGTAGCTAAACTACTAAAGAGATTAGACCAGATACTTAGATAGGGTCATGTTCAAATTCTCAAGTTTGGAAGTGGTGCCTACAATTTGGAATAAAAATGGGAATAGTGAATCCCCCAGTCATTTGTTATTTCAAATCTAAATGTTGTATCTAAATGTTACAGTTGAAGTCAAGCAAGACTTTCTTTAAAAAGAGCTGTTCATAGAGATCGTTTTCATAGTATTTGTTTGTTTTAACTTGCACAAAGTTAACAGGTTGGCAGGACCTTCAGATTCTCTTACCAAATCTGATAATAAGGAAGAGCTTGAAATCTCACTAAGGTAGCTATCATCATCCAAAAAGTGGAGAAGAGCTTCCAGCAGGCTGTGGCAGAACCCACACAAGTAGAAGAATCAGGATATTTGTTAGGTAAGGTCATCTGTATTCTAGAGCGGTGTTTTGCCACACATATCCTTCAGGGTATGAGACAAACTTCTGGAAGGGTAGACAAGAGAAAAGCATAAAAAAGAAAGAAAGAAAGAAAAACTCTACAATAACTTTTAGATTGATGAAGAAGTTTGAAAGGTGAGGAATCACAGAGGGGCCCAGCAGCATAACAAACTTAAGAAGAGGTATGTAACCCACGAATGTTTGAGACCCACTAATTTCAACTTTTAATTTTAATTTTTAGAAACATGCTCTAATATGATGTGTGTTGGTTGAAAAATTAATATTTACAAGCTTGTTCATATCTTTGACATTTAAAAAGTATGTGGAAATATCCACTTTTGATTATTTCATAACAAACTTAAGTATCTATGTAAACGAGAACTGCTAGTGCTACCATGCTTGTGAATGAGAGCCATGCTACACTTTCATCTGTAGAGCTCATGTTGGAGCTAGGATCTACTATGCTTAGCCTCATAAACAGAACTGAGCAATGTCTCCTTTCAGAAACCCAGATGTATCCCAAAGTTTCTGCTCCAAAAAATAATGCTTAGGTTCATGGGCAACTGGTGGTTCCTGAGTTGGGGGGGGGGCATTTGCCCCCCTAGCGGCCAGTCAGCAACTGGGGGGTCCCCCTGCAGCTGATCCTGTTGACTCGCAAGTGGTAGTGGCACGCTACTGGCACTTCCAGGTGAGCTCAATCGGCCATGGGGGAACCACGGGGATCACTTCTCCTGGTGCCCCACTCCCTGGCCAGCGTTCTTGGGAGGAGGGCACCAGCACTCTCACCTGCTCCCCTTCCCAGGAATGCTGGCTGTCGGGGGGTGCACCCCCATGCACCCCCTTTGTGTCACCACTGCTTAGGTTACTCCTGTGTGTGTCCTCAGATAGCCTCCAAATGGATATGCTGTCCCAGGAAAAGTTTTCAGCCCTGCACTTCAGTTTTTCTCAAGTACCCACTAAAACCAAGTATGGCTCTTCCTCTTTTCATCAACTTAAAGTATTTCAGTCTTGAGCAAAAGTGCCCTTCAGCTGTATCTTCATTAGGGACCCCTGATTACTTCTGATTTTACTTCTGGAGTTTTTATCAAACATAGATCTAAATAGGCACGTCCAGCACTGAAAAACAGGAAGTGGGTTTCTGACATTCTCTGGAGAGAGAATATATTCTGGTATTTTCTTTCTCACAAGGGGTAGCAAAGAAGGGTATAACTAGGAATAATGGGATGAATTTAAGAAGAGAAAAATTTAGACTACAAGTACAGGAGACAGCTTTCTGAACAGTAATGTTTGAGTATAAGTTAGCCTTTCAAGGGAAAGGAGAGAAACCTCATTGTTTGGACTTTTAAAACATAAGTGAATGAGGTAGCTAAGTGAAGCAAGTAATATATGGATAATAGTCCACTGACTAGGGGAAAATAGACACAATCTACAAATATGGAAAAGACTTATCGAAATAAAAAGGTTTCCATCATGCAAGGACTGGCCCGTGCGCTTACCTTCATTTAGGTGGGTCATCCTATTGAAACTTCCTACACCATTTATGATAAGGAAGATTATACACCTCTTAATGGATTATAGATACACCTCTTAAAGATTATACACCTCTTTCTTTAAAGTCTGCTCTTGAGGACAGTGCACTTTGATTCCATGACAATATCTGGAATGCCTCAACATTTGCCTCTATTCTTGTTCGATCATCTCCAAATCTGTGGCATATGGCTAGAACTCCTTAGACCTTTCACTATAAACTCTGTACCATCCATCCTGATCTTCCGCTCCTCTCCTTTCAGACTGTAGTGAGCTGTAGAATAATTGAATGTTAATTTACAGTTGAGTATTCTTAAAATATCTTCTTATAAGACATCAGTAGTCCCATAATGCTGCACGGTGTGGGGCTGTTTCCTATCAGTGTTGTTGCATGATAAAGCAAGGGGAGATCATTCAGATCTGCAGAAGAAACAGCTTATGTTTAGACAAGTGCCTTGCAAGCCTGTTTTGATTTAGGTTGACACAGCAATGGCAAGAAGTGGCTAGTGGTGTCCCTCAGGAGTTGGTGCTTGGTCCAGTGCTTTTCAACATCTTTAAGGATTTGGATGTAGGGGTGAAGAGCTCACTGGCTAAGTTCACAGACAACACCAAGTTATAGGGAAGCGTGGTAATGCTTGAAGATAGGCTATGGATACAGGTGGACCTAGACAGCTTTGCAAGTTGGGCAGATCAGAACCAGATGAAGTTCAACATCAAGAAATGTAAAGCACTCCACCTGGGATGAACAACCCCCTACACACCTACGGCTTGGCAGCGCCAGTCTGACCAGCACTACAAATGAGAAGGACCTGGGGGTAATAATACACCACAGTACGAACGTGAGCTGGCAGTGTGATACTGTAGCCAACAGGGCAAATAATACTCTGGTATGCATCAATCAATGCATCTCCAGCAAAACCAAGGAAGTGATTCTTCCACTCTACTTGGCTTTGGTGAGTCTATGGCTGGAGTATTGCGTCCAGTTCTGGGCACCACACTTTAACAAGGACGTGGTAAAACATCCAAAGAAGGGCCACCTGAATGATCAGAGATTTGCATGGCAAGCCATACGAGGAAAGGCTGAGGGATCTGGGACTCTTCAGCCTGAAAAAGAGAAGGCTGAGAGGGGACTTGGGAGCAGCTTACCATTACATCAGGGGTGTACATCAAGGGCTCATGTGAAGATGTATTAACCATTGAAGATCGTTCACAGATATGAAGACAAAGTCTATGTGCAACCCTTACAAGACTGGGACAAGCCCCAACATCCAATCCAGCCTTGTAAAAAGGTTTGTGAATTTGGGTTACATTTTGCAGGGGACAGCCACCTATACCCTGCAGCTCAGTCCCACTACACAGCAACTTCCCTTGCATGGACTTGCTAGACTCTCCATGCTTCTGAAATCTTCCATCAAGGGTCTCTGTGGGGTTGGGGGAAATAACATCCCTTTTTCTTCTCCCTTTTGCAGAAGAAGCAACCAAGCCTTTCCTTCCCTGCTGGGATACTCTCAAAGGAACACCCATTAGCCATTTCTTCTGTGCTCAGAGTAAGAAAGTGGGAGAGGAGCATGCTGCCAGCTTTGCTTTTCAGCACTCCAGAAGGACCAGAAAGCTACACATGTCTGTCATCTTAACAGGGTAGGAATCAATCTCCTCCCACTGCTACTGACAACTACAATATCATTCCACAGCCAGTAGCCATGAAAGAAGTTTCCAGTGAAATGATGAGCATCTTTCAGGCGCCCAGAATGCAAATACCCTGCTAAGAACTGGGAGAGAGCTGGCCAACCAGACAACTCCTGAGATGGGCAGCTTCTCCTTTAGATACACAGTAAAGGAACAGTAACCCAATCCAAGACCCGGGATGAATCCAGAGGCAAAGTTTTCAGGCTACTGAGCAACCTCATAACAAGTGTTCAAGATTGGGTGGGAAGGTTCTACTGGACATATTTGGAAAGGAGTAGTAGTGGACAGAGAGACAGCTTTAAAGAGCTTGTCTGGGAGTCTGGGCTCCTGCTGTTCTGAATTCCAAGTTAATCTGATGGTGCAGGCTCTACAGAATATCTTCCTCTGTAAATATAGGTTTTGACATATCCAGCTCAAGGCCAGTTCAGTTCCCATATCTGCCATGCTTGGCAGCAGCATCTGGTATGAGCTGTGCTTCCCTAAAAACGCAACGTATTTGTACACATTCCTTTTATTTTCTAAGCCAGTTCAGGTTCAAGTTCTTTCAAGTGGGGAATACCAGGGATCTACAAGGAAATGATGCCTTGGGGTGACTTCACCAAGAAAATGAACTTATTCCAAATCCATTCATGTCATGAATTCCTAAGGGGGTGCAAGTATGTAGAGATGCTCCCATCTCCAGGAATTTGATGCATTTCCAAGCAAAGCTATTGCTCCATGTGTTGGTGCTCTGATCTTTACAAGGCTCAGGGTATCAAGAGTCCCTGTAAGTTCTCATTGTGAAGCACCTGTAGCAGTGAAGTTGCAGTTATGCTTACAGCTAAGATCTAAAACAAAATGACTAGTGAATTTGGGTAAAATGCCTTGTAGAGGTCTGATTTCTTTGGAGTGCCAAGAACCTTCCTTTTGGCCCATTAAATATGTTGCAAATAGGGCTCCCAAGAACTCAAAGACCCTCAAATCCATAGGTACTTTATGTCTTAGGTCTAAGGTTTTGGGGTCTGATAGTTCCATATAACAGGTCTGGAGCATAAAGGCTATAGCTACAAGGTTTCCCTACCCATCAGAGAGGGGTATATGAAAATGACTGGACCAGAAATTCCCTTCAAAGAGCAGAACGTACCAGTCAAAAAGTACCACAGGCAATTGTTAACAAGAAAGTACCTCTCAAGTGAATCTGCTGTCCACACAGCTTCTTTCGTAGGAGAAAGTCTGTCTGAAAAACAAATTAAAGAAGGGAAAGAAAGAAATATGAGAGACACAAGGTCATAATGAGCAGGCAAATGAGCCAACTTACACACATATCTTGAATCTTGAACCAACTCATTCTCTTTTTCGCTAACTGGCAGACCCAAGACAGATGAAACAGGAGTTGTGGGTATTCATCATATACTGAAATCAGGCCATTACTGGTAGGTGCTTTTATTTTAAATATTCTACTTTGTTAGCATTCCCTTCTGTCAGACCCTACCCCAGATTCAGTCTCAAATGTTCATCCAAACCTAAACTCATATCCCTAATCGTTACCTCCACACCACACCAAGCCAAATTCATGCTTGGAGCAATGCTATCAATTTCAGTGGCACTGCAGGCATTAATTTGGTCCTCTGGCTTTTGCAGCCTCCATGGTTCAATATCCATGGCTAAAATTTTCAGCTTTGTCCAGCAGCTAAGCTGGAAAATACAGGATTTTGCCATTTCACAACAATGGAACCAAAACAGTAGCAATGAGCTCACTCCTGGGTCTGTGCCTCCAAAACCATCCTTATCAACAATGGCTCATTTCATTTGTACATTTGAGGTTTTGATATTGGCTTCTAATTTCATCAGTTTTGAACTGTACTTAGCAGTTCAAAACTTATTTCATCAGTTTTGAACTGTACTTAGCAGTCCTTGGTTGTGCAAAAAATCTAACATTTTTTTCCATTTCTCAGGGGCAATGTCTTTCCATGGTTATAGGCTATGAATCAGATCATGGTCAGATCTAAGGTGACAGTGGCTCTGCATATACTCTTCTGCTGCATTTACAGAGGTATGATCTTTCTTCTATCTCACTACTGGATGAAGAACAATGACTAATAAAAATCAATAATATGTTTCACTAATGTCAGAATGCAGAGCTCCTAAAATAAGGATATGCTAGAAGTAGTTAATATTGAACCGTTTGGGGATTTTAGAAGATATTTGAAAGTCACAAACATACATGCACAACTTATATGTTACTGCAGTCCTCTATGTTATGCAGGGTTTTAATACACTGCACCTTTCCAGGAAGAACAGATCAAATCTGATATCACTCGAAAGCTAAATTTGTCATTGCTGAGGCGGAGCTGTGATCTGATTATACAGTGTTTCTTGCACTTTAGTTTAGTACTCTTGTAGAGCTGCCTAAGATCAGATCAGATTAGATTGGGTAAATTAAAAAAAAACAGTTTTATAGGTTATTTCCCCAGAGTCACAATTAAAGCACAGGCTCAAATGTGTGCCAGCAGAAGTTTCATATCTGATTGAGTCATCCTGTCAAACAGATGACATTTTGGAGGTTCCACTTCACCATGCCCACACAGGGGATTTGGGGAAAGCACCAAATACCTGCGAGAGGGGTGACACAGCAGAAGGAAGAAGAGCATGGGTGGAGACCCTGTACTTTCCTCTGCACACACACAAAGGTGCAGGGCATGGGAAGACAGGAGGCTTTGGCTTCATTCGTCCACTGCATCAGCCTGCATGCTAGGGGATGGACAGTAGGTCAGGCATACAGCTAACAGTTACCTTTCTCCCTCCTTCCCCCATTCACTCTTCCTGAGCAAAGTGAAGCAAAATAAAACTGTGCCACTCTGAATCACAGTTGGCTTCCTTTCCTATGTTATCTACCCGCTGTCCTGTATTTGGGCATTGCAGAAAGGCCACCAGAGATCCCATCATAGCCAGTGATTCAGTTAGTTACCTGTGTTGTCAGAGATTGGGCCATATTCTGACATTCTTGCTCAGACTGAGCATCAGCAGAGAGTTCCTGTTCAGATGTGAAAGAGCATTCTCAGAGCCAGGGGATCAGACTCTGGGTCTGTACTCAGGATGATCTGGAAATCAGGGCTGCTTGTGTTCTGCAACTTCCTGGCCCCAGAAGTGCGTGTAGAATCTCCCATTAGCATGAAAGACTCCAAGGTCTGATTCTCTGTACTCACACACACAAGTTATATCCTGGCTGCAGTGAACTCAATGCTAACCTCACTTTGACTTAGTGGGGCCATGACTGTGACTATCTTTGCTTCCTGTCTGATATTGATCCCAGTGGGTTGCTGCTGCTCTGCTGTCATTAGATGTCACTTTTCAGCATGAATTATTTCACTACTGATCCTCTGGACAGAAACATATGCTCACCACAGTTTCCCAGGCTGACATGCCCTTAACAGCTACAACAATGAAGGCCCACTCTATCAAAGGTCCACCCTAAATATGTAGGGGCAGAGTAAGGATTACATTTGGTATTAACATATATAATACAAGGGATATTATCCTGACTGAATTCCTCATGTTATAATAATACCAAACTCTCACATAGCCATCTTCCTCAGTAGGTCTCAAAGCACTTTACAAAGAAATTGCATGTCTAGTCCAATAGAAACCTCAACAGGGTTAACTCAGGCCTGGAGTACCTACAGAATTTCCAATAAACCGATCCTGGCTACTGCACTTGCTGGGCACATTTGCTGAAGAATTCAGGCCTAGTCTATTATGTGTTACACTGTGGTTCAGTTTTAAACAGTAGCCTTTGTAATAACCTGCCCAGTCACAACATAATGCAAACCAACACGCATTCTTCAATTTAAACATTCAGTCAGAGCAATATTTTAATGCTTCTATATTTTTATAGGTCTTACAAACCTCCACTGCTCTGGATCCGTGTGGATAGAACCAGCTCCAGTTGTTCAGATGGGTTGGAACATCTCTATAAATTGCCATTCTACCATAAACTGTGAAAAGTCAAAGTTATACATGAGTCTAAATTATACTCACATTCTGGACAATTTTTTAAGAATAAACAGAACCACTGTGCAGCTTCAGCTTCAGGATTTTAGGAAACCAGATTCTACTACTGTTGTATGTTTTGCAAAGTGTCCCAACAGCATTGAAAAGCTGCTGGTATGCGGAACGCAATTTTCTACAGGATGTAAGTAATTTGCTATCTCTGTGGTGGTTTTTCACTATTTCTAGCTCATCTAAATGAATATGGTATAATTATAATTGCTTTCCAGAGAGCAATCATATTGTGGGGCCTGCAGGCTATTTTTAGCTTTACAGTATTAGAATGTAAGCATAATTAGAATAGATACATTAGAATTAAGCTGAATGTAGAATTAGTAAATCCTGACTTGGGGTAAGGAACTCGATCAACTGATCTCTTGAGGTCTCTTCCATCCCTATTTCTATTGTCTCTATGAATACTGAATAATTTTTAATGCCAGGCAAAATCATGCAGAATGAACTTTCATACTTTTCTGTAGATTACGCTTACTTTTTCTTTACAACACAATATTTGAAGATGTATTGGTCATTTAAAAACTATTGTAATCAACCAGCCAGTCATACCTGTAGCTAGCATGAGTGGCTGACATAACTAAAAAGATTTTTCCTGCACGTTCTGTCTACTGGCTGCAATGTACAGGTGTCTGGAAATGACACGGAAATGGTCTCCTCCTCCTTCCGTCACCATCACCTGCTAGCACATACAGAAAAGAGATAAAAGGCTCCTGGAAAACAACTCTGGGCCTCACTGTAGAGCAATATTAGTAGTAGTACTGACACAGCTCTTCCAATCAATAGATGTCACACAGCTCTATAAAAGGAGGTAGTATAATTCCTCTGTTTTATATGCAAGGAAACTAAATCATGGTGGGGTTAAGGGAAGAAGTTAGGGTTACCATTGATCCCAGGATCAAAAAAGAGGACACCTGAGGGGTGTGGAGGGCAGTGATATACCTGTGCATTGCCTCTGTCCCTCACTCCTAAGCTGCTGCCCCACAAGCCCTACCAGTTCCCCTCACTTGCAACCCACAGCCCCCTGCCCCCCCAGAAGTAGCATGCTCAAGATCAGCAACCAAATCAGTGGCAAGGTGATGGTAACAAACCTGGTAACAGGAGGTACATCCCAGTGCTTTGCTTGCTGACCCTTGCTGCCACTTCCATGTAAATAGGGACTTTCTGTTTGACCAGATAGTCACTGGGGCCCACTGGGGCCTTTTCTCTTCCAGTGCACAGAAGTGAGTGTTTCCATTTTGTGTTGCTGTGGCTATGCAGTATGACTCCCACCACATCTCAGCTGCTTCATTCCTGCACACAACGAATCCCCACAAGTCAGAACATCCTTGCTAAGAATGGGAAGAGGAGAAGGGGCAGGCAGAAAAGAGAAAGAGTTAGGATCCGGGTGCTCTGAGCAACATGCAGGTTTGGGTTTCCTCCTCAAAATTGCATGCCTTCTGCTGAAATGGCTACAGACGTTTGGACTGTATTCTGAGGCACGTTACATTTCCCTGTGTGCTTGGTGCCCTTTGCCATAACAGTCACATGAGTGCTTCTGCTGACTGGGTGGATGTAGCAAAGTAGCCATAAAGCCAGCAGTGGAGGGAAAGGACTAATACTGACACATCTGACTTGGGATTAATGGAATTTGAGAAGACTTCCCTTTCGAGTCCTTAGCTGATGTGCATTTGACAAGCCATTCCCCTGCCCTGATGCCCCTACCTTCCCTACTGCTCCATCTGCTAATTAGCCATATCTTCTTTATCGGTGGCATTATTTGTTACAAAGACTTACAAAGCTGCCCATTCATTGGTATCCAGTTCTGTTTACGTGGCTTAAATTGTTCATCGGCATTCAAAATGAAAGGAGAAAGGACACTAGATCCCCTTGGTGTCTTCCGGTTTAAGGAAGAGATTAAGAAATCTGGCCTGTCAGCTAAGGTCCCTGAACTTCACAATTCATCTAGGTAGTTGGTTTGGAAAGATCACCCTGCAAACTTTCCCAAGAGGCCAATCGCACCTTGCAGTACTTTGCTGGCCAAGGGAATTGACAAGGTTTCAAAAATGCTCTGCCTGAGCCCTGCAAACTCCACACTTGAAGGCCAAGTTCCAGCCTCTTGGAGGAGTAATTCATTAGAGTGCTTTTAAAACACAGCTGAAGTTCACTACAGGTGGGCACCATATAACATTAGAATCTGCTTACGTCCGCCTGCTCTGAAGCAGCATGTCCTCATAGATTATGTCCAAAGTTAATTAAATCTTATGCTTAGGTGACATGGGACATCAGCATTTCACATATGTAAATCCTTAGTCACTAGCTGAGTTGCCCTAAACTTATTGTACTGACATATATTTGCCTTTGATCTGTCTTTCTAGATCCACCGGACAGCCCCAGGAATTTAACCTGTGTTATCTATGAACATTCAAGCCACATGACTTGTACTTGGGACCCTGGGAAGTATACATACCTAACCACTAATTACACTCTCTTGGTGTGGAAGTAAGTACAGTCAGAACTGCTTGTCGGTATCATCTGAAAACCAAGTGCAAGCAAAACAGGATTCTCTGCATCAGGTTGGACCCTGGTGGTTGCAAAGAATGGGGAACAAGAAGTGTGAGACTTGCCAAGTTTCTTGCCAGCAAACCTCCATTGTCGCTAAGGTGCTAATGGCACAGAAAGGAAGCAAAAATAAAACTATATTAACTGAGGACAGGGTTAGGCTCTGCAAGCTTTGTAACCTGGGGAAACAGTATGACTACGTGGTCTAAACTCATGTGGTGAGAGCAAGAGCAACCACAAACCAACGTGACTGTATAAAACGTTCTAGTTCTGATGACTGGAAACAGACAGTGTCCTAGTTACATTTTCTAAAATGGTGTCTTTACAGAGCTCTTCATATGACCCAGCAGCAAGTTCTCACTTGCTTACTGCCAATTTGGCTGAGCTTAGAATTTAAACCTTTAAACTTAGGCTTTTTTGCACTAGAGTCAGTTCTCTAGCCGTTTGGGACTTGTGTTTGTAATTGAGCAATAAACAAAGCCTAAATCAAGGATAAAAATAAAAGCCAGTTCTCTGGTCAGTGGTCCTGACCTTCATTCCACTGCCTAGTTTTATACCTACATATCTCATGCTGATATCGCTCCATGGAGAAACACTGCTATAAAAGTGAAGTAAGGCAATGATGGAAAAGGGAGCCATCAATGCAGTATTATTAATTACTTGTACCACATCACATACCTCCAAAATGATATCATTCTGCCAGGGACTAAAAAGCAGATTAATCAGAGATGGTTCACTGCACCAAGGCTTCACCATCTACACAGAAAAGCCAGAGGCACAGCAGAGGAAATGTGAATGGTATTATTCATGTTACAGATGTGGCACAGAGTAATTAAGTAACTTTCCTGGAGTCACTCAGGAAGTCTGTTGCAGGGGTAACAACTGAACACAGAGCACACACCTACCACGGGTGACTTACCAGAAAAAGAAAGCAGGTTTCATGTTGATTAATCAGAACAGCGGTTTCGAAAGTGAGAATGTATCAGGGTCAGATGGGGGATGGATCCCTCAGCATGTGCCCAGTTTCTTATACTCTTTCTCTAAAGCATTTACCACTTGCCACTGTTAGACAAAGGGTCTTGGACCTTCCCCAGTATAGGATTTCTTATGTGCAAGTGAGAAGCAGAAGGTGGGGATGGAGAAGGAAGGACCTCTTCCCCACAAAACTGATAGCACTGAAATCAGTGCCTGTTTCTGTCAACAAGGGACCAAAACTCATGTATGATACTAGAACATTTCACCAGCAGGGAAAGAGGTCCTGAAATGCAGTAATCTGCTACTATGTCTTCACATAGTAAAACAGCAATGTAAAGAAATGCTGCAGCCCTGGAACAACAGAACTCTCCCTTCTTGCTTCATTCTCAGCTGTCACATCTGACCTTACTGAGCAGATGCATTAACTGACCATACCAAAATTTTCAGATGTACATTGCCCGTTCACAAAAAAGGTATTCAGTGAATGAGACATCATAGTTCTTTGCTTTTTTTAGTAAGAATTATGGATGTAGAGAGCAAAAAGAAAAACAGAAGAGTTAGGAGCAAAGCAAGTGGGTAAATAATATGAAGGAAATCTTACCACCTCAAGAGCAATTTGACAATGAAATACCTGGTAAGAAAAGCAATGGGATCCTGAGCTCTGAAATCTTCCCATTAGAACCTGATGACCAATTGTGAATTGTTTAAAAGTGTAGGAGGACACTGTCACAGGGCAGGAGAATGGGATTCTTGTCCAACTGATTTTAAATGGATTGTTAGTCTGCATGTATTGCAAGAGACAAATCTGCTCCTATGCATGGGCCTGCTTTCAGGAATTTCCCTGCTTTTGGGATTTTTCGCTTTTTAAATGATATTGCTTAAGTGATTCCAGGCCTATTCCTTTCCCACTAAAGTCTGCCCCACTGGAACTGGGTAAACTTCAGGGCACATGGCTCCATTGTAGACAGGCAGAAGAATGAAGCATAGCAAGAGGGAGAACGGGACATAGGTTACATGAGAATTCCTCAAACTAGTGATTTGCCTGCAGTAAACCTTATGCAGTTTCTCACTTTTACAAGGAAACTAGTTTTGCTTCAAAACTTAGGCTAAATTTGTTGAATTTTTTTCAAAAACGGAATCTAATTTGATATTCCTAATGAAATGCAGAAATGCAGCATTGTGAATATTTCATCTATTTCTAAAGCTAGAAATTTTCTTATCAGTACAAAGCAAGAGCATACCCATTATTTACCAGATATTTATATATGGACAACAGTGTATGAAAGCTGTTGAAATTCACTAGGTATTTTACACCTTTTCTATCCACAGCCCTCAAATCACTGTTTCTTTTTGTGTCATTCCCTTAGTATCCTTCATGCTCACCCCAGAATCTCTGCTTTGAACTTCATTGCAAACACTATAGAATTAATATTGTGAAGTTATTTGCGCTGAATAGTGCCACAGAAACTGTTTAACATTCTGTGAGCTGAAATCTGATTATTTCAGAGTTCAAGTACATATATTAAAATGCAGTCATTTATATGTTTTCATTGAAAAATTCATGAACTGCATTCTCCCCAGAGCTGATGAATCAGAATCTTGACAGTCACCTTGCTGGGGTTGTTTGACCCCAGTACTCTTTTCTGCCATGGCAGGGGGTTAGACTTGATGATCTGCTCAGGTCCCTTCCGACCCTACTAACTATGAAACCAGGAAACTAGGAAACTTAATTACTGAAGCTATTTCTGTTCATAAATTTATTTTTACAAACAGAAAGGATAAAAAGGCGGTTTTTTAAAAATGATACCTTAGGTTCTGGAGAACACCACAAAGCACAGAAAACAACGCTGGAGCCAAGTTTGGGTAAACTGCTTTGGGAATAACTGCAGGACAATCTTGACCTGTGTCTAAGTACCGTACAGCCATCCTCATGGTGGTATTTTCACTAAATACATGGTGAGCTTCAGATACCAGCTATCGTTGAACTATTTCATACTGTGACCTGTCATAAGCCTAAAGCTATTTCAATCACAGGCTAAAATTTAGAAATATGAATGACAAGATTTAATTTTTATTCCATAGCTACTGATGAATAATATATAGCTTGTGATGACATATTGGCTCCTTCGAAGTTAATGGCAAAACTCCTATGCTGCTTTTTCACCCCTGCTGCTTTTTTTCCTTTCCTAGTATACAGACATGTGAGAAGAAGGCATTTTCTTCGAAAGGAAATTTCACCATTCCATTGAACAAACTGCAAGGAGAAAAACAGTACTCCATTAGGGTCCAAGCCAAAAATGACCTGGGCACAGCATATTCACCTGATCTAATAGTTGACCTTGAGGATCTAGGTATGGTATGGTAATTCAACAGTGACTTTGGAAGCAGATTTTGTAATCATTTTCAGATTGTAATACACGGGGTGGGGAGAAAACCCTAACCAAATTGATACAATCTAGAGCTAGGTGTAGATGTTCTACTGAAGATTGCTGAGTACGTCCCCGCATTCAGGGGTATGTGACTGCGATGACAAAAATATCAGTGGCACAAATTTGTGCCACTGCTTTTTCCTGCTGCCCATGCCCCTGCACGTGGGGTTAGTACAGGGCAAATTGCCCCAGGTGGGATACCTGTGCTGGCCCCAGTGACCTTGCCTGCAGTTCTAGGGGTCTCCCAGGACAGCTGCAGCAGTGATCCAGCCACTCCTAGTAGTGTATGCTGCTGCCGTGTGCACTGCGCTGCTTTTGGCAGCAGTTATTTTTTTGACACTGGGATCTCTTGGTGTCAAATTTTGGCACCATCTTGCAAATCTGCAGTGCAGCATGCAGGTGTACATGCACGGTGTGTGGTTTTTGACACCTCAAACGGTGCCACTAACCGTACTTGTGCATTTGTCAGGATGCACCCTATAAATGGCTGGGAAATGGCTGTTGATGTATTTCTGGTACAGTTTCTTATAGTCATGTCTTAGTTATTCTCAAGTAGGCATAAAACATTTTCCATCAAAACCCCAGTCCTCTTGAATGCTCAGCTGAGGTCTCAATATCCTTGTACTGGAAATTATGTTCTTTTCTCAGTCTTTTGTGACATGTTGGACTTGAGTGGGCAGGAGAATGGCATGTCAGGTGCTCACTGGTGGGTAGAGTGCTTTGATCTTCAGCATCAGCAGTCTCACAAATCTAGTGATTTGTTAGGAGAATTCATGCATGGCAACAAACAGAGCCCTTCCTGTCAAGTATTTTACACAGGCAACTTGCAGTGTATACTAATAAAAGTGTAAAACTGATTAACAGTACGTTATCTTTAATGGACAGTAGTGTGCAATGATCACTAAGCTGACAGTGCTTTTTAAACAGACCGTGATGTATTGTTGTGAGGAGAAAGCAGCTGCACTATTTAATAAAATATATTAAAAATGATGTTAGTGGTACCTAACAGTAATGTGTTCGTGACGTTTGCTTCTCAGGCCTGCTTCAGAATAATTTTACTCTTCTCTTCTTTTATCTCTAGTGATACCTGCAACACCTGTTATCACCTTTGTGGAAACTACAAACACTTCAGCTCCAAGAACTATAATCCACTGGAGGAAGCAAACACTGGTCAACAATGTTTACTGTGAAGAGAGATACAGAGCAACAACAAATCTAATGTGGCAGGTAAGGCAATCCTTTCTCACCTACAGAACATGGAGCTGTTCCTGCTCCTATTGACATCAGCAGCAAAACTGCCCCTCACTTTAATAGGAGAGGGATTGGGCCCTGTGAGAAAAGAGTGGATTGTCGATCTGTGGTTCTCAATCTGTTTGGCCTCAAGGCACCCCTCATTGGCCTCGAGGCACCCCTCCATAACTTTTGTGAATGGAGTGGCACTCAATTTCAAAACCGAATTTGTATATTATAGTGTTTACCTCCTTCCAGAGAAGCCAGGCAGTGGAGATGTGTTGGCCAGGAAGAGACATGCACGAGCCTGCCTTTATCTGCTTCTTGCCTCACATCTCACAGCACCCTACAAAGGATCTGTCAGCACCCCTGTGTGCCGCAGCACCCTGGTTGAGAATCGTACATCTAAAGTCTCTGGAGTTTTTGTTGCAGCCACTTGCCCTGTATTGGAGTAAGAGGAGGTGAATGTTTATGAGCTGCAGGGGCATTTGGGGTTTATTTTAAATGCTAATCCCAGACTGAAGTGTTCTTTTCACCCGTGCAACAAGTACAGAGCTGGTAGCATGACACAAACTACACTGGAGGGCATTAAACCTAACCTGGAGAAACTATGTCTAAAGAGGACTCTAGGCTTCTCTACTGGGGCTGCATACAGAAGTCTAGGCATAATGTCAGAGAGGCTCTCTAACTATGTTTTTTTACACAAAGCGCCCTGAGTTAGCGCACCATTGAACCCAACAGGTGTTATCGTGTTGGGTGGGAGGGGGCTTGGAGCTTGCCAGCAGCTTCCCAGGAGGCTGCCAGATGTCAGACTGGCCCTCTCCCCAGCCCCCTCCCCTCCCCAGCAGCTGGCAACTGTAAGCAGCACTGCAGGGAGGGTCGGAGACCCCTCCGCCACATGCCCCCCCCCAACTACCCTTGTGGGGGTCTTGGGGTGAGCCAGCCTAGGCCCACACTGTGGGCCTTCCCCTCCATCCCCCACATGAGTGTCTTGACAGAGACAACTGTAGCTGCCACACATGGAGCTGGGGCAGAGGGTCAAATGGGCCCCCCCGCACCTTGTGGTCTAACTGTTGCAAAAATGCTGCGGTTCGTTTCTCGGGAGGCGAAGAACTCTCAGACACACACTATTAGCAACACAAAAGGTATATTTGCAAATAGGGTTGGAGTGGAAACAAAGGACCACTCCGCCCGCTGAGGAAAACTCTCAGCTGGCTTTTATCCCTCTTCTCCTGGGCACGTGTGCAGAAACAGGAACTCTTACAACTTATTTCCGGTTCATACAAACATATACGTAAACATATCGCTTCATACGTCCCATGTGTATTATAATTAACTACTTAAGTATGCGGGGCGGATAGGCATATATGCATTAGCTAATTACGCATGCTCAGAAAAGCTCTCTAGGTTACCAAAAGTTCAAACCCCCCCCTTCCCCAAGGACACGATCATTAAAAATTGCAATTTCTCTTATCTGCATGAGAAAGCTAAGGAGTATGTGCTTTAGTGTAACAAAGAGATAGTAAATTTGCCAGAAGAAAAGGGAGTGATACCTTAACACAAAGAGCCCTTGGTAGTTTCTCCCCCCCCCACCAGGCACGAAATGCCAGCTGTGTGGTTCTAACAACACTCTATTCATTATACATTTTTAATAATATTTCTATTTTAATAATATTTCTAACATAACTAACCCAGCTGGGGTCTAGGGGGAAGCTGGGCTGGGCCTGTGAGGTGCGGGGGGGCTCCATTTCTACCGTACCCCAGCCCAGCTCCTGTCAAGATACTTGGGGGGGAGGGGAGGGAGCCCTTCCCCCCCATCCGGGCCTGGCCCCGCTCCTCCCAAGACCCCAGCAGGGGTAGCCAGGCCAGGCTCGTGAGGCAGGGGGGCCTCCCTCGTCAAGCTCCAGACACAGCAGCCACAGCTCCTGCTGTCAAGACGCTCACACAGGGAGCAGGGGGAGGGAAGAAGGGGCAGGGAGCGCCTGCTGGCCTCTTGGGAGTGCTGAGCTGAGCCTGTACAGTGGAACTGGCCAAATATCTAAAGGGCAATTACAGAGAGGACAGTGATGAGCTTTTCTCTGATGGGCTTTCCTCAAGCTTCAGCAGAGGAAATTTAGATTAGAGATTAGGACGGCGTAGGCAAAGTGATGGATCTGGCTGGCAGCCGGACTGTTTCCCAGCAGCCCCTGCCTGCATAGCTGGGGCCAGTTGCTATGGAGACCCCAGCAGCAGCTGCACCCTGATAGTGCAAAGCCAGGGTTTCTGGGGAAACTGGCCCCAGCAGCACTGGCAGGGCACGCGGCAGGATGCAGAGCTGCTCTGGAGCCTGGCTGGGATCTTGCGGCGGTGACAGTATGGTCTAGACCCAGGGCAGAGCCCCAATCTGCAGCCTGCGTGCCCTGGTTCTGGGCCATGCCGTGAGATCCCAGCCAGGCTCCAGAGCAGCTCCCTACCCTGCTGCATGCCCTGTCAGCAGGGGTGGTGCTAGGGAGGGGTTGGGGGGGGCTATACCCACCCCAAAATTCTCCATAGCCCCCCATAGCCACCCCTCCCAGCAGGGTCAGCACTGCTGCGGCTGCCTGTCCTACACAGGCAGCGGCAGCTAAGCCCACCCTGCTGCCGCCCACAACACAGCTCCCACTTCAGCCCTTCCGCAGGCAAGAGGCTGGTGCTGCTGCTGCACTGCTGGGCCTGGTCTCCATGGAAACCCCAGCCCCGGCTATCACAGCATGGCTGCTGCGGGGGTCTCCATGGAAACCGACCCCAGCCATGCAGGCAGGGGCTGCTGGGAAATGCAGTCCAGTGCTGGTCAGATCCGGCGTGTGGGCCAGACTTTCCTGCCACTGCTCTGGGCTAAGTCACTTGGGCAGGGGTTGCTGTAACATTGTTAGTGGCATGTTCTAGCCTTTTGCATGCATGAGGCTAGTTATTGCAACTTAGAAAAGTTTCTGGCTGTTTTTCAATTTCAGATCAGAGAATGGGACATGCATGCAAGGACCAAGCCATGCACAGAGTACACACTGGAGCCAAATACGGAGTATGAATTTCAAGTTAGATGCCGAATAATTCGTGCCAGAAGCAACTGGAGTGCATGGAGTGTGCCCTTTATTTATCTAACCCCAGAAGCAGGTGAGTTTACACTCAGGCTTGCAGGAGTATTTCTTGACCTCCCACTGTTATACAGCACTCATTTATTTTTAAGTCTCAGAAGTAAGATCACACCCTTGTTTAGGGCAGTTCCTAAAGACAGTAGAAAAGGTAAAGGCTTCCAGCCATTTCGCCACTGAAACATGTAGAATCAATTGCACCCTCAGCTATAACGCACTGCTGACCCAGGAGGGAGCAGTAAACAGATTCTCTGACTAGTGCTTGCCATTGGCTTGTAGGGGGGCTAACCAGCTTAGTCTTACCTAGACGTAGCCAATAGACTATAGTTGCTTGAGGCCATAGTGCAAGGAGTGAGAGCAGCAGTTGGACTGGGTGCTGCTGCACGTAATCACTAGGTAGGAAGGCTGTGTGCCGAAGGATGTGCTGAAGGGGAGCTGAAAATGTTCTTTACATTGTCTTGTACTTTCGTCCCCCCTTGTACCTCAGAGCATAAACCAGGAGAGTAGCAGCACAACTTTTAAGGCAGGCTGAGGTGTGGCCTCCTTTTTAACATGTGCCATTTCAAATTGTACATGCAAACGAGAGATGCTGTCTGAGACATTCATGTTCTTTGTACAAACTGTGTCCAATCATACACAAAGTCAATAGAGGCAGCCTATCCAACAGTTCAAGCATGGCAGCTTCAGTCATGGTTTCAGGACTATGTTCATGGCTCAGACAAACCCTTGAAACCACTCTGTCCCAGTTCACATATTGGTAAGATGCAATGCTGCCCGTCACTGCAAAAATCTTCACACTGATAAGAATGCAGAACAGTAGCACTAAAATCCACTTTGTTCTACAATCTATAGTATGATCTGGAGTTTCATCTTTAAAATCAGCAAGTACAGGATCGACCCCCCCTTTTAGTCACGGAGGAGCATTAGCAGTTGGCCCTCATCCCTGCCCAAATACACTGGGTTACCCTTAAATCTTAGCCTCCTGGGAGTAGCATTTCTAGGCATGATACAGCAGCACCATCTAAAGACCAATTCAGAGCACAACAAACAGAAGCCTTTCCACTGACTAAGCTTAGCTTTAGAGCAGGCCATTTACTGCTGGATATAGTTTTTAAACCTACCATTAGTACTTAGATCCTGAGAAGAAATATAAACCCCAGGAGAATTCAGTTTCAAGAAAGGGAACAGTTCATTTATATGCTTAGTTTGCCTCATGTTTAGAAGTACCGGGCTATTTCTGGGCATATTAATAGCACATATTTTTTCACAATCAATTTCCCCAGATTCTTGTGCACTCTTGGACTATGGAACAGCCATTTATGAACTGTGCTGTTATTCAGAGTGACACATGCCTCTGGATAAGACACAAGTGAAATCTACAATTCTGCAAACACTTGTACATGCAAGTCATCTTATACATGCAGTTAATCTAGTCAGTGCTTGCAAAATGCTTTCCAGATGAAAGGTAGAAGGCACAATTCATGAAAGTTGTGCAGATATGTTATTCACAAAGCTATTATAAAGCCAGCCAAGTTGGATTTTTTTCCAAGTCTCACTAAATCATGAACCCTGTACATTAAGTGTTCTATTCTTCTTATGTTTAAAAAAGAGATCACTCAATAATCAACCCATATAAACCCACAGACTGATGAGGGAGTAGTACTTTTAGCATATCATAGCAAGAACTGATCTAAACCTTGAACTCTGTTGGAGACCTCTGCTGGCAGATTCAGATTATAACATCCATGGCCAGGAAGTTGCCAGTTGATTGATCTTCACATCATAGAAGAGATTTATTACTGGCCATTATCAGAACAGACTTCTCATTCTTCTCAGAACTGTCCTGATTTCAGCCCCAAACAGTAGATTGACTCTCTAATTTAAAGAGTTTTGTAGCTATCAAATAAAATCCATAGTTTGGGAGGTGCTGGACACTGGGTGAAAGCCTGATACTGCTGAAATCAATGGATATCTTGGAATTGTTTTCAGTGCAGTATTTCACCTACTAACCTACTGATGGCTGCTTAGTTTGAATCACGGTTTTAGATACTCTGTTCCAATTATACAGGCACAGACTTATTTTTTTCATCAAGAACTTTATTAGATGCTTGATATAACTAAAGCAGAGATGCAACTTAAGAAGAACTCAAAGAAATCTGGATCTTTATAGACCCTAGGTTCATTCTAAGCAAGAGATGTGAAATATTGTGGTATGTACCTGGAGTTTATGGGGACTCTTTCCTCCAGAGAATAAAGGCATACAGGAGAATTGAAAGACATTAATATGAAGCTCCCTCTTCCCCCAAAATTAGAATGCCAGATGAGCTATACTCCATCCCACCACTTTGTGCACATGCTTATTTCATTTAATTCACTGACAGAGGGCCTAGCACAGACCTTCTAGGTGGCACACATAAAATCAGACCTCAAGCTATCTGGTGAAAAGCCACTCTTCAGGCACACAAATGTAGTTCAGAAAAAATCCCAATGATTCTCCTGGCAAACTTGGGAAGGAAAGAGAAGGGAGTTAAAAGGTGTGAAAATACCCAACTCCAACAATCAGTTATAGATAGGATTTGTGTTGTGCCTTGAAGACAGCCATTGAGAGACGGGGGAAAGTGGGAACATATGGTGTCTGTACACATCACAGGATTTAATCTTCATTAAATTAAATAGTTCTATAAAATTTAAACTTATTTTGGTATATCACATCAGTGTTTGCACACACTAGGTTTTTAAACAAATTAAGCCTGGTCCTCAGCCAGCACCTCAGCCAGCACCTCAAAAGAGGAGGTCGGTCCCATGCTGCTCCTTTCCCAGCCTGGGACTCCCCACCCCGTGCCCTACCATGCAGTTGTGGGAGCAGTAAGCTTGCACATAGCATAAGAAAAAAAAAAACCAGAAGCAATTCAAAAGCAGCAGCAATTCAAAGGGGTGAACTACAAAAAAGTCCTAACACCATCTAGTGGACAAAGAAGCTCATTACATGTCTTTGAGTGCCTTTGTGTTTGCATGTGATGAATGCAGGGATGCCATGCTTTCATTTGCAGTGAGCCAAACTAAACTACATCCAAGGAGTTTTAGTTTAATGCACCAGAAAGACTTTTAAAGCATCTGGAAAACCTGCGCATGCAAACAGTCATGCCATTGCAGCAAGCAAGGGCAAAAAACTTGGCATGTGCAAACACCCATAAAAATCAAGAGCGAAGGTGACCAAACTTATTAACTCAGGGACCAGTAATAGGTGTAGATGCAGCAGCATAAGGCTATGCACAGGTGGTAAACCCTGTCTATGGCTGTGGGTCTATACTCAGGTGGTTAGCCCATCCTGAGCTTGGTGTTGCCATGGTGACACTGTTTCTAGTACCTGAGCTATATAGTTTCAAGTGTGCTTGGGGCAAAGTTTCCTGTGGTAGGGAGCACTGTATAGCAGGAGCCTTTGGTAAAAAATGGCTTGATTCATGACCTTGTCCCAACTAAATCTAGACAGCATAGGCTTATTGTAACTGCCAGCCTGTGAAGGAGAGACAGTGATCTACAGATCTGGCTTATGAAAGGATTATAAAATTAGTAGCAGAGTAGTCAGTAAAATACAAGAGCTGTTTCCTTTGACATTGTGGCAAACCTTTATGGCAACAGGTCTCTGGTGCCAGGTAATTTCTTCCTTGCTGTCTTAAGAAATTACACTAACCCTGCTCAGTTGTACTTAATTATTAGAAATGCACAGCTGCTATGATACACTGTCCTGAGAACTCCCCCAAGGGGGCAGTTGTCATTATGAAGCTGAATGAAGTCATGTAGCAAACCGTATCTGTGCTTTGTTAATTCAAATACTGATGGCAAAATCTTGTATTCCATTAATGTACTTTGAATGCAGCCCCTGCTGATGTAGCTGTGGATGTGTGGAGACTAGTGAATCCAGTATATGCAAATGGGAGCAGAGAAGTGACAGTCTTGATAAAGGTAATGCCATTTTCCTTCATAAGTCACCTGACATTAGAGTGTCTGAGAATAAGGCACACAGGGATCACCTTCACCATCCGCCGTAAAGCTGGCAAGTCAGTCAGCAACACAGAAGTCCTTGACTTCAGAAAAGCCGACTTTGACAAGCTCAAGAGGCTAGTCGGTCAGGCCCTCAGGGACCATGACCCCAGGGAGATGGGAGTTCAAGAAGAGTGGTTGCTCCTCAAGGGAGTGATCCTCAGTGCACAAGCTAAATCTATTCCAACACGGAGGAAAGGCAGCAAGAAGGCACAGCAGCCCCCCTGGCTCTCCAGAGACCTAGTGGACCTACTGTGGCTAAAAAGGAAAGCCTACAAAGGATGGAGGACGGGATTCACTTCCAAGGAGGATTACTCCGCACTGGTCCGGTCCTGCAGGGACCAAACCAGGAAAGCCAAGGCTGCAACTGAACTCCAACTAGCTTCAGGCATCAAGGATAACAAAAAGTCCTTTTTCAGATATGTGGGGAGCCGGAGAAAAAACAAGGGCAATGTTGGACCCCTGCTAAACCAGACGGGGCAACTGACAACTGACACCCAGGAAAAAGCCAACCTATTAAATAGGTACTTTGCGTCAGTCTTTCATCAGTCACACGGGATGCCCATGCCTGCTATGGGACAGGGAAATCTGGGTGAGGGGGATCCCCTACCCTCCATCAATGCTGACCTCGTGAAGGAACACCTTGAGAAGCTGGATACCTTCAAGTCAGCTGGCCCTGACAACTTGCACCCCAGGGTACTCAAGGAGCTGGCGAGCGTCATAGCCCAGCCCCTGGCATGGGTCTTTGAAAACTCCTGGCGCTCTGGTGTAATGCCCGAAGACTGGAAGAAGGCCAATGTGGTGCCGATCTTCAAGAAAGGGAGGAGAGTGGATCCGGCTAACTACAGGCCCATTAGCCTGACTTCTATCCTGGGGAAGATCTTAGAAAAGTTTATTAAGGAGGCCATCCTTGAGGGACTGGCCCAGGCTAACATCCTAAGGGACAGCCAGCACGGGTTTGTTGCGGGTAGGTCTTGTTTGACCAATCTCATTTCCTTCTATGACCAGGTGACCTATCACCTGGACAAGGGAGAAGAGATTGATGTCATATATCTTGACTTCAAAAAAGCTTTTGATCTGGTATCCCATGATCACCCCTTGGCCAAACTGGCCAGTTGTGGCCTTGGCTCCACCACGATCCGCTGGCTGGGAAATTGGCTTCGTGGTCGGACCCAGAGGGTTCTAATTGATGGCAGTCACTCATCATGGTGCCCGGTGACCAGTGGGGTCCCTCAAGGCTCTGTCCTGGGACCCATACTGTTCAACATCTTCATTAACGATGTGGACATTGGAGTCAGGAGTGGACTGGCCAAGTTCGCCGATGACACCAAACTTTGGGGCAAAGCATCCATGCCAGAAGATAGGCGGGTGATCCAGGCTGACCTGGACAAGCTCAGCAAATGGGCAGACGAGAACCTGATGATGTTTAACACCGAAAAATCCAAGGTTCTCCACCTTGGGAGGAAAAACCTGCAGCACCCTTATAGGCTTGGCAGTGCTACGTTGGTTAGCACTACAGAAGAAAGAGACTTGGGGGTCATCATTGACCACAAGATGAACATGAGCCTCCAATGCGATGCTGCGGCTAGTAAAGCGACCAAAATGCTGGCGTGCATCCATAGATGCTTCTCGAGCAAATCCCGGGACATCATTCTCCCCTTGTACTCGGCCTTGGTGAGGCCGCAGCTGGAGTACTGCGTCCAGTTTTGGGCTCCACAATTCAAAAAGGATGTGGAGAAGCTTGAGAGAGTCCAGAGGAGAGCCACGCGCATGATCAGAGGTCAGGAAAACAGATCTTACAATGACAGGCTGAGAGCCATGGGGCTCTTTAGCCTGGAAAAGTGCAGGCTCAGGGGTGATCTGATGGCCACCTATAAGTTTATCAGGGTGACCACCAGGATCTGGGGGGACGTCTGTTCACCAGAGTGCCCCAAGGGATGATGAGGTCGAATGGTCACAAACTCCTGCAAGACCGTTTCAGGCTGGACATCAGGAAGAATTTCTTTACTGTCCGAGCCCCCAAGGTCTGGAACAGTCTGCCAGCGGAGGTGGTTCAAGCACCTACACTGAACACCTTCAAGAGTAAATTGGATGCTTATCTTGCTGGGATCCTATGACCCCAGCTGACTTCCTGCCCTTTGGGCAGGGGGCTGGACTCGATGATCTCCCGAGGTCCCTTCCAGCCCTAATGTCTATGAAATCTATGAAATTTGGGTAGGTCTAGAAAGCAGAAGATGTGCTGCATGTGCTCTGTATTCTACAAGATTAAGTTTATTTAAGGAAAGAATGAGGTTGTAGATGAGGAGAGATTTGCTTAATGTTAAGGAAAAATTTGTCTGTGTCTGTGCTTTCAGAGAAATTATTCAGGGACATTCTTCAGGCTAAGTAGGTGACTTTTCAGACATTTCTCAATTAATAATTCTGTTGGCTCTGTCACAATTTCCCTAGGAATTCTGTGAATGTGTTTCATTGAAATGAAGAAAGTAATCCCCCCCAGCAGCAATCACATCCTACTTCTGTAAGAGCATTTACTTTCATTGTTTTTAGCCTCTTGTTCCAAAAGATGCCAGAGGAAGAATTCTAGGATACACAGTGTACTACAAGCACCAGGGAGAAAGGTTTAACTTATGTAACACATCAGAAACCAAATGCAAAGTCCTGGTATCTGCTGAGGTGCATACTCTCCATGTGACGGCATACAATTCAAAGGGGAGTTCAAAACCAGCCAATATCACTGCTGATTATCAAGGTAAGATTATCAATTTAGCATCTGTAGCTTTCACTGAAAACATCTTCTCCAGATCTCTCTAAAGCAGGAAAATACCTTTGTGAAATTCTGCTTCCATCACTTCTTTTTATAAAGGGTGCCTACAGAAGTTTGGGACCTGCTCTAACTCATGGCACTTTACAGAAAGTGCCATGAGTTAGGGCCCACCCTTCCAACCCAAGAGATGTTTGTGTTGGGGGAGAGGGTGCAGTAGCTTGCCTGTGCCAGCCCTAGCCAGCAGGTGGGGCTGCTCCAGCAGCCTCCAGAGAGGCCTGGCTGGGGGTGGGGAGGGGAGGAAGGGAGCCCCCCCCCTCACCTCTTGGGCTTGGCCCAGCTCCCCCCAATATTGCAGCTAGGGTAGCTGGGGGGCGGGGAGGGGGGATTGGCAAGGGGGTTCCATTCCACCCTGCCCCCAGCTCTGGTCATTCAAAGCAGCTCTCAGCTATGTGCTGGCTTCTCCCTCCCCTTTTCCACTGATAGTCTTGCAAAATGGGAAAAATTAACCCTGAAGGGAACACAAGTTCCCTAAGGTGCTCTGCTTTAAAGTGCCTTCAGGTAATACCTCATTTAACCAGGGTTAATTTTCCATGCAATTAGCCATTTAAAAAGTGCTCTGCAGCTGTGCAGGTGTGTTAAGTGACAGCTGTGGAGTGCTTTCATGGGCCTGATCACACAAAAAATGCAACTTTTATAAGCACCCAAAGTGAGCTCTCTAGAAGATTCAGGACTGTGTGCAGCCACTTATTTTAAGTGGTTGTTTCTGAAAGTTTCAAAAACAGGTTTAAAAAAATAAGCTTTACTTTGACAGCACTAACTAGCATGAGCTGATGTAGCTGTGCTACTTAGTCATTCTCAGAACATGGGCATTTTGTATTTGTGCTCGAAGCCTTTGTGAAAATAGCCCTTTCCTTTTCCAATAAAGGGAGAGTCTCACTGTAAACTCCAGCCAATTAAAAAGAAAGGAATAAAAGATCGTTTCAGGATTTACGCCTGCATCTCACCCCTCACGTCAAAGGCTGTGGTTTTCCACAACCGCTTTTTCCTATTTTCTGAAGTATTTTCTTTCACTCAGAACCCAGGGAAAGTCCCACACAAACAGGAAGGGAAGGGCTGATAGTGAAAATGACTAAACAGAAACTGCACAAAGTAAATAAAGTGGAAAAACAACATTTGCCCTTGGTCTTCTACAGTTATAAGAATTGTAGCTGTTTCTTGTAACAGTAACAGATACCGTTTTTAGACAGAAAAGGCATAACAAAGTACACAAATACTCCAGATCTGAAATGTCTCTCTGTATGCTCAGGCTCAGTTCATAAACTGGTGCAGAGCACAGGCAGTTTCTTAGTATGGAAGGGATCTTTTAAAGTCTTCCAGTTGTTGAAGGATTAAGGTCAAACCATCTCTTTCCTTTGTTTGCAGCTTTCCCATCCCCTACCAACATGCAGATTAAATATGAGAATCAAAGTGGGGTCACTGTTAAATGGAAGCCTCCTGGACCCAGGGAGAGGTCAGTCCTGTGGTTCATAGTGGAATGGACTTCTGCATTTCAACAAAACCAGCTACAGAATTTCCACTGGAAGAAAGTCCAAAACCAGGGCACAACTACATATATAGAGGGTAAGATATGGTAATAGGTTTTACATTACCTACTTTCCCTAGCACATGGGAAGATATGTAGAAGCCCTTGTAGCTCAGATGACAACAGACTACACAAAAAGAGAAAGTATATTTAAATTAAGGCCCTGTCTCTCATACTTGCCTGTTAAGGTACAACCAGGGCAGAGGAGAGCAAGTGGATATTTATAGCTAATAAGCAGTAGGGAAGAGAGGCATCTGTATATTTAGCTACAAGGAGTGGGAGAGTAGGAGAGAAGGTTGTAATATATAATGCAGCAATTGTTTTCTGTGCTAACTGCAGGTGCTCTTCTTTCCTGTATAAGAGGACAAAACATGTAGTCCTTACTCAGACAAAATTCCCACTGAACCCATGAGTCCAACAGAGTCCAAAATGCATCCCATTATGTTAATACAGGGTTTCTAGCCCACTTATTTTATTGCCATATGCTTATTGGTAGGGCTGTGCAATGCTTTGGTAGCTAATTCAATTTGGAGGAGATTCGGCTTGATTTGGGGGTTGGATCTCCAAATCGGAATTGAATTGGGAGACCTCTTAAAAGGTTCAAATCTAATCAGAAGCCTCTGAATCAATTTGGAAGCCTCTGAATTGATTTGGAGATGTGGGCAGTCCCCACTCACTGCCACAGGGAGCTGGACCCGGGCTCTGTGCCAGTAAGTAGGAGGCAGGGGGCTGGAGGAGGGGGGAGGGAATCATGGAGGGACCCTATCCCTCACTGGCTCCTTTAGGCCCCCCCAAGTGCCCCGATTCCCTGCCCACTCCCCCAGTGCCCCCAGCCCCGCCCCCACATGACTGTCCCACCTGGGCCCAGCCTCCCAGCACATCAAAAAAAAAAAGCCCTGCACTCACCAGCCATGGCAGCAGCAATTGGGGCCTCTGGGGGCTTGTGGCAGAGACCCCCCCCATGCAGCACAGGGCAGCGGGGATCACCCATCCCGGCCTGGCACCCGCCCAGCAGCTGTCACATTGTGCAGGTGCAGCGCAGCTTGGCAGGGCGCTATGCATTGTCTCAGAGCTGGAGCAGCTTCAACAATCACCTGGAGCCCTGCAGTGCTCAGCCCAAGTGGCCCCAGCTCCAGGACAGTGCCGAGCCATGCTGCACCATGCACTGCGACAGCTGCTGTGCAGGTGCCCCCTGCTGCCCCATGTTGCATGGAGGGTGGCTCTGCCACAAGCCCCCAGAGGCCCTAATCACTGCTGCTGCAACCAGTGAGCGTGAGGCTTTTTTTTTTGCTTTTTTTTTTAATTGTTTGGAGGCTGGGGTTGGGCGGGGCAGCCATTGTGGGGAGCTGTGGGAGCAGGCTGGGGGTGGGGCCCCAGTCACCACCACCATGTCCCCACCACCAACACTGCCACTGCCTGTTAGATTCAGAGGAGATGTGGCCTGATTCAGCCATCAAATCTCTGAATCTGAATCAGCCTAATTGTATCAGGACAGTAATTCAAAGAGGATAGCATGGAGAGGGTCCAGAGGAGGGCCACTCGTATGATCGGGGACAACAGGGCAGGCCCTATGAGGACAGGCTGCAGGACCTGTTCAGCCTCCAAAAGAGAAGGCTGAGGGGGGATCTAGTGGCCTGTTATAAACTAGTCAGGGGGGATCAGCAGGCATTGGGGAAGTCACTGTTTCCCCGAGCACCGCCAGGAGTGACCAGGAATAATGGTCACAAGCTGGCAGAGGGTAGGTTTAGGTTAGATATCAGGAGGCACTATTTCACAGTCAGGGCGGCTAGGGTCTGCAACCAGCTTCCAAGAGAAGTGGTGCTGGCCTCTACCCTGGGGGTCTTTAAGAGGAGGTTAGATGAACATCTTGCTGGGGTCATTTGACCCCAGTATTCTTTCCTGCCATGGCGGGGGGTCGGACTAGATGATCTGCTCAGGTCCCTTCCGACCCTAGAAACTATGAAACTATGAAACCGAATCATAGATTCATAGATTCATAGATGCTAGGGTCAGAAGGGACCTCAACAGATCATTGATTCTGACCCTTGCCTAGGCAGGAAAGAGTGCTGGGGTCAGATGACCCCAGCCAGATGCCTATGCAGTCTTCTCTTAAAGACCCCCAAGGTAGGGGGAGTACCACCTCCCTTGGAAGCCCATTCCAAATTTTGGCCACCCTTACCGTGAAGAAGTTTTTCCTGATATCCAGCCTAAATCTGCTCTCTGTCAGGTTGTAACTATTGTTCCTTGTTACCCAAAGAGGTGCCCTGGCATCTCCGATCCCTTTCTGCGTCCCCCTAATGAATTTGTAGGCGGTCACAAGATCACTCTTGCGGACGCTGAAGAGGTCCAGGTCCCTCCATCTCTCCTCACGGGGCTTGTCCGGTAAATCCCTAACCATATGAGTGGCCCTCCTCTGGACCCTCTTGAGTCTATCAACATCCTTCTTGAAGTAGGGTGCCCAAAACTGGATGCAGTACTCCAACTGCGGTCTGACCAATGCCTCATAGAGGGGAAGTATCACCTCCTTGGTTGTATTTGTCACGCATCTGCTGATGCGTGATAAAGTATGGTTAGCTTTGCTGGTGATTTCATCACACTAATGACTCATGTTCATCTTGGAATCCACTATGACCCTGATGAAGATATTGTAGAGTACAGGTCCAAGGACTAAACCCTTTGGAACCCCACAACCCACATCTTTCCAGGTCAATACCGACCCCTCTACTACCACTCTCTGGGTGCAACCTCTTAGCCAATTTGCCACCCACCAGACTGTGTAAATATCTGTCACAGCCTCTTAACTTATTTATGAGAATGGGATGAGATACCATATCAAAGACCTTACTAAAATCCAAGAAAACGACATCCACCTCTACTCCTGCATCTAAGCATTTTGTGACCCTGTCATTAAATGAAACCAGATTAGTCGGGCATGATCTACCTGCTACGAATCCACACTGGTTTCCCTGCTGCATTATTTTTCCCACTGGACTCCCACAAATATGATCCTACATAATCTTTTCAAAGACCTTTCCAAGGATGGAGGTGAGACTGACTGTCCTATAATTGCTCAGATCCTCCTTCCTCCCCTTCTTGAAAATAGGGACCACACTGGCCCTTTTCCAGTCCTCCGGGACCTGACCCAAGTGCCACGAGTGCTCAAACAGCCATGCCAGTGGGTCTGCTATGACACCGACCAATGATGCAGCTCATCCAGGCCTGCTGACTTGAACACATCCAGTCAATTCAAGTGACTCTGCACCAAGTCAGAATTGACAGTTGGTGGGCTGATGTCCCTCTGATGTCCATCTAAGAACCCATCAGGAGACTTATCTTGAGCCCTATTCAGGAACACTGAGGCAAAAAACTCATTGAATAGCTCAGCCTGGTCCCCCCTACCAGTCTGTCTGTCACTAATTGCCCCTTCTTGTTCCACCCTACCAGTCATCTTACCCACCCTATGGCGTATGGTGAATTCGATTGATTGGTGGTCACTATCCCCAACGTGACCATTAATCTGCAGCTTCCCTACCAGGCCCTCCCCCGTAGCCAACACCAAGTCCAGTAAGGCATTCCCCCTAGTGGGACCGTATACCTCCTGCATTAGATGAAGGTCCTGCATGCAGGTTAAGAACCTATGTGAACAGTTGGATTTGTCTGACTGCTCCTCCCAGCAGATGTCAGGGTAGTTTAGGTCCCGCATGACAAGCATGTCCCTAGACCGAACAGCCTCTGAGAGCTGCCTCAAGAATTCCAAGTCTAGCTTTTCCTCTGCTAAGTCTGTAGCAGACCTCCACCACCAAGTCCCTTTCCTCTCAACCTCCACGTATCCTAACCGCCAATGCCTCAACTTTCTCCCCCTCTGATCCCATTTTAATTAGGGTAGATGTATAATGCTGCTTTACATAGAGAGCAGCCCTGCCCCCTTTCCTCCCTACTCTGTCCATTCTGTACAACCTGTAGCCCTCAATGTGTACTGCCCAGTCATGGGTAGAGTCCCACCAGGTTTCTGTTAGCCTGACTAAATCAAAGTTGTTATCTGCAAGCAGAAGTGTGAGTTCTTCCTGCTTGTTCCTCATGCTCCTAGCATTAGTATAGAGGCACTTGAGCCCTCCAAATGGTGCCTTGGGTGCCCTCCTCCCCACTTCTGATGCCCAAAGGGCCCCTTGGTACATACCTGGGGTATACTGCTGCATGTCTCACAGTAGGTTCTAGACTCTCTCCATCTCCTGCTTCCTTGTCCCCCGTTGTACTTAGTTTAAAGCCTGACATAGGAGGTCAGCCAACCTGTAAGAAAAGACACTCTTTTGCGGAGAGATGAATCCCATCGTGTCCCAGGAGGTCCCTTGCACAGAAGTGCAGATCGTGGTCCAGGAAGCCAAAACCCACACAATGGCACCAACTCCGGAGCCGTGGATTGCCTTCTCTGACACAGGTTACGTGATGCCTACTGCGACCGCTGACCAAGAGGATTGATGAAAAGACCACCTGTGCCTCTGTCTTCCTAAGCCTGGTCCCCAGAGCCCTGTAGTCACTCATGATATGGTCTGGACTACTTCAGGCCACATCATGTGTTCACACATGGATGAGGACCATGGGATAGTTATTGGAGGGCCAGATGAGGTCAGGAATTCTCGCCATGGTGTCCCTGATCCGGGCTCCAGGAAGGCAGCAGACCTTGTGTACCATGGGATCCGGACGACAGATGGGTCCCGCTGTTCTTCTCAGCAAGGAGTCGCCCACAATGATGACGCAGCGTCTCTTCTTCTGCTTACCTGGCCAGCTCTCAGCTCACTCAGTGATGGTGGCAGGCCCCTCCAGTGCACTTTCCCCCACTGCACACTCCTCCAGTGCAGCCAGGGCCTAATATTTGTTCCCCAACTGCACCAGGGGAGCTGTTTCTGTGGCAAGAGGTCTGGCCCCTGAGGTTACCATCCTCCATTCACCAGCATCTGCTACAGGGCGTTCCCCCGCAGCTTCTCTGCCGAACTGAATCACCGTCCCTCTGAATCGGCCAAATCCAAAGCCGACTCAGATACTTGGTGCTTCGCACAGGCCTACTTACTGGTACTTGTATATCCTGAGAGAGGAAGATTTTTTGTGATGTCTTGTATTGAATCAATTGTATAGCTAGGAAAACTGTTGGACAAGCTTTCTGGTATCAAGCCCACTTCTTCAGATTCCTGAAGGCTTCTCCAACAGCCTCTCCCTGCTAATACAGTTGGTCCAATAAAAGGTATCACAAAAAATCCTTCTCTCATACGCTTCCTGGCCCAGCACTGCTACAACAACACTCCAGTCCTACTATTTCTAGATCCCCCTAACTCAATTGACCATGCCTTTTCACACCTGAATTTGTTTGGGTGAACTGCGCTCAGTGGAACTCCCTTCAGAGCAGTGTAGTGACCTTGTGTCCTACATAGCTTTAGGTGACCATATGAATTTGAAACAAGATCCTGTAATGCTATAGAAGGAAATCACAGAATTATAGAAGAGACCTCAAGAGACTGTCTAGGGAGGAGCCTGAGCCTGCACTTATCTCCTCACACCTGCTTATTTCCTAACACCTTGCCTCACCCTTCAAAAGATCTGGCAGTACCCTGGTTGAAAATCACTGGTCTACACTGCCAGTGGAGTTGTGATTCAACACATGCAGACATACTCAAGCTAGCTTTAAATCTAGCCAGTTTGAATGCCAATAGTAGCATCACTGTGGTGGTGCAGGCTATAGTCGAAGAGGAAGTACCCAGCATCCTGACTGGCCTTGCTCAACCTGTGTGAAGTCCATGCTACTGCAGCTTTATTGCTAACAATACCCTCCCAAAAAAATTCCAGTGCAGTGGAGGGGAACATTTTCTGAGCAACTATCATGAAATAACCTGTCCAAAGACAGAGTGAATTATTGTGAGTGCTGGAATTAGAATTTAGAAGTCCCTTGTTTCCCAGTGCTCTCTTATATTTGACCACCCGCTCTTTCCATTTCTCTTCAGTATCCCACTAGAAGTTTCTGCAGCTTTAACTGCAGTTTGCATATAAAGTTTTAAATAAACCCACACTTCTTTCCAGCAGACATTGCAGCTGGAAGACACTATAATGTTTCAGTGTATGCAGTGTATCAGGATGGGATAAGCCAACCGTGTTCTGTCCAAACCTATCTGGACGATTTAGGTAAGCACACTCTTGTGGTGAAGTCACTGTTTGCTGTGATGGAAGTAACACTCATTGTTCAGTTTTGTGGCAAATATTGTTTTCCCCCAAGTCTTTCAATGAATTTGCAGTTTACTAGAGTTACTAGATATTGCCAACTATATCTAAAACTCATATCCCATGAAACACAAAAAATAAATTAAAAAGAAAACTTCCTATGGACACCTTGACTTTGATCTTCTGAAGGCCCATGCATCTCTCGTAGGATGGCTGCATGACTGGTAGCATTGTTTTGACCTCTGTTCTGCTTGGGAGACAGATGTGCAGAATTCAGTAAGATGTTCTGCTCATTTGGTCCTTGGACAAACTCCCTGTTGAAATGACACTTCAGGACAAGATGGGCACAGCTACCTAAGATGTTTACTGTGGAGTAGACTAATTAACTCCCAGCTCAACATGCTGCAGTCCCAGGCACACATATAAACATGGCACTGGGGAGCAATAAAGACGGGTGCAATAAACACCAAAGTGTAGACACACCCAGTAATTGTAAATGAGGGATCTCTAAAGAGTCAGAAGACCTCAAAGAGAACACAGTCATCACCTTCCTTCACAACTCCTCTAGAAGGATGACTTCCTATTTATTTTTGGACTTGTATAATCTATAATGATTACCCAGCCTAAATATAATCTAGTGTTTAGACAAATGGAGAAACATTTTGGAAGCAATCATACTTCCACTGCAAGATTTCTCCAGGCGTGAACCTAGTGTATGTTTCCTTCTTGTTCATAGATGGAAAAAAGGACAATATTTGGAATTTTTCTAATGCTACCAGATACTTTTTCATACTGCTCTGAATACAATTTCTGACTAATTAAGTTTAAAATTTATGTAGCCTTTTGCAATTCACAAACACTTTCATGCATAAATTAGGAAGGAGTGCATGTATGTGACACAATCAGAAAATCATAGAAAATTTGGACTGGAAGGGAATTTCTTTAACAAATTCTGCATACACTCATCCCAAGACATACTGACTAGCCATGATTTTTCTCAGGGAAAACAACTTTCTTTTACACTAACCAAGCACAACTTCAATATTCAAGTCATTTTATCTCTGGAGTTTCTATTTTGTCCCCTATTAGCAACAGAAGAGATTCCTATAGAAACTTTCAAGTCTATGTATAAATCATTGTGTTCCATCTATTCCATAGGAAAAAAGTATTAATATAAATCAGGACAAATATATAATCTTGAGTTCTCAACAAGGCACTGTCCTACAGTGATGCTGAATATAGAGCATTATCCATAAAACCATGTTAATAGATTTATAGGATTTTCAGTCCAGAAAAACCCTTTAGGAGTATCTAGTCTGACCTTGGGTTACATGTGCCATAGGGTATCTTCTAGTAATAATCATCTGGTTAAAACAAAGAATGGCTTGTAGAAAAGCATCATGCAGAAAGACATTTTCCTTTGTAAAAAAAAGAGGGTTCAGCATTAGAAAGTCCATACATTATTTTAAAAGGATGTTGAGATTTATTACAAAAGATGAGGAAAACTAAATAAACAAAATGGTAACAGTGTGGCAAATAGCTCTGAAAATGTATTTGAAATGTTCCAAAACAATTAGCATGGCCAAATGGGCTTGTATTCACTAGACAGAGAGCAAAATCCTTCTACTTGGTGCCATAATCTGAATCTCTTCTCCACATTCCAGCTGCATAGATTTATTGAATCTATCTGCAATGTGTTTATAACTTTAAATTGCATAAGTTAAAACAAGTATGTGGTAGTCACAAAAACAATACATCATTATCAGGCTGCTAAATTCTTCACTTGCTTGAAGAATATTTTTCAAAGAGCGTATCCGCTTATACAGTCATTTCAGTTTGAGCTGAAAAAATATAGGTGATTGTGGAGAGCTAAAACCATCAGCCATCTGGAAGATGGGATGGAGTGCACCCTCAGTAAGTCTGAGGATTACATCAAGCTGGGGGGAGTAGTAGATATGCTTAGAGGGTAGAGAAAGATAGATAAATTGGAGGACTGGACCAAAAGAAATCTTATGAAGTTCAATATGAAGGAGAAGTGCAAAGTCTTGCACTTAGGACAGAACAATCCCATGCAGTAGTAGAGGCTGGGGACTGACTGGCTAAGCAGCAGCTCTGCAGAAGAGGACCCAGGGGGCTACAGTGGACAATAAGCTGCATGAGCCAACAGTGTGCTCTTCTTGCAAAGAAGGATAACAGCATACCAGGCTATATTTAGGCTTGGCAGAATTTGATTTTTTTTATGGCTAAAATCAGTGTTTATTTTTAAGCATATTTTGTGATTTTTACTGGTTGAAATGTTCAGGGTTGTGCAAAATTAGGGGTCGTTTTTGATTTTTATTCATATAGCATGCATGCATACACATGCATGCAGGTGCAGTGGCTGCTGCAGCAACTGGGGGCCGTGCCAATAAGGCTGTTTCAGGGGGAGCGGGGGAGAAGAGGCTGAATTGGCAGAAGGGGCTGGAGGGGTAGGGCTGGTAGTGTCCATGAGCCAGTGCTACCAGCCCCTCACTCTGCCCAGGTCCCAGCTGGGGCAGGGACCAAATTCCCATGGAGGCCAGCTTGACCTGGCCTCCACAGGAGTTTGGCCCCCTCCCCAATTACACAGGAGCAGGCTGGGCTGGGCCAGGCTCCATGGGAATTTGGCCCCTGCTCCAATCACATAGGGGCCAGGCCAGGCTGGGCTCCATGGAAGTTTGGCCCCTGAGTGACTGGGGCAGGAGCCAAGTTCCCATAGAGCCCAGCCCAGTCTGGCTCAGCCCCTGTGTGATAGGGGCAAGAGCCAAACTCCTGTGAAGGCTGGTCCAGGCTTTCCAGGAGTTTGGCCCCTGCCCTGGCTGGGCAGAACGGGTGGCCAGTGGCACTGGGCTCCCCCCTGCTATCAGTCCTGCCCCTCCAAGCCTGCTCCCAGCGCAGCCTTACCAGCATGGCCCCCAACTCCTACAGCAGATGCTGTGTATGTGTGTGGGGTGGGGGGCCGGGGGGTGTAGTGCACAGCACTCCCTGTCCTGGATTTCTTTACCTTTGTCCTGGATTTTATACACACACACACACACACACACACACACACACACACACATTTGTGTGTGTGTGTGTGTGTGTGTGTGTGTGTGTGTATCTTTTTGTAAACTTCAGCATAAATATTTTTCTGTTGGTCTGTGAGTGTCATGTGAAATTGATGTTTATCAATAAAGCTTGAATCCTTCAAGCCTAGCTATATTAGTAGGAACGCTGCCAGAAGATGAAGGGAAGTGATTATTCCATTCAATTCAGCACTGGTGAGGCCACATGTGGAGTACTGTGTTCAGTTTTGGACCCCCATTACAGCAAGGATGTGGGCAAATAGGAGAGAATCCAGTGGAGGGCAACAAAAGTGGTTCGGGGGCTGCAGACATGACTTCTGAGATGAGGCTGAGGGAACTGGGCTTATTAAGTTTGGAGAAGAGAGGACCGAGGAGGAATTTAATAACAGTTTTCAACTATTGAAGAGGAGTTTCAAAGGGGATGAAGCTGCACTGTTCTTAGGGGTAGCAGATGACAGATGAAACAATGGTCTCAAGATGCAGCAAGGGAAGTGTAGGTTAGATATCAGAAAAAACTCTCACTAGGAGGGTAGTAAAGCACTGGAACAGGCTACCCAGAGAATTTGAGGAATCTCCATCCTTAGAGGTTTTGCCTCGGCTGGGATGATCTAGCCTTGGCTGGGATGATCTAGTTGGGGATGGTCCTACGCTGAGCAGGCAGTTGGGCTGACTGTCCCTTCCAGTCCTAATTTTCTATTATTTTACGATTGTGTCACTCACATGCACCCCTTACTAATTTATGCATGAAAGTGTTGGCTACATAAATTTTAACCTTAATTAGTCAGAAACTACAATTTTTGCACTTTCACTGTGTGAAATTACAGGCAGTCCTTGGACTTACAACACAATTGGTTCCTGAAAACCAAGTCTTAAGTCGAAACATTGCAACTCAGAACCAATTTTCTCATAAGAAACAGTGTTATAAATGGGGGATTGGTTCCTGAACCAGGGCCTGATACCCAATTTTCACTAAAAATACCCCAGACCGTTGTACTTGATCAATTATAGAGGAGTAATATAGCTACATTAATGTATTTTTTTTGTAAATAGCAATCATATTGATTTGGAAGGAATTCTTTGAGGTGATTTTGCTGGACTTTTTGAAGGGCTCTTGGCTGGAGTGTTCTTGGGAGTCTTGGCTGCAGGTTTTTCTGGAGTCTTGTCTGCTTTCTTAAAGAAAGTGTCCAAGGAAGTTTGGACAGATGTTCTCCAGGGAGATGGGCAACACAGCGAACTTGCTGGCTGGTGTGGCTTCACATTGGATCAAGTGTTGTAAGATCAAAACCGATGTCAGAAAGTTGAAACAGGGTGTCAATTTATAAACGTTGTAAGTGCAAACCATTGTAACTCAAAACGTTGTAAGTCGAGGACTGCCTGTATAAGGTCGTGTCATAAATATGGTTGTGCCAGACTAGATATTCCAAATGGTTGCTTCTAGTTGAAAAAGGAGATTTATGAACATTCATACCAGAAGGCTTCATTTGCTATTTTTATTAATCATTCATTATTCTCTAATTTAAAAAATCACTTATCCAATCAAGGACCTGTAACAATACCATACGATATGGGGGCCTAATCACACACACCATGAATCACAGGGTCAAAGAGTCCAGCTGAATGAACTTCTTTGGTAAAAATCACTTTTCATAAGCTCATCAATCAATGTTTATATGAATAAATATTCTTAGAAATGAGGATTAAATTGTGAACAGAAGAAATGGACAAATTAAACAATAAATTATTTGAAGTAAAAGATTGTAACCATCTCTAACATCCACTGGGCAAGTATGTAGTTATATGTTGAACCACATGATGGCAGCATTCTATGAAGACTATAGCAATTTTTTCAGAACCCGCTAAAATTGGCTGACTATATTTTACTTTAATGATCACTACATTTCTCAGTCTGCACCCTCATTTTTTCCAAATAATTCCCAAATATTTACAGCATATATACTGAGAAATCATCATACAATACAATGGTGAATCACTCTTAAAGAAATAATTTCATACAATGGGCCTTTCTCCTTATAACAAACTGCAGTATATAATGAAGTGAATGCCATGCCCTTAACTGAAATAGAACCTATGTCTACAGAAACAATCATTCTCTCAGATAATGCTTATGAACATTGCAAAGGTTATCTTCAGACAAATGCCATTAGTATTTGGACTGCAGCTGTAGTGGAATCAGAGTAAATCATACCATGCACCGAATGCACTGTAACTCTGCAGTAGTGACTCATTTGTTAAATTAGTCTTAAATATTTCAGTAGAACTTGGAAGTCAGATATATGATGTGTAGTCAATAAATGTTGTATTCATACTTATCATTAACAGAGTTATCAGTTCTTGAAATCCAGGCTAATTATAGCACGTTCATTTGCAAACAGACAGCAGAATTATTCCCTCATAAAAATACTGCATTTTTTCTATAGTGATGGCTTAATGGCCCAAGTCTTACAGTTTCTAATACTTAAAACAATGTTTTCTTTGAATATGGTTTTATGGCATTTTGTCTTTGAAAATATTGTAAGCTTGCAGGATTTTAGAATTGTAATGTTTTTTATTTAGCAATATGGAACTTCATAGACTTCATAGATTTCATAGACATTAGGGCTGGAAGGGACCTCGGAAGATCATCGAGTCCAGCGCCCCCACCCAAAGGGCAGGAAGTCAGCTGGGGTCATAGGATCCCAGCAAGATAAGCATCCAATTTACTCTTGAAGGTGTTCAGTGTAGGTGCTTGAACCACCCCTGACAGCAGGCTGTTCCAGACACTGGGGACTCGGACAGTAAAGAAATTCTTTCTTACGTCCAGCCTGAAACGGTCTCGCAGTAGTTTATAACTGTTCAACCTCGTCATCTCTTTGGGCGCTCTGGTGAACAAAGGTTCCCCCAGATCCTGGTGGTCACCCCTGATAAACTTACAGGGGGCCATCAGATCACCCCTGAGCCTGTGATTTTCCAGGCTAAAGAGCCCCATGGCTCTCAGCCTGTCATCGTAAGGTGTGTTTTCCTGACCTCTGATGATGCGCATGGCTCTTCTCTGGACTCTTTCAAGCTTCTCCACATCCTTTTTGAATTGTGGAGCCCAAAACTGGATGCAGTACTCCAGCTGCAGCCTCACCAAGGCCGAGTACAAGGGGAGAATGACATCCCGGGATTTACTTGAGAAGCATCTATGGATGCAAGCCAGCGTTTTGGTGGCTTTAGTAGCCGCAGTATTGCATTATGTGCTCATGTTCATCTTGTGGTCAATGATGACCCCCAAGTCTCTTTCCATAGCGCTAGCCAGCATAGCACTGCCGAGCCTATAAGGGTGCCATGGGTTTTTCTTCCCAAGGTGGAGAACCTTGCATTTTTCGGTGTTAAACACCATCAGGTTCTCATCCACCCATCTGCTGAGCCTGTCCAGGTCAGCCTGGATCACCCGCCTGTCTTCTGGCGTGGATGCTTTGCCCCAAAGTTTGGTGTCATCGGCAAACTTGGCCAGTCCACTCCTGACTCCAATGTCCACATCATTAATGAGGATGTTGAACAATATGGGTCCAAGGACAGAGCCTTGGGGGACCCCACTGGTCACAGGGCACCACGATGAGTGACTGCCATCAATTACAACCCTCTGGGTCTGACCACAGAGCCAATTTCCCAGCCAGCAGATCGTGGTGGACCCAAGGCCACAGTTGGCTAGTTTCCCCAAGACGTGATCGTGGGATACCAGATCGAAGGCTTTTTTGAAGTTAAGATATATGACATCAATCCCTTCTCCCTTGTCCAGGTGATAGGTCACCTGGTCAAAGAAGGAAATGAGGTTAGTCAAGCAAGACCTACCCGCAACAAACCCATGCTGGCTGTCCCTCAGGATGTTGACGTCAGCCAGTCCATTAAGGATGGCTTCTTTAATAAACTTTTCTAAGATCTTCCCCAGGATAGAAGTCAGGCTAATGGGCCTATAGTTAGCCAGATCCACTTTCCTCCCTTTCTTGAAGCTAGGCACCACATTAGCCTTCTTCCAGTCTTTGGGCACTACACGAGAGCGCCAGGAGTTTTCGAACATCCGTGCCAGGGGCTGGGCTATGACGCTTACCAGCTCCTTGAGTATCCTGGGGTGCAGATTGTCAGGGCTGGCTGACATGAAGGTATCCAGCTTCTCAAGATGTTCCTTCACGAGGTCAGCATTAATGGAAGGCAAGAGATCTCCCCCACCCAGACCTCCCTGTCCTGTAGCGGGCATGGGCATCCCGTGTGACTGATGAAAGACTGACGCAAAGTACCTATTTAATAGGTTGGCTTTTTCCTGGGTGTCAGTTGTCAGTTGCCCCGTCTGGTTCAGCAGGGGTCCAATGTTGTCCTTGCTTTTCCTCCAGCTCCCCACATATCTGAAAAAGGACTTTTTATTGTCCTTGATGCTCGAAGCTAGTTGGAGTTCAGTTGCAGCTTTGGCTTTCCTGGTTTGCTCCCTGCAGGACCGGACCAGTGCAGAATAATCCTTCTTGGAGATGAATCCCGTCCTCCATCTTTTGTAGGCTTTTCTTTTTAGCCTTAGGAGGTCTGCTAGGTCCGTGGAGAGCCAGGGGGGCTGCTGTGCCCTCTTGCTGCCTTTCCTTCGAGATGGAATAGACTTAGCTTATGCATTGAGGATCACTCCCTTGAGGAGCAACCACTGTTCTTGAACTCCCCTCTCCCTGGGGTCATGGTCCCTGAGGGCCTGACTGACAAGCTTCCTGAGCTTGTCAAAGTTGGCTTTTCTGAAGTCAAGGACTTCTGTGTTGCTGACTGACTTGCCAGCTTTACAGCAGATGGGGAAGGTGATCAGCTCGTGGTCGCTGTCACCCAGCTTCCCATTGACCACTAGGTCATCAATTAGGTCATCCCCTGTAGCCAGTACCAGGTCAAGCAGTGCTTTGCCTCTCATTGGCCCATAGACTTCTTGAGTTAGGATAAGTTATGTCAGTTCAAACCTTATATTATTTTTATTTAAATGTGTATTAATCTTTTTAAAAATTATATAAATTGAAAATGTAATCTCACCTGCAAAGTGAAGTAGCAATCTTGGCAGTTCTGGTATGCAAGTCCCAGTCTTTGAACATGCAGTTTGAACTTAACTGTGAAAACAGAATAGGGGCAATACAGCACAACTTTGAAAATTAAAGGAAGAGGGTTTTGTTGAATCATTAAAGGCATTATCACTTAGTTAAGGCAAATGAAAATATCTAGGATGCTGCAATAATAAAAAACAGAAAGAAAACAAAGCTAATATTTCAGTCAGTAAAGTTGTGTTTCCAAATGACAGCTACCCATGATTTTTCAGTCCCTCTGCCTCCAGCCAGTCAAAAGAAGGATACTGAAAGCAAGGTACTGGAAAACGCTGTCATGGTTATAGCACCCCACTTCGCAGGGTCTGGGCTGCATGGAGTAATTGCATCTCTACAGTAATATGCATCTCTCTGTAAGATTTTTGAGATATCGAGTGAATGAGGTTTTTAAAGATGAGATCTCTGGTCTTGGCAGTCCTTGGGGAATCAAGGAGTGCCAGAATGAAATAGCCCTGACAAGTTTCTCACACAGCTGAATGTGCAATAGCATTAAAATGTACCTGTCGTCATTTTAAAATGATGAAGAGAAGCTCTTCTCAAAGATCTCCAGGATGTTTAGCAGTCAGCATAGATCAGAGATATCTCAGTGAACCACAGAGATGGGAGGAAACAAGAGGCAGAAAAGGTTCATTCCTGATACCCTGCACCTGTGCCTCAATTTCAGCCACATCTGCCAACTGGACTCATTGGCTTCAGTGAAGCATCTCGACTCCTTTACCTCAGCAGGCATATGGGGTAAAAAAAGTAAGCCGCCAAAGTGACTTGGAAGTCTGAGTCCCATATTCAAAAGATTTAGACTGTTCTTAAGTCAAAGAGACTTAAAGTGCCTAAATAAGGGTGCCAGGTTGATTTCAGCAGTTTTAAAATATTTCAGTCCCTTTGATTTTCGATGAGATGTAGGCTCCAGTATAATTAAGCTGCTTTTGAAAATGGCACTTGAGTGCTTTCAAAATGTAACCAGCTTCTTTGAAGAACTAAACATGGAGTAGGTTTTCATGTTATATTGTGCTTTTCGCCAACATTTTCTAACCAGTGACTGTTGAGAAAACCCATTTTCAGTCATGGAAGGTGGCTGTGTTTATGAAACACCTCTACTCACAGAGCTAGACGAGAAACAAGTCCACTACAGGCAGTTACTAGTCTCACAGCTGCTGCAAGATTAGCCTCTCCCAATCCCAGCTGTTTTGTTACGGCCCCACCTCTACAAAGCTCAGTCTTCACACTTAGGAGCATGATGCTATGCAACCTCAGGAGTTAGTCCACATAGGGGAACGGTGGCATAGCTCTTAGGGAGCTAAGGTGGACCATTGGGCATCTGTTGTACTCAGGAGGAGCCTGCAATCGTACAACTGTGAATCTCCATGTTAGCAAAAAACATTGATTCCCCCTGACTTCCAGCCACATTGTTACAAGGAGTTGTTTAATGTCAACATTAAGGAAGTGTAGATTTTGTGGTGACCATCCTACCTTTTGCCTTATCGGTCAATTAGCCAAGAGCCTTACCTTTCTAACGAAGAAATATCAGTACTTTATTTGAAAGTAAATTTAACAAAAGAAGGGAAAAAGCAACAGCTCATATTCAGCCTGCTATATTCTCTTGCATGAGGTACTTTCTCTAATGTTATCACAACGACATACTTCAGCGAACCAGTTCCAGAACGAAACCATGTATTCTGATCCTGTAGTCGTCTCCACAGCGACAGGAGAGATTCCCTATGGTAAGAAGGCAGTATTTCATACTTGGTAAGCAAGAGTTTCTACTTGCTCAGAGGTGGGAGGTAACTGTACATACCGGCTACTGATAATATTTCGTGGTCCATGAGAGGGGACTGCAGCACTTATTTATGTGCTAACCAGAAGTGAAAGCAACTTTTTACTTCACTAGTAAACACGCCACATAGTAGGAAATGCTGCTACCCTATCAACCAAATACAGTCATTATTAGTCTTTCAAGGGTCTAATATCACTGACCTGTACATACTGTGTAATTGCAACCATTATTCTTTTGTGTGTCTTTGTTTCCTAAACAGATTAAATTAAATGTATACACCAACCAGTAGAATAGGAAGATACAAGGTTAATTTAACAGCATTTCCTGTTCATAGAGATAAGCAGTGTGTTGGCAAATGGTGAACTAGACTTGTTTATGTCTTAAGTAACATAAACCTCTGTTTCACCTTTGGTTAGCTGTAACAAGTGAAGTTCCAATAATGTTCTTTCAGCTGGAAGCGAAAAAGCAACAAAAAAAACAAACCAAAACAAAAAATGCAAAAAAGACAGAAGTGTAATGAAACTTAAGTGTTTATGGACAATGCTTCTGCATGGGAAATGGTTATGCACATTTGGCCATATTTCTCAGAAGCACTTGCCTGGAAATTCCCTTCCAGAACCAGATTCTCACAGCCAGATCACCCCAGCATGTCAATACGTGTATGCAGTGCAAAATGTGCTGTTACTTTACCACCATATCCTGCATCCACTGAAGTCAGCATGAGTCAGGGGCCAGGTACAGACATTACACTTTTACTAGTATAAGAGATGAGAAACCAGTCTGTACCTGGAGCAGAACAAAAGTACAATACATAGACTGATTTAAAAATGGCAGAACCAGGTCTAAGATTGATGCTCCCACCAAAGGACAAATGTGTGTTCTGCTCACTTCCAATCTCAGGTACGCTGCTTACAGAAAACTGCATAACTTAAATCAATTCTGCCTTGAATGTCTGTTTTTTGAATGTCTGTACCTAGCCAGGTTGCACGAGTAACGTGACCACAACAACAATACATGGGCAGCTACATTTGCTTTTTAAGTTTTAAACAGATAGGTAGAACTAGGCACTAAATATTTTAGCACAGATCCTCAGCTGCTGCAAGCCATGGTAGCTCCATCAAAGTCACTGGGGCTATGACAGTCATGGAGCTATGCATCATCTGAGGGGTATGGGCATGTGAAAAAATTACCGTTAGGTCATGAAGGATAAAGTTTTATAATGCATCAGTTGTTCTGTGGCAACTGTCCATGTACAGGCTCTTATCCCATGATAGAAGAAGGGCCGTAGCAGAACAAGTGCAACTGAGCTTTCATTTGCCACAATATAAAAATATACATGCAAGCAGTTTTCTTACAGTAGGAGAGGCATACTGTAAAACCCACCCTTGTGTACTTTGAACTGGCCCAGTAGCATCACTGAGTGAGAAAAATGGCTTCCAAATGTAAGTTTGCACCCTTCTGTAACTTTCGGTTAAAGTGACTTACTGCTTGAAATTTCCTGGCACAGTTTTAAGTCTTGGAGCTGTATCTCATTGTCTCCAAAGAGTTCCAGAAATGGGACTTTTGTCCTGAATTAAAAATAAAAAAGTCTGAAATTAGCTGACCTACCCTTCATCTCCAAATGTTCCTATGGCACTAGGCAGTATCCTCTGTGTTCACTGAGAGGTTGCAGACAGTACTGCCTGGGCCTCACAGACATGAATGTGGTAGGATAGCCATGTTCACATGGCAATGCCACTGGGCAAATTAATACCACATCTTAGCAGAGCAAATTCACCCAACCCAGCACTATATTTAGGTAGCTCAAGCATACCTGGAAATGATTAGAGACTACTTATGGAATAACTGAAATGGTGCCCCAGTTTTTGCTCCTTAACATTTGGTCACTTTACCTTCAGTCTTAGAAAAACATACCTTTCCCATCAGGCTACTGGGCTTATAATCTATGACCCTGATTTAGCCATATTGTATGTGAATAATACACAATAGTAATATCACTGAGTTTAACAGGGTGACCTATTTACATGAAGTTACTCACATGTTTGCATAATTGGAGCCAACAAGAATATCTGCCATAAAACAAAAGCTATTTGATCACCTCTTTTTTAATTCCCTCATTTTTCAGATGATGAAGTTGGAGTTCTTTTGGGACTAGGCATCGGCATGATCATACTGTCAATTGCCCTTTTAACCTTGATGTCTAAAAAATCTTTTAGAAAAAGGTACTCTTTTCTTCTTTTGTTTCCAAAACATTCTTCTCTTTGAACACTCTAGGTTTACTGTAACTGCAGAAATTGATCCTTTTGTACAGCCTTTTACACAGGACAACTTTTCCCGTTCATAATACTGCTATCAAAAGATGCCCTCCATATATTTTACGGTGAGGTAGACAACCACAAGAAAAAGTAACATGAGTATTCCTTTGGAAACCCCATAGTTAGGGACCAAGGGGTAAGTCATTAGAGAAACATGAGAGAGAAAGCAAAAAGTTTAACCCAAATCCATTTTAGTGTAATCTCTTCTTAGAATGGATGACTCTACTTCTAAGTCAAGAACAGAAACTGCTGCTCAGATACTACCTGGTTCTTGGTCAAGCAGAGTGCTATGACATTGCCAGATTTTGGACCCTCCAAATGAAGGTATAAAATGAAGTAGGACAGAACGGAGCATGGAGACTGGTGAGGTTTAGGCAATGTGAGTCAAACACTAAGTCTGATATAATCAATACTGCTGGGAATGAAACTGTTAAATAACAGAATAATAGTATATTGAAAACAGAGACTCACCAGTTTTCTCAAGAATATAGCAAACTGCGGTGAAGAGAATGCAACTGTCATTTGAAATCTCTTGTCACTAATTTTCATTTTGTCAGCAGCGTCAAACATAAAAGGGTCAAGTTTTAATATTACAGAATTTCTGATTATGTCTGAGTTATTCTCATCAGATCAGGACACATATGCATCTTCCTATTTATGTGTAATTTTTTTTCAGCTTAGCAACTGGCAGTGCTGGTCTTGAGCATGTGCACTTTCTATGAGGGCTTGTTGTGGGCAGTCCCTCAATAGGATGATAGATATTTCCTGCACACTCTGGGTATCATCAGTAATTGGCGCTCTTAGTAGTTTCACAGGGAATTCTGTCGATGGGGATGGGCTTTCAGGGATCAAGCCCTGACTCGGTTGTGTGCAGCTTCCAAGCTAATTCTTTTGGCTAGGGACAGACACTACGCATAAACCAGTTTAAGTGATCAGAAACTGGTTTAAACCTTTAACAGAATCTCAGTTCAGTGCACATAAACCAGTTTCAAAATGGCCAAAACCAGCTGGAGATAAACATGGTTGAATGTAGTATCAGACTTCACCGATTGGGGTCAAACTGGTTTATAGAACTTGTGTCCCAGACCCTTTCTGATTTAAGTTAAATCAGAGTCCTCCAGTATCCCAGCATGTTCTACAGCCCTGGGTTGGGCTGGGCTGTCTGCTTCAGCCAAGCAGAGTTGGCCCTGCCCTTCTCCCTAGCCAGAGCACTATCACTGCTCAGGCTGGCTGAGGAAGGGGTGGGGATGGGAAGCCCTGCTCTGGAATATTGCCAGGTCTGCCTGGCAAGGGGGCAGCAGCCCTTGCCAGGCACCCCCAGACCCCCACCACCCTCGCTGCTCCAGCGGCAGGAGTGGGGGCAGGGGCAGACGCAGACCTTGGTACCTTAGGGGAAGTGGGAGTTTAATTCCCCCATTGCAGGGTGGGGGGGTGACATGGGCACCAATAGGCTGCGCTTGTATACCCGGGGCCGCAGCAGCCAGACACCAGTAATCTGAGGGGAAGTGGGGTTTAATCCCCCCATTGCAGGCAGCAGGAGTGGGGGCACCGACACAGTGCCCTGGGGTGATCTCCTCCGAGGAACGGCAGCTGGCCACAGGGAGTGGGGGAGGGGGGGACACAGCCCAGGGTGCCGTGTCAGTGCCCCCGCTGCTGCTGCCTGCAATGAGGGGATTCAACGCCCCACCCCTCTTCTCCTCAGGTTACTTGCATCTGGCAGCCCCAGCCCTGGGTGCATGGCTCTGGGTGCACAAGTGGAGCCTACCAGTGCCCACGCTGCCCCTCCCCTGTATTGGGGGCATTAAACCCTGCTTCCCCTCAGGCTACTGGGGTCTGGCTCTGCCCCCCCTCCTGCTGCCAGCTAGCAAATGAGGGGGAGGACTGCTTCCCCCAGCTGGGGTCCCTGCAGGCCAGGGTGGGGGTTTAAACCCCTCCTCAATCACACTCAGGCCTGCCCAGGCCTGGCCATGCCCCACCTCAGCTTAGTTTCCCTCCAGCCAAGGGCTTGCTCTAGCACTCCCCGGCTTATGGCCTGAGCTACTGCAGGCATGTGCCTGCATTTCCAGAGGCAAAAGTGAATGTCTATTCACTTGCAAATTGGTTCAACCTACACAGGTCAGAGTAACCTGCAAAGATTGAATCAGTGCGGCAAGTCTACAAGCACTTATTGCTCATGGCATGAAACGCATAGCCTCCACCTATCCAGAGGTCCCAAAGAAGTCCTAAATGCCACTTACACAAGCCATAAAAATACACAGAGCTTGGACTGCCTCCCTGGCAAGGACAAATTTCTCCCATAATGTACAAGTAATATCTTTTCTTTTTTGAAGAATTAGCACAGTGGCTGTGTCACTGATACCAACATGTCTGCTTGAAGATTTCCCTCATATGGAAAACAGCAACACGATCAAGTCACTCCAGGTAACTACTCACCACAAAAGCAAGCTTTTTTTTTTTTTTGATTTTCCACACGAAATAAAATTAACTCTATGTGAATATTTCTGACAAACACATATGGCCGTACATGAGAAGTTCTTCCTTTGACAGCCGGGACAGGTTCTGCTATGGGTCTGGGTCAAATTCAGTGGCCTTATGGGATAGATACAAAATAAGTTTGCAAACTTTTTCGGGCAAGGACGGTTATTTTCTAGGTGTTTGTATGGTGCTTGAACACCAGCACAATATAAAAATAAAACACCACCATCTTATCCAGGATTTGCCCTGAAGTATATTTGAAAGTGGGCAGCATACAACTGCTCCCTTTATATCACTCTTCTGTTCTTTTTAGTTCACTTTGCAGAAGCTGATTATTAAGTAATGGTAATATGTGTTAATAAGGGAGACAGAAAGCAAAGAGAAAAAAGGGCAAGTGAATAAAACAGTAGAGTTATGAATTGCTCCCTTCTTTGTCTTATTTTTACACAGCAGTGACATTTTTACAACTGACAAAATATTGCCTGTTTATGTTATTTTTTTACCAGAAAAAAAGTGAATTCATGAATGACATCTCCACTGAGTTTTACCTGGTTGATGATGACCCTGTAGTTACAGAAATACAGGAGAACTTGCTGCATGAGGAGAACAAGACTGTGGATACCCCAAAAGACAACAGAGAAGTGACTGTTGAGAATGCAGACAGTCCACAAAACTCTTCACCTGACAGATTTACAGTCACTGAGCATAGCTATGGATATAAACCCCAGATTTTCAATGGAAATACACTAGGATATATATGTAGCAATACTTACGAAACTCAGACCCAAACACTGGATCCACACACTTCTCCATCAAGCCTAGATACAAATGTTTTCTCAAAGGATTATACAAGCCCTACTCCTTACTTGTGGAACGCTGAAGGAGTGGAGAGGAATATATTTTTACTTGAGAAGATTAATCTCATTTTAAGCAATAGCAGAAGTGGGCAGAGTAGCACTTTCAGTTCAGCAAATGAGGAGCCATGCAGACTTGTTGAAAACCAGCGGAAAGAATCACCGTCCAGTGAAAATGTTCAAGAGCAGACACTGGTTCCCGATGAGTTGGTTTCTTGCTTAAGTGCTCTAAATGAAGACTCCAGACATATTAAATCTTATTTTCCACAAACCACTGGAAGAATATTTCAATAGGAATAACTGTAAAATAAAAATCAAGTTTTTTTATGACTGTGAGTTACCCATATTTGAGTTTTCAAACATCAGAACTGAAAACATAACTCAGGATTTGAAGTTTATATTCTTAAGTGGAATCAAAATACTTTTGCATAAGACCTAGCACATTTCTGGTCTGATTCATAGCCATTAAACTCATGGGGCAGTTTTCACAAGCATGAGAATGTAAATCTGATTTCCTAGATAAATTCAAACTAAGGAAATGTTATCCTGCTTCCTCCAATGCCCTTTGCAGTCCTGACTAGATGCTGTATTTCCCCACTTGTTGTTCTCTTACAGGTATGATGTTTCACTCCAGAGATGGTTGCATTTTAGTGATGCATACAAGGATTAGCTGTGGCTCATAAAATACCATGGGATTGTCTGGAATGGCAAGGCATTACATTTAAGATGATTTATATATTGAATGGTAGAGACCTGGATGCTATAAGTCACAAAGTTGGACTGTGAAGAACTACAGAAGTATCTAGTATGAATGAGCAAATGGACAACTAAGTGGCAGATGCAATGCATCTAGAGAAGTGTAAAAGTGATGCACCTGGGCAAAAGTAACCCCAACTATAGCTACACTATGGTGGGCTCTGCATTAGCTGTTACCACACAGGGAAGAGATCTAGGAGTCATTGTGGACAGTTTGCTACAAATGTCAGCTCAGTGCTCAGCAGCCATCAAAAAGGCAAACAAAATGTTAGGGATTATTAAGAATGGAATTTTAAACAAAACTGAAAGTATCATTATGCCCCTTTATAAATCCCTGGTGAGTCCACACCTTGAATACTGTGCCCAGTTCTGGTCCTCTCATCTCAAAAAGGATATAGAAGAACTAGAGACGGTACAAAGAAGGGCAACAGGGATGATTAGCGGTATGTAGGGGTTTCCATATGAGGAGATACTAAAGAGACTGGGCCTATTCAGTTTAGAAAAGAGACGCTTGAGAGGGAACATGATAAGGGTTTACAAAATACTAAGTGGTGAAGAGAAAGTAACTAGTAAATATTATTTACTCTCTCACACAATACAAGAGCTAGGGGTCACAAAAGGAAACTAGTAGGTAGTAAGATTAAAACTAACAAAAGGAAGTTCTTTTTCACAAAGTGTTTTCATTAAGATGTAGCATTCATTGCCACCAGAGGTTGTGGAAGTTGACAGTTTAGCTAGATTCAAAAAATGATTGGACAAATTCTTGGAGAATAGGGGCATCAGTAGCTATTGACCTTGGGAGTTTGGGATACAATCTCAGAATTAGGACTTCCTAGACCTTAAATGTTGGGGGCTACAAATGAGAGAGAAATCCTTAGAAAAACACACCCTTGTCATACCCAGTTCCCTCTCTCTTTCAGCACCCACTCTCTGCCACTGTGTAAGACAGGATACTGGGCAAGATCTACGATCCGATCCAGTAAATGGCAATTCTGATGTTCTTAGGCTCTTAGCAGAGCAATTCATCTGAGCAAAGAACTCAGAAACACCACAACAATTCAGAGCAGTTTTGACATTCTGGAGTCCTTTGGGTTTAATTCTGTGAGTCACGTGTAGGTGTATCCATGGCATTAATATTGTATGGCACCCTTAAAAGGATCTTGTGGTACCTCAGGGTGCCATGACACCCTAGTTAAGAATCACTGCTCTAGGCAATCAGAAACTTGTTTTAAATGCAAGAAGCCTGGCTCATGTTTGTAGCGGAGCACTAGGGTGCTCACTACTAGTGAGGGCGATGCGGGCTGAGCTGCCAATCAATAGGGCAGCACAGGTGGGGGTTGCCTAAGCAACTGAGTGGGTCAGCTGACCGCCAGGGGGCAGGTCCTAGCCTATATAAACACACAAGGCTGAGGCCCGAGGCAGTTCCCCTCTGGCAGCCCAAGCAGCAGGAGCTCTGCTGCTGCAGAGCCGAGCGGACCAGAGTTAAGCAGAGCAGCCAGAGTGCTCCAGCGTTCGGATAATGATGAGAGGGGGTGAAGAGAGCCCTGGCAGAGAGGTGAGGGAGCGCCTAGGTGGCGCACAGTTTAGGTTATAGCTGGGCAGCTTCTTTTAGGTTGTAGCTGGTTGGCTCAGGGCTTTATGTTGTTAGTTTGTTATCATTACACTAGAGGACCGGGTGAGGCTGTAGGGGAAGGAGGAGGCCTCATTAGGAGCTCCCCAGTAAGGTGGGGGTGCTCCCAGCGCGGTAAAGAGCGCTGTGTTTTGGGGTGGCCTGATCCCAACCCCAGTGGGGTGACTATTGGGATAATTAGCACGGTAGAGAGTGCTGCATGTGGGGGTGTCCCGACCCCAACCCCAGTAGGGGTGGCTAGTGGGACAATTTCAGGTGAGCTACCTAAGAGTGTGGGGGTTTCTGGGGACCCCGGCCCTGTGGGGTGGTATTTATGAGGCCCCAGAGAGGGCGAGTAGCGTGAGGAGCATGGGACAGGCCCCACAGAGGGCGAGTAGCACAAGGAGCGCGGGACAGGCCCCAGAGGGGGCATGAGACCCCAGTGAGGGGAACTTACTGTGGGAGGCGGGTGACGAAACCCCAGCAGGGTAGCACCCATGGGGAAGCGCGCAGTGACCGTGGAGAAGCCCAGTTGGGGCGAAAACGCGGGGGGCACGGAGACAGACCCTACGGGGGGGGACCTGCGGTGACCATGGTGAGACAGACCCTAGCGGGGAACAACCTATTTGGGAGAAGCCCAGCAGGAGCAAACTTAGTGAGAAGCCCAGCAGGGTGAGTGTATAGACAAGCCCAGGGGGGCGAGCTTAGCGAGGAACTTAAAGGAGCAAGCATAGTGAGCCGGCCTGAATGGGCTAGCGAATACAAGGGAACCAGTAAAAGGGCGCGAGTTGCGTGACAAGCTTGGGAGCGCCAGTAAGGGCACTGGTTGCGTGACAAGCCCGGGGCGTTAGCCAGGACGCCGGTTGAGTGACAAGGCCAGAGCGCCTACGGGAGGTGCCAGTTGCGTGGCAAGCCCAAGAGCACCAGTCAGGGCGCAGAGAGTAAACTGACCAGTCAACGTCTGGTACATCTGCAAGGCTTGGGGCGTGCTAAAGGGGAGGTTGGAGGCACGCGTAGCCCATAAGGCTGGGGCGCACCGGGTCACCCCTCATAGGATAGGGGCCAGGACGTACAGAGCACCGTGTCATAGGGAACAGTAAGGCAGCCTCCCTTAAAAGATATATAACACCAAGACGTGGCAGGCGAGACTGAGGGTGCTAAACAGTTAACTTGGCACGGTAGGGGGCGCTAGGGGGATCACAGCCGCTCCTAGGGCCCGCTCCGTGACAATGTTTTTAACAATTTTGTTTCACATGGCAGCCACTGCCACCAAAATGCAGAGACTCCAGGTTGTGTTAGATACGACTCTTTCCCCTTGCCCAGTATTCCAGTGGTCAGCATAATGCCACCCCTAGTCCGTCCCCCGTACCCCTCCCCAAATCTATCCAGGGCACTGAAGGAGCTTGCTCTGCCCCTGTTCTAGCCACAGCAGGATGGAGAGACAGCAGCAGGCTGCCAAACCTGCCAAGAAAATGTTTGAAGGAGCAGCTAAAAGTTTGAGACAAGAATATGACATTTTAAAGAATATATTTAAGCTCCCTTTACTCAGGTGTTTATGTCTCTGGGCACATTTAAGATGTTTCCTTTAAAAAAAAGTGTTGACTTGCCATGCAAAATAAGTGTTAAACACATGATCTGGCCTGCTCACTTCTGAGTGCACTGTTGCTGTAACCACTCTAAATTTAAACTTACCCATTCAACAACACCCATCACAAGCCATCCTGCTACAAATATTATGTTACTATGCAGACTGGGAAGCTTCTATCTCCACCTATGTTATTTTGGCATACTGTTCATAACTAAGTTTCTTCCTTAAGACTCAGATTCTCCTAGTCTTTCTCATTTTAGTACTTCACTCCTTGTAGAAACTAATTATAGTTAATGTACTATTCAACCAGATTTTGGACCCAAGCTGTTTGAGGCAAACAACATTTTGTTTACCTTTTCCAGTAGTTATTGCATTTGTTTTATTGTAACAAGGTGTTTTATCACCATAAAGCTAAAAGACTGGACTGGATTTTTCTTTCATTTACATCATTGTAACTCTGCTGATTTCTGTTGCATTAATTCAGATTTAAACCAGTGTAAATGAAAGCATCTTAACGGAGAAATTCACACCAGTACAAGTCCAGTGTGACGGGAATCTGACCTGTTGCCTTCAATGGCTGCGTATCACAGTTATGGTTAGAGCAGGGGTGGGCAAAATGCGGCCCCGGGGCTGGATGCAGCCCGCCAGGCCATTTTATCCAGTCCACAGGGCCCATAAAACATTTAGAAAATTAATATTTATCTGCCCTGGCTGCCTATCGTGTGGCCCTTGATGGTTTGCCAAAACTCAGTAAGTGGCCCTCCACCCAAAATAATTGCCCACTCCTGGGTTACAGTAAGGGCCCATAAGGTTTGGCTTACTGCCATTACAAATTCTAGGGAAAAAGTTTAAGGGTTTGTGAAGTTCTAAAATATTTTCTGATATGAAGATATTTCTAATACAGAGCTTATATCATATGCAAATATATATATACATACATCTACAGCTCAACCCTGCCCTCAATGAAAAGCATGGCAAGACTTCCATGACTTTAATAAGCAAGATTGCATACTTAGATAACTTTGGATGCCCAGAAGAATAAGTCACTTTTAACAACTTATCAGGAGACCAATGGCCACACGTTACTTATTTTATTTAAGGACTAAGGTATGTAATCGCCTGGGTATACAGGTTACAGGGGAGAAGACTTTCTCTGTGTCTTACTCATTATGAAGCTAATAGTAATCACCTGCTGACAGCATATTATAAATTTGAGTCTAAATAGAAAAATTAAATGGAAGACTTACTGATTTTGTGTGAGTGTAATAATATTGGCAAAGCTCAGATAAATGTTTCAGGATACAAAATGAAGCTATCTGCAAAAATACAGGGGAGGTTATTGACTTCTGTGTTCGTTTGTTTTTTGCAGTAGCACATAGAAAGTCCTATTTTTCACAATAGTGTGAGTGGTAAAAATGTTTCTCTGGTTGTACTAAGCACAGTAAGTGCTTGTCACAAAATTCACCGCAGAAAAAATGATGCTGTTATTCACTTGCCTCTAGACGTGGAGCTAAAGCAGGCATACATGGCATGTGTTCATTTCCTACTAATGTACCACCCAATGCAGATCCATGACATCTGTCATCTTTTTTTAATGTTTAGAATACTCTAGTAAAAGGTAAATTTAAGCAAGGTTTTTTTTAGCAGCTACAAGGTTTCTGACAACAAAAATCCTTTTGTAACATACTAATCTAAAATTAGTGATTGCTTCTTGTGCAGGAAGGAAATCATAGAAGAACAGCCACAATTCTAGCACCTACCACATGAAATGTGAAAGTCAAATAAGTCTGCTTCCTGACACCCAGGTTGAATGTGCTGCATCAGATAGAAACATACTGGACTCTTTTAATTCCATGGAAATGTTTCTGCTTTCACCAAGATGAGTAGAGGGCTTGATTCTTTGTGGACAATAATGTACTCCAATATCCAGTTGCCAAGCAATGCATCTCAGCTCTGATCTGAAGTGATTTCCAGGGCATAAAGATGTTTTAGTCACAAGGCTCATCCTTCTTTGACATCCACACTAAAACCCCCAATAAAAATGCTGATTGTTGCCCAGTATGATGGCAGTCTTAATTAGCCACTTGAAATTAATATAGAAAGCAGCGGTAGTGTTACAGTGATGTTGTAGCTGTGATGGTTTGGGAATTGTGCAAGAGGCAAGGATTTTTTGGGATGATCTCTTTTATTGGACCAACTGCTTAGTTGGGCTAGAATTAGACAAGCTTTTGAATGCAAGACATTCAACCTTAAGAAGAATGCTTTGCATCCAAAAGCTTGCCTAACTATCCCAGCTTTACAGCTGGTCCATTAAAAGATACCACCCACAGAAATGCATCGATTCATAGATTGTAAGGCTGGAAGGGACCTCGGAAGATCATCGGGTCCAGCCCCCTGCACCAAGCAGGAAAGATAACTGGGGGTCAGGTGACCCCAGCAAGGTGACTGTCTAGTCTCCTCTTGGCTCTTGCATATAGAAAGCAGCTAATGTTACTTGGGTATGTTACTTGGGTAGCCAGCATTTTGGGAAGCTGCAATGCCTTTCAACTAAAACTCACCAAAGTTAGAACTGAACTTTACTGTGACTGTGACTTTATCAGCAAAGGGTCCTGCTCCCACTGCCAGTCTCCTTGACCTTCTAGTTATTCTTCCTCAGCCACAATGGTTTTTTGTAACTAAAAACAGTTTACTGTGTAAGGAGACTGAGGATTGTATACCAAATGTATTGAGGCAAATAGTACTACTTGCTACATAGAAATGACAGACTCTACCTTTGCCACTGGGCACGTCTCCATGTACCCCTATGGCCTCTTTGTTATTACACTGTCATTTAGTACCAAATGACAGCGCAGTAGTAGCCCATAATGTGCTGTGTGCACTGCACGTGGTTATCTTTAGCTGCTACATAGCGATGTGCTATACCGAGGGAGCACATCACTACTGCAACGTAGCTGTAGCATCATGGTTTTTGCCTGCAGACGCTACGTCTCCATAGTGCATTGCTATGGCGATGTAGCATCATGTGTAGACATGTCCAATGTCTCCTACTACTTTTGCTCACTGTCTAAGCGTACTAATTTTAGGGCTTTGACTTTCGCCTCTTTGCTTCCATCCACTTCATGTACATCAGGTTATGTGCGCTGGCTGCAGTCATTACCAGAAGGCGTCTGAAATGCACAAGTGGGATTTGATTCAACTTGTACAACAACACCAGTGTTGAAAACTCCCTTGTATGTCATGTCATACTCCTTTCCTCTAAGGGAAATCTTTGCAGGCTGTTTCATGACTGAGACATTCTTTTTGCATGCACAGTGCAGAGAAACTGGTTAGTGTCAGAGCTGTGTGGGAGAGCTTCTCATGCTGAGGTTGCCTTTTGTGATGCACTAAAGTTGTGGCCTCTGACCTTGGTGTCACGTCCAACACAAATGATGTAGTAAAATGACCACTTTCCGTTATTACTTACCATCCAAAGGTTTCCTGAATAACAGGCTTCCTAGTGTGGGCAAGCGTCATGTCAAGGTATGATATTCTTCTAACTTTCAATCTGAAAATAATGTAATATCATATCATGGTGTAATATTCTACACACAAATGAGCCATGCTTGTCCTTTTCTCATGGCTCCTCAGAAGTTCACTGCAACCTTGGTGGAGGGAATCTTTCTATATAGATGGACAGTAAATGGGAAATTAAAAACTACAAGAAACTATGAAGTAGTCCATTAAGATGTTTGATTTAAGATTTTACCTACAAGAACAGAGACATTCAGTTCCAGGCTCCTACATTATCCATAGCTTTAGAGACCACATCAAGCACTATCCTGTGGCCAGTGCAAGCCCTAGCACCAGAGGGATAAAGTTAGGGATAGAATAGCAATAATTATTCTCAGGCATTCTTTTCCTGTGGTCATTGCATTCATCTCTGTAACAAGTACATTGTAAAATGAATGAAATAAAACTCTGCTAAATTAAACACACACAGTTTATACAGAATTATTCAAAAGTTTAGAACTGATAACATAGGTGTTGATACCATAATATAAATACTGTCTATATGATGCCCTAGTATGGTGGATATGCTTAGGAAAAGAAGGCACTGTAATTCATTATATAGGGTACTGAACAGTTGTCATACCCTGGATTCAAACCTGAACTCAAGTCCCAGCTCTGCTGTTAACATACTGTATGACCTTCAACAAGGCATTTTTCCTCAGCCACCATATCTCTAAACTTATGATAATGATAATGACTTCCCTCTGTAAAATAATTTAGTATCTAGAGATGAAAAATTGCCTAAAAGCCAAGAAGTAGTAGTTAAAGAAACTAAACAGGATAGAATAATTCTTCTGGTAGCTGCTATTACTTAATTTTTCCATGCTTATAATTTTTCGCATGGTATCCCACTTAAAAGGTCTGCAATATTTTTTAATCTCAGTGACCAGTAAATTGTGACATGAAGATTTTGACAGGCCAAAGTGCTGAGGTGGCTAAAATGGGAATAGAAAATTTAACAAAACTTCTCAAAGTTAAGTAGCAAGGCTGAAATACTAGCCCAACATACTGTGGGTTTTCTGAGTATAAAGATAAAAAGTTAACATCACGATTCTGACAAGCATGGTAAACAAATTACATAAAGTCATCTTGATAAAGCTACTGAAAATGTTAGAGGATTTTGAATAATCACGCAACTGAAATATGAATGTTTATTAAAACTGTATGATTAGGACAGTCACCAATGTCTGTTAGTATTAAGGAAGATTTCTTAAAAGGATAGGAAGACTGAATACAATAGCAGTCACAGAAACTAAACTTGTATTTCTTAGAAAAGGATGCAAGGAGTCATGCTGTGGTTTCATGCATTTGCTTGCTTCATTGACTGTTAGCTTTACCAAGTCAGAAAACCTCACTTTAAATGTATGTGTGTAGTAAATAATGGAAAAAAATATTGAGAGACAAAGCCAAGCACACACTAAAAAATATAGGACATAAAGAGAATGAGAACTGTAAACGTTAATCCTTATCAAGTATGGGGATTGCTGTGGTTCCCCCTTACAAGAATACATCTTGCCATAAGAAAAAAAAGATTAAAAGTAAAAGCCCTCTTGATTACTTAAACAAGAGAAGACATGATATTTGGCAGCTGTTCACTGTTTGGATTTCAGTAGATTATCTGGTGCAGCATCTTACAAAAATTGCACTCAAAGTAATTTTGCTTTAGTACAGAAATGGACTAGAGAAAAAATTAGAGGAAATATATTTAATGGACAGAAAGACAGTACTGCATTTGTACTGCTGTGTCACTAACTTGCATCAAAAAGAAGGATGGGAATACACAACAAATAGCAGAAAGCTAAGGTAGCCAGAGATGAGACTGTTTGCTCTGCATACTGAAGCCATCCAACTGAGCAACAGCATATTAGTAGTAGTATTTACTACAGCTCTGAGGAGCCCTTAGAAAGAAAATGGGTATCTTTACACTGTGTTGCACTGTGCAGACAGATATATCCTTGCAGTAGTAATGAACAGCAAATTAAACATGAATTTGCAATGTAGTATGATAGCACTTTGGGTAATAGGACTTATTGCATTTTTGGGTTGAATAAGCAGAGACATGAAGGCGTATTATTACTCCATTGTGATAGCCACTGCAAAAACACAAGAAGAACAAGAAACCCTGCCCCAAAGAATTTATGTTCTGATTAGCCCATAGTCATTCAACTAAGGGATAAAATGAGTGGCTACAAGGAAGGGAGTTGAAGAAAGGAGTTTGAAGTATGATTCTTGGAAGCTGGGCTGTGTGTGCATGAGGAAGCTCAAGAGAAATTTTAGCCAGATCAGAACTGGTTTTGCAAAGGGGACAAACACACCAATTACTAGTCCTGGGATCTGGAGGCCTTTTCCATGATACCCTTCTTGGTCAAGTTGCTAAAATAAAAGGAATATGAGGCCAGAAGCATGACAGCTGAGTGAAACTAGCTCTAACAGGGATGAAGCTGACCTCTGGTTACAACAGTGTTTCCCAACCTTTTCCAGCCCAAGGCACGCTTACATTAATAAAGATGTTCTGTGGCACACCTGTTAAGGTATTCCCCATCCTCACACCTATTGTAGTTCATTGTCATGGCAAAAAACCACAGCACGCCTGTTCATTTCTGATGGCACACTTTTGTGCTGTGGCACACTGGTTGGGAAACACTGGTTGGGTTACAAGATTCTTTGGTTTTCACTTTGTTTCAGCTATAATCTAGACAAACTCTTCCCCCCCCTTTAATCCCCAGAGCAGCATGGGTGGTGTAATTTATTTTCATTGATGCTATATATTAAATACTAAATAAAAATTGCTTTATAAAAACTACTACAGGGTAACTGTTTGTCTTGGTGTTAGTGCTGCCCTTGGGATGATCTTAGCTCATGTTCTTGGTGAAAGACACCAGCCAAGGGTTTTAGCCCTTCAAGTGTCGGTAGCTACAACAAGACCAAAGCATGGGAAAAACCTATAGGTCAAAGACAGGAGGAAAACTTGGAGAAGCTGGGAAAATAGATGAAAAATGTGTAGTATGCTGTGGATGTACTTGGTAGTGTTGAATGGAAAGGCAAACTAGGGAGTGGCTGTATTTTGGGATTTTACAGGGATAATTTCATAGATTTCATAGATTTCATAGACATTAGGGCTGGAAGGGACCTCGGGAGATCATCGAGTCCAGCCCCCTGCCCAGAGGGCAGGAAGTCAGCTGGGGTCATAGGATCCCAGCAAGATAAGCATCCAATTTACTCTTGAAGGTGTTCAATGTAGGTGCTTGAACCACCTCCGATGGCAGGCTGTTCCAGACCCTGGGGGCTCAGACAGTAAAGAAATTCTTCCTTATGTCCAGCCTGAAACGGTCTTGCAGGAGTTTGTGACCGTTCGACCTCGTCATCCCTTGGGGCGCTCTGGTGAACAGACGTTCCCCCAGATCCTGGTGGTCACCCCTGATAAACTTATAGGTGGCCATCAGATCACCCCTGAGCCTGCACTTTTCCAGGCTAAAGAGTCCCATGGCTCTCAGCCTGTCATCGTAAGATCTGTTTTCCTGACCTCTGATCATGCACGTGGCTCTCCTCTGGACTCTCTCAAGCTTCTCCACATCCTTTTTGAATTGTGGAGCCCAAAACTGGACGCAGTACTCCAGCTGCGGCCTCACCAAGGCCGAGTACAAGGGGAGAATGACGTCCCGGGATTTGCTCGAGAAGCATCTATGGATGCACGCCAGCATTTTGGTCGCTTTACTAGCCGCAGCATTGCATTGCAGGCTCATGTTCATCTAGTGGTCAATGATGACCCCCCAGTCTCTTTCTTCTGTAGTGCTAACCAACGTAGCACTGCCGAGCCTATAAGGGTGCTGCAGGTTTTTCCTCCCAAGGTGGAGAACCTTGGATTTTTCGGTGTTAAACACCATCAGGTTCTCATCTGCCCATTTGCTGAGCTTGTCCAGGTCAGCCTGGATCACCCGCCTATCTTCTGGCGTGGATGCTTTGCCCCAAAGTTTGGTGTCATCGGAGAACTTGGCCAGTCCACTCCTGACTCCAATGTCCACATCATTAATGAAGATGTTGAACAGTATGGGTCCCAGGACAGAGCCTTGAGGGACCCCACTGGTCACCGGGCACCACAATGAGTGACTGCCATCAATTACAACCCTCTGGGTCCGACCACGAAGCCAATTTCCCAGCCAGCGGATCGTGGTGGAGCCAAGGCCACAACTGGGCAGTTTGGCCAAGAGGTGATCATGGGATACCGGATCAAAAGCTTTTTTGAAGTCAAGATATATGACATCAATCTCTTCTCCCTTGTCCAGGTGATAGGTCACCTGGTCATAGAAGGAAATGAGATTGGTCAAACAAGACCTACCCGCAACAAACCCATGCTGGCTGTCCCTTAGGATGTTAGCCTGGGCCAGTCCCTCAAGGATGGCCTCCTTAATAAACTTTTCTAAGATCTTCCCCAGGATAGAAGTCAGGCTAATGGGCCTGTAGTTAGCCGGATCCACTCTCCTCCCTTTCTTGAAGATCGGCACCACATTGGCCTTCTTCCAGTCTTCGGGCACTACACCAGAGCGCCAGGAGTTTTCAAAGATCCGTGCCAGGGGCTGGGCTATGACGCTCGCCAGCTCCTTGAGTACCCTGGGGTGTAGGTTGTCAGGGCCAGCTGACTTGAAGGTATCCAGCTTCTCAAGGTGTTCCTTCACAAGGTCAGCATTGACATTGTTCACTCATGTCTTATTTAACACCTTCACTATCTGAAATAAGGACCAAGCAGCGTGTTACTAACATTTTCTTTAGCTCCCAAATTGGAAGATGTTGCAAACACCAGGAAGAAGAGAAAACAAACACAAAGGGATGTTAATAGTGTGGGTAAAGATAACAAAATTGAAGCTTATACAATGCATGCTAGTGTATTAGCCTGCAAAGATGCCTCTGGATGAAAAATAACCTTTAAACTATATCCAATGCAAGGTAGAAAAGTAGAAATAATGAGTACCCTCAAAGCTTCCTACTACTATAGTTAGATTACTCCTGGTACAAAAGCTAGTGCAGATATCTTTATGCTGCCCTCCAGTATACCATGTACACATAGCCTTAGAGGGACAAGGAACAGGAAATTAGATGTGAACTAGCAATTCAATAAGACAAGACTTCTAGCTATCCGACTAACTCATTGCTGGGTTGAATAAGCAAAGGCAGTAATGCAATAGTGAAGTTAAGTCTACACAGCACCGGCAGGGCAGTACAGTAAGTGTACACACATTCCAGCCCCATAGCTGGACAGCTACACAGATGACCTCTCCAGTCAGGGGGCACTACAGGACTGCTCCCTGCGCCATCCCTGCCCTTAGGGGAGCTCATTACTTAACAGTCTGCCCTCTGCCTGGGAAGGGGGCAGGCTGTCAATAGGCAGCCCACTCCCCCTTCCCTCCCCATTTTAAATCACCTGGTGTGAAGCCCACGTGGGTGCACACAAGGTGGTTTAAAGCTGGAGGTGAGGAGAAGAGGGGCTGAGGACAGTTTCCCTGACCCTGACCCCTGAGTCCCTGGCTTGCGGGGCTTAAAACTCCCACAACTGCAAGGCTGCTCAATCTTGGACAGCCTTGCAGCAGTGACATAGCTGTCTCCCACCCCCTGTGTGCTTCCAGTTGCATTGGGAGCATGTGGGAGGAGCAAGGGACATTCTCCCAGGGCTGCAAAGCTGCCCAAACAGGGGGAACCTTGCAGCTGTAAGAGACTTGTCCTCCACACCCCTGTATGCCTAGATAAGTTATCTGAAGTAGTTGCAGACCAAGTAAAAAACAGTTGCTGTAGTTAAAAATGACTTATTTTAATAAGACCCCCCACAAAAAGGAAGAAAGGAAGAGAGCTTTATCGCTTGTAGAGCAAAGAGAGATTAACAGGGGGACCAGGAAAGTTGTAATAAGCCATAAAATCACTGCCTGTGAGTTGTCATAGGTGTTTTGGTATCCAGTGAAGCTGTGAATCTTGTTCCCAGGACTATTTTCTGAAGGTTTTGTGTAGGTTTCCTTTGAGAGCAAAGACTGTGACATCAGAGATGGAATGGTTATTCTGTGAAGTGTGCTACCACTGGTGATGGGACATTTCTGTCCTTTAGCACTGTGCTGTGGGACTTCACTGTGGAGTGCAGTGGTTGTTTAGTTTCACCCACACAGTTTCTGTGAGGACATTTGATGCAGTGGATAAGGTATATCATGATTTGTGATAGGCACATGGAGGGCCTATGGGTTCTGATTGTTTTGCAGTGGGGTGTTGAGTGTGGTGTCAGTAAAGATGTGTTGGCAGGGTCTTTTCTTTGATATCTGTTGCTTGGTTCATGCAATGCATAGTTAAAAGCACAGAGCTTTACTTGCATGCTATGGTAGATGGTGCAATCATGACACTCTCTTCTTGCCCCTTTCCATGATAAGGGCAAGAAGATACCCATCATCCAGTCTTCTAGCTCAGCTGTGTCAAACTCATCTGACTCTGCGGGCTGGATGAGGGTCACTGGCTGGTCTGAATGCTGGACTGGGACCTACCCTCTGTGCAGTATCCACAGTGCTGGGTTTAGCCCAGATGCCACATGCTGGACCTCCTGTGCTGCATGCAGTGCCTGGTCCAACCCACATGCTGCAGGCAGTGCACGCCCCATGCTGGCCCAGGTACACAGCAAGCCCCAGGGCTGGTGCACACAGTGTACAGGATGGGGCTGGGTTGGGCTGGCCATGCACGCTGCACACAGCACTGGGCATCAGTCTGGGGCATGTGCTGCAGGCAGTGCCTTTTGTGCTGGTTCTAGGATGGCCCTATGCAGACTGGCCATGCATGTTCTATGAAACTATGAAACTATGTGTCCCAGACTGACCAGCTGTGCTTCATGCAGGGCATATGGCACCTGAAGTCAGTCCAGTGACCTATGAGCTAAATCATATGTCTCTATAGGCTGGATCCGGCCTGCAGGCCCGTGTGTTTAACACCAATGATCTAACCCCTTTCATATTATCCATACTTCACTGAAAACTTACCACACAAGATCAATACTGTGGTCATGTATGCAAGGAAGTAGTAAATGCTATTTTGAAGACAAATCTTAGCAAACTCCCAGCCATAGATAATGACCCAGCAAAACTATTTAAAAGCAACGACTGACCACCGTATTGATAGCATAAACTATTTCCTTGCATGCAGTTGATGCCTCTGTACATTCATTTCTGTCATCCTGGATTGTTCCAATAATGCATACCATTGGCACCACTCTCTGTCCCTGATGACTTGCCATTAGTAATTTAATAAAATTACATTCAGTCCTAGGAAAAAAGTTGTTGGCCAGAAGTATGACCACTATGAATATCTCTTCTGTACTCTTACTCTCTTTGCAGTTCTCAAATTTAATGTATTTTGCCCTTAGCCCTTGGATGAGGTACTGTGAATTCTTGGCTATGTGGGAGACATAGTAAAAAAAATGAATTGTTTCCTTTTAGTGGTGTATCCTGCAAGAGCAATCTAGCAAAAAGTATTTACAAACATGTAACTTTGAACATGCAAAGTTTTCTGAGTCCTACATGTTTAAATGCTCCTTTGAAATAGGGCCACAATGCTCAGCACTTTGCAGGTAGAGCTCACCAGCCCCAGAGGAAGGAGTTGTTACTCAAGGTGTCTTCAAGCTTTTAATCTCCAAGTGAATTCTATCTTCTAGCTCTGCTATGAAGCACGGTTGTAAATAGCTACACGAAGTACCGATCTTTGTAACGGAATCTGCAGTCCTTTACATGGAAACAAAAATGATGTTCAGCATATTAGAAATGCTTGTAATCAAATGCATCTATTAACCGATTTAATATATGTTCCCTGTAATCCTGCGGAGTGCCTCCACTTTTTGATGAGCATAATATATTGTCTATAAAACCATTTTTTATTTACATACACCAACTACAAAAGTTTGACACAACAGGAAAAAAGATGCAATCCAAAGCCCAACACCAGGCTGATAGGGTTTATAAAGCACACAACAGGGCTTTCGTCACTCCTGATCCTAGAAGCCTGAGCATTGTCACAGAGTGAATAGTATAGTATTAAGACTAGTAAAATAGACACAATTCATGTATTGCTACTCTTTAAAAAGCTAAAGGCAGCATGCTGTTAACTTACCCTAGGTAATATGGACTGGTTTTTGCCTAATTTCTTTTCTTGTCAGGCTCCATAATGCTAGGAAGAACCAGATTCTGATGCCTTTGCTTATGCTAGTTTCTTTCTTCAGTGTCATGAGGGGTCGAGTAAGGCATTTCTTAACCACGACTCACACAAATGAAAGGAGCTCACAGAACACCACTGTTCTGATTTGGCAGCATCTGACACCTGCTTTCCACTGATGCAAACTTGTAAGCAACATGCTGGGCAATGATGAATTGAGCCTGGATATGAGCAAAGGTATCAGAATCTGACCCTGAACTGTAAATTGCTATTTCCTACTTAAAATAATAGGAATCTTTGCTTTGTAGATGGTGCAGAGAAACTATGGTGGGATTACCTATAGTGCTTATGGATGATTGCAGGGCTAAGAAAAATGTAAGCGTTCAGCAGAAGACAGAAAAAGTTTACATCTAAACTGAAACTGGTAAAATGCAGGTTTTCAAAGGGTATATGATCCAGAACTGCACAGTTCACACCAGCTAGTGCTGTGAATTTTGTCAGCACTTTCTACTACCACTACTTTGGGCTGGGGTAGAGGAGGCGGTGGGGAGACTGATGTTCAAAGATTAACCTTCCGGAGCCTGCAGGCTTCACAAGTGTCTTCTGTGAAAGCAGTCATTTGGATATCTGTCCAGAGAACACCTGGGCTCCAAAATTCAAACTACTCCAGCTCAAGCTACTGGCATTGTCAGCACCACCCACTTACTCTCATCCAAGAGTAGGAGAAGGGACAAGGGCTTGAAAGGGCTTCTAGAAGCAGCCATGTAAAAAGCACCCCGTTGTGCAAGGCACTGTGAAGCATAAGGGAAAAAAGAAGGACAAATACATATTGCAAGAGCATTTTAACAAGGTAAATATTGCCGACGATCTATTATTTTCTTTAACCTTCTGTATTCTGTTCTAGCTGATATTGCTGAGCTGGTTGATGCCAAAAAATTGACTAATATGAAGGAACAGGTTCCCTGAAGCTGAAATTAAAGCATGAAAAGAGAAAAGAAAATGACAGGGGGCAAGAAAGGAACAAACTCCATTCTTTAAGCAGCTCTTCTGCAGTTTACCCGTGGACTAGATGACCTCTGGAGGTCCCCACAGCCCTACCTCGCCACGCTTGTAGGACTCCCAACTCAAACCGAAATAAAGTAGCGAAGGTTTGATTCAGAAGTCTGGCACGGGGCGGCGGGGCTTTACAGTGCCTTGCCCAACGGGGTCCTTCGTCCGCGGCTGCTTCTAGAAGCCCGATAAGCCAGAAAGAAAGAACAGAGCTGATCTAACTAATTGCTCGCATTCAAAGCAGAGGTTGCAGCTGTTTTAACTGAGGGGCTTTAAATGAGGCAAAAGAAAAAATAAATCATTTCCTTCCTTGCCAGGCTGCGTCCCGCCAGGCGCGGGACGGGGCTCCAGCCCCTCACGGATGAAGAGCGCCGCCGCACACGCGCCGAAGCGCACAGCAAGGTATTTCGCTTGGGCAGATGGTGGCGGAGCCGCAAGGAGCCCCATCCTTGTTGTGGCGGAGCGGCCCTGGTCCCTTGCCCGCTACCTGCCCGAGGCACGGACGCCCCTGCTGCCAGCAACGAGCCCCTTGTGCCTCTCCACCACGGGCTGCGAAGAGCCCGGGCGCCGCGGGGGGCGGCCCGCCCGGCTGTGGCAGGCGGCTGGGGGGCTGCAAGGCCTGGCCTGGCCCGCACTGCCGGCAGGGGCGGCTGAGGCCGAGGGCGCCCGGGGCAGGCCCGTGGCACCGCGCGCGCGGGGGCGGGAGCCGCCCTCCCTCGTCCCCCTCAAAACGAGTCGCGGGGCAGCTGCTGTTGGCGCCCAGGGCGGTCGCCCCCCCGGGCGGGCCCCTCGGCCTCCGCGGGGCGGGGCGGGGCGGGCAGTCGCAGCGACAGCGGCTCGCCGCCCGGCCCGGCCCGGCCCGGCCCTTTCTGGCACGGGGGTTTCCCCGGCGCGGCGAAGGGGCGGCGGCGGCGTGTCGGGCTCCGCCACGCGGCCCCGGGCGGGCGCAGGGCCCCGCCGAGCGCTGTCCCGGCCGCGGTGCTGCCGCGCACGTGCGCCCCGGCGGCGGCGGCGGAGGTAAGGCCCCTGCGGGCGGCGGCGGCGGCGGCGGCGGCGGCTCCCCCGGGGACCGGACGGGCCCGTCGCCTCGTTCCGGGCGCGCGCGCGGCCCCGCCAGCGCCGACCCCTTCGCTGGCGGCCGGGGGGAGGCTGTGGTTAAAGGGTTAAAAGTGGAGCCTCCAAAAGATCCGGGATTTCAACAGCAAAGCCGGGTCGCGTGGGAGCGGGCGGCGGGCAGAAGCGGGTGTGTGGCGCGGGTCGGTGGCGGGGTCCGGCCCGCCGGCTGTCGGGGGAGCGGGGCTGTCCCCGTGCAAAATCTTTCGGGGGGGTGGGGAAAGATGTCCCTTGAGACTAGGGACAGATGTCCCTTGCGCACTTTGCAAACAACTTGTCGTAAATAAAAACTACAAGTTGATTGCAGCCGTTATTTGAGACGGTCCGTGCGGTGTCCACAGTCCGCAGCTTTTCTTCCGTCCTGGTGGCCTTAGCCTTGAAGCAAGGCTAAGCAAGCCTTATAAGCAAGGGTTGCGAGCCTGCGGTGCGGGTACCAGAGCGCTGCGCCGACAGCCTGACGGTGGTGGGTGCAAGCAGATTTGTTGTAATTACTTTCTATGACTTTGCTGGTGGTATTTAAGGTTGTACCCTTTTAAATTGGTGGCACGTAATCTGCTGAGTTTGGGAACCACTGCTTTAAGGAGAATCTCTGCTATCTTTTAGTTCAGATGCTTTATAGATACGGTATCTAAAGGGTTCCCCCTGCCCACTCACTTAAAAAAAAGAAAAGAAAAGAAAACTTGAAGTTTTCTCTTTGCTCTTCTTTGAAGCTTTTTTTAAATAAAATATTAGATTGTCTGGATTTTACTCACGTATGTTTTGTTTACAGTGTGAAAGATTTTATGAATAGTACTTATATTATGTAGACTTTTAACAGTTGGTGTTCTCAGGCTGTATTACAGGTATCATTTTGCTATCATAAAGCAAGTTGCCTGAAGGATGTTTACAGTTTTCAGTTTATTGGAAAACACCATTTACTTGAAGCACATTAATGCAACGATTGTTCATTGTAGTGGTTGATACTTACTGTGTTCACTGTAATCAAATTTGCTTAAAATTCTTCAGTCTCAGTCTGAAGATTTTGATTTGAGGGATTTAAAGTTGCAAGATTAAATAGTGAGCAAAGGTGTATCTAGATATTAGAAACACACGAGATTTTGAAAATTACAAGACACCAAATATCACTTCCGATGCCTCTCTGAGAAAAAAAGGAAGAACCCATATCCCCTCCTTCCCCTGCCCCACCAAAAGATAAAAACAGCCTGAAAATGGAAAACTCAAACTTCATATTAATATAAAATGAAGTTAATGAAGACTGGATTCTCTGAAAGTATCCTAGTCATGTGTCTACCCAAGTTATGTGAAGAGGGTTTAGGATCTGCAGGGCATCTAGAAGCACAAACTCTTCTGTTTAAAATAAATCACTAAATTATGAAAATACAGCAATAGAAGCATTTTTGTCACAATGTCAGGAACTATAAGCAATTGTCCCGTTTTGTCCCTGCTGTTTGAACAGTAAAGATGTGGCAATGAAAAGTGGGGAAAACAGTACCGCTTTGAGACACTGGGATAGAAAATGGTGGTTTTAAGATGACAAATTCAGATTGGACTATGTCACTTGCTGGAGTTACTTCTCGTCAAAGTTCAAATACTTAAATTATATTTAATGGGTGTCTAGAAGTAGTATAGTCTTGTACACGGCCAATCAAATATTTGTATTTTATTTTTTGAAATTATTGATCGGGGGGTGACTTTGTTGTTGTTGTTAAAAAAAAAAAAGTTCCACAACACGTGCTTTGGCACTTGCTTATTAGAGAGTTAAAAAAAAATCAGTTAATATATTAGATGTCAGCCAAATCTTGGTCCTGTCTTCTACCTTTCATTCTGGGGGACTAAATGGTTTAAAGGACTGTAACTCTGCCAGTTCCTGTGATTTTATCTAGCATCTCATGTTAGCTGATGTTTTTCTTAAAACGTTCCAAACCTTGGGATCATGGCGTTGTTTGAAAGTGTCTGCTTTCATGTAAAGCAATTGTTTGCAGCCCACTTGGAAGTGCAGAATTTGACATATCCTAATACTAGAATAGCATTTTCCATAGTCATTTGGTCAGTAGAGAAACTGGTTTATACCATTATCTCTACAAGGGTTTTCTCCAGGTTGTGTCTAGAATACTTAGCAGGGAAAAATGTAACTGCCTCTGCCCTGCTGTGTAGATAGAGGACTTCAACCTGGACCCCTCATTTAGTTTATTCACCTAAGAGAAAGTTCAGTCACGAAGAGCAAAATTTGCAGTTGCTTGTAGATTTTGTAGATTTCATAGATCTTTGGGCTGGAAGGGACCCTGGAGGATCATCGAGTCCAGCCCCCCGCCCCAGGGGCAGGAAGTCAGCAGGGATCAATAGGATCCCAGCAAGATAAGCATCCAAATGTGTCCTGAAGGCGTTCAAAGTGGGTGCTTGAACTGCCTCAGGTGGCAGGCTATTCCAAACCTTGGGGGTCCGGAGAGTGAAGAAGTTCTTTCTTATGTCTGGCCTGAGCCGGTCACAGTGGAGTTTGTGACCGTTTGATCTTGTCATCCCTTGGGGCGCTCTGGTGAACAGACGTTCCCCCAGATCCTGATGAGCACCTCTGATAAACTTATACGTGGCCACCAAATCACCCCTGAGCCTGTGCTTTTCAAGGCTGAAGAGCCCCGTGGCTCTCAGCCTCTCGTCATAAGGTCTGTTTTCCTGACCTCTTATCATGTGTGTGGCTCTCCTCTGCACCCTCTCAAGCTTCTCCACATCCATTTTGAATTGTGGAGCCCAAAACTGGACGCAGTACTCCAGCTGTGGCCTCACCAACGCCGAGTACAGCGGGAGAATGACATCCCGGGATCTGCTTGAGAAGCATCTATGGATGCAAGCCAGCATTTTGCTCGCTTTACTAGCCACAGTATCACACTGAAGGCTCATGCTCATCTTGTGGTCAACCATGACCCCCCCCAAGTCCCTTTCATCTGTAGTGCTAACCAGCGTACCACTACCAAGCCTATAAGCATGGTGCATGTTTTTCCTCCTAAGGTGGAAAACCTTACATTTTTCGGTGTAATCAGAGTACATAGCCTTTGAAGACAGCACCAGTATGGGAGTGCACAGAGGACAGAGTCCTTCTAGAATGCATAAGGGGCATGTTTACACATGCACTTTAATGCTTAGTAACCTATTTTACTGTGCATTACTGTAATACCATGTTTTTTTAAGTGACACTTTAATGCACAGTAAAATAAGCTACTACACATTAAGCTTCACTTGAAAATTGTGTGCATTCGTTATTGTGCATTACGGCAAACTAATGCACATTTGTTTAGTACCTCACATTAGAGCAGTGGTTGTCAACCAGGGGTACGTGTACCCCTAGGGGTACTTAAAAAGGCCATAAGGGATATGCAGAACTCCATGTGCGTGCCTGCAGCAGCAGCAGCACAGCATGCAGGTGGCCAAGACAGCAGCCTGGTCTGGCCGGTAAGTTTGTTGTGAGGGGAGTGAGTGGAGCTGGGGCAGGGGCTGTCCAGCAGGGGCAGGGCAAGGGAATGAGCTGCACAGGGGGGCAGCTCCCACCGCTATGTGCACCCCGAGAGGTCATGGGGGGGCATGTGCCCCTGGATCTGATTATGGGGCACAGTGGGCTGGGGCCAGGGCAGGGCTGGGTTGTTCCTGACAGGGGTGTTGGGCTGGGGTGTGCTGGGCAGTTGGAAGTGGGGGAGGACTACGGCGAATTCTGGGGTGGCTGCAGCCCTATCTGTAGCCCCCCTCCCAACACGGCTGCTGCCCACCCTGAGCACAGCCCGGACCAGCCCCTGCCAGGAACAGCCCGGTGCAGCTCTAGCCCCAGCCTGCCCATGCCCTGCGCACACCCCAGGAGGGTGTGGGGGGGCATGTACCCCCAGATCTACCTGAGGGGCATGGCAGGCTGTGGCCAGGGCAGGGCTGGGCTGTTCCCAGCAGGGGTGTTGGGCTGGACTGCACTGGGAGGGGGGGTTGGCGGGGGCTATGGTGAATTCTGAGGTGGCTGCAACCTCTCCCACAGCCCCCCTCAGCGCCACCGCACCCCACCCCACCCTGAGTGCAGCCCACCCTGAGCACAGCCCTCCCGCTAGGAAGAGCCCAGCTCACAGCAGCAGCCTGCCTGCCCCCGTGCACAGATCTGGGGGCACATGGCCCCCATGCCCTCCCAGGGTCTGCACAGCAGTGGGAGCTGACCCTCCTCCCCGTGCCCCCCTCCTGCTCCACTTCCACCCTTACCATGGGACCTTGATCTGCCCCCCCCTTAAAAACAACAAAATATATGTAAAAGGTACATAAGCTGAAACTTTGAGACAGAAAGGGTACATGTGTTAAAAATGGTTGAAACCCCCTGCATTAGAAGTATTAAATGTAACGTGCATTAGGAAAAGTGTCTTAATGCACATATAGACATGCTCGAGTAATACTATCATATTCCTCAGTGTGCACCAGTACTACTCTCAGCCCCTTCTCACTGTCCCACCAAGGACGTTTTGGCTAGTGGATCAATGCATAGTTTACTCACTGAGTACTCTGTCCTTATTCTGCATTTAACCTGTCCCCTGACTTGTGTTCCCTCAGGGGTGGATTACTGAGTTTAATCCTTTAGCACACAAAGTTCTACAGTTCCATTACTGGAAGTGCCCACGTCTTCGGTGTTCAGCAAGATTTTAGCCTTGTACAACTGGAAAGAACTGGGAAATTTACTCTTAAATCTTCAGTTATGAATAACCCTCTGTAGATGCACAGGACACACAATGGATAAAAGGTAGGAAGTGAACCAGGACATGACCCTATTCCCATAAATATTTTGCTTGCCTGAGATGCAGCACCTCCAGGAGTGGCTGCTATAATGCCAAGGCTCCTCCTGAACGTTCTGGTTAGAGTCACAATTTACCCCTCTGTGTGAAAGCATTTTTTAGGTAGGTATTGTAACAAGTATTTTGGATATTCTGGGGCTGTAGAAACTTGAGCAAAAGAAATGTTTTAAATGTTGCTTTTCCCACTTTTTAAAAACAGGGAAAAGACATTCATTTCACCTTAGAGAGAGAGAAGAGATGTTCTTCAAATGGATTGTGCACTTAGCAGTTTGGTTCTTGGTGCAGGCAGTAACAGGTAAAAATATGTTTTGTTTCTGAATGCTTAGACCAGCGGTTTTCAACCTGGGGGTCTGCAGATTATGTCTAAGGGATCTGCAAAAGAGCCATAAATAGCGATCAATCAAAAGTGTGTGAATACCCACATTTACAAATTTAAAAGGGGTCCACACCTCCATCCAAGATTTCCAAAGGGGTCCTCACCTCCATTCAAAATTTTTTAAGGGTCCGCAGATTAAAAAAAGGTTAAAAACCACTGGCTTAGACAAATCTCTTAAATATACTAATTTTGTTTTTCTTTCAGTCTGAGTAGTTTGTTAGCAAATACTTTTCTTACCTTTGACTTCTTTAGGTGGTTGTTATGAAATAAAGCAGTTGGGCTTTTGTTCAGGATTCTTTTTTAATCAAATCAGTGAATATTTACTATAGTGTACAATAAATAGGTATAATCTAGAACCCTAAATTGTTGTGCAGCTACTAGTGAAAGATTTTCTTTTGCCTTATAGAGGTTCATGCACTTATTAACTATTTGTTTGTCCCCATTCTATTGCAGAAAAATGCCAGAAAGGAAATATGTCTTCAAACACTGCTTCTCAAGTCTCCTATGGATCTAATATCACCCTCTCATGCCGGCTAACGCAACACGAGCGATGCAACAAGATAGCCATATTCCATAATGGCTCTGAAATAAAAAACATTCATGGCACTGAAATAAGCACTGACATTTCAGTTCTTGACTATGGCAGACTTGTGTTTACTTGCAAATTATTATGCGAGTATACAAAAAAGCTCATTTGTGGAATTGATATAGAATCAGGAAGTAAGGAAACATTGGTTCACTATTTGTTATTCTTGTGCATTCTTCCCTGGCTGTCAAGTGCACTTGGCCCCTGAGGAAAGCTTCAAAAGCTAAAAATGGGAGGACTCCTTCCAAAAGCGCACCAGGGGATGGGTAGATTTAATTCACTTATACTCAAGTACTGTGGGCTGTAAGGTGGCTACCTAGACCAGGCAACATGGTACCCAAGGGCTCTGCATATACTGAATGCCACACAGGTATGTGGTACAGGGAGGATGTATGTGACAAAATCGTTTTTGTCTCCTTTTTCATTTCTTTGGGGACAACTTGGACACATGCATCACTGTCCCTGTGTGTTTGTGTATTGTCCTTCCCCCCACCAAACAGACTAGATTAATGTGGCACAGATATTTGGTGTGGAAGGGAAAGATCCTCAGGCAGTGTTATATGGAAGTGTCCACAACAGTATGAGTGTGGGAAAGAGTCCGATATAGGGAGTACTGGAAAAGGGTCTCTGAATAGATGGAGCTGGCTTCCAGGTGATCCCCAGGTCTGTGGTTTGGGGGCAAGGCAAGCTCCCTGCAGTCCTCCCACCCCAGCAGGGATCATAAGAATCTGTGCTAATGGGATCCCAGAGCATTCAGAGTAGCCTGTATTAACTGGTGTGGTACAAGGGGTGTTTCCCCTTGATGTGTTTTGTTTTAAGGGGCCAGCAGTGAGTTGCTGTAAGCAAAGCTTTTGGGCCTGATTCTGTAAAGAGCTGTGCACATTTAGGGTCATGTCCATTGGGAGCCTCCTGTTAGGAGAGACAAATTATGCAGAATAGTCAGTGATGATTAGGCCCTTAGCGTGGTCTCCTGTGAAAAAAATAACCTGATTAAAGAATAGGTGTGTTCTAAACAGGGCCTAAAAACACAAAAAGCACACCAAACTTCTCATGTGAAAAACAGTTACCTATTTCTTCTCCACCTATTGACAAGAAAATCTGCTTAAGATCCTCCAGATCAGCCAACAAATGTATCCTGTATTCAGTTTGGAGAAGATGGCAATCCAACTTGTAGATGGGATAAAGGAAGATTTACCCACATAAACACTACATACATGCTGCAGTAAGTAACTGCTGGACGGGGGTCCCTTAAACCTAGAAGCAAATAATATCTCTGTGGGCAAAAATCTTTACTGTTTCTGGCAGACCAACTCCTTTTTATCAAGGCAGAAGTTTTTTAGGAAGAAGCAAAGTAGAGACAGCGCAAGATTCCCAGGGAACTAAAGGTTATTCTAGTTGCATAAAGCATGTGTCAGCTCATGTTTTTATCTATAGCAGCATAGCCCCTACATGACCACAAGGGTACAAAGACTGCATCATGTTCCAAGTGATGCTTTCTCCTAGGAAGTGAATGTTTAATACTGGGAAGCAGCTTGCTCTGCTTCAGGGATGCCCTGACGTACTCTCTGGCCTGTTGCTGTACGACTGGAAGTACTTCCAAGAAGAGATCGAGAGCCTATAGTAGCAGTTCCCAAACTGCAAGTCATGACCCCAAATGGGGTCACAAGATCAGCAGGTGGGGTTGCAGGGGTGGGGGGGGCTGTGGGTTTGGAGTAAGGGGCCATGCTGAGGAAATGGGGCATAATGGGGTCATGCTGAGGAAAAGTTTGGGAAGCACTGTGACTTGCAACCTGGCTAGTGGCAATGGCTTAGAAATGTGTTATCCTCCCTTGCTGCTCAGATACCAGGGGTAGAAGAGAGATTTAGTTTCTAATCCTATCAATACCCCCACCAGAGCAGATTAGAGTCTATTGTGGAAGCTTTCCAACAGGGGATGACAGTAGGGAGCTGCACATAAACTTCGCACCTTGAGGTGCCAGGAGAAGTAAATCAAGTCTCTTTTAGTACAGGAGATGACAAGCACTTTATCAAGACCTCTTTCCACTCAGAACAGTGTTTTGCCCTTTGGAGACAGTGGGACAGGTTGAGCGGCTCTCCAGCCAAAATGGCCTCCCAAAGGTTTTATGTATCAGCTGGTTCCCCTTTCCCTCCTGGTGTGCAGAGGCACAGCTGGGGAGCTGCACACCTGCACCAGCCACATGATACCTGGGCAGGGCTGGCTGCCACAGTGCAAGTCAGCTGCCATTGCAGCTGCAGGTATTTTTGTGCCCTCTGCCCCCCAAAGTTAGTGGCCAGGGCTGTTAATTAGTTGCCCCCATTCCTAAATTAAAGTACTGATGCTGTGGTCAGTATTTTTAGTTCTGGTTACCAGATGGCATTGCTGTTTGTACTGGTAATACAGGCAGTCCTCTGACTTAGGACAAGACATGGTTTTCAGGAACCAATTGTAAGTCAAAAAGTTGCAACTCAGAACTGATTTTCCCATTGGAAACAAAGTTATAAATAGGGGATTGGTTTCTGACCCAAGGCCTGATACCCTATTTTCACCAAAAATACCCCAGAATTTTGTACTCAATCAATTATAGATGAGTAATATAGCTACATTAATTCCAGATAATATAGCTACATTAATAGAAGGTACCATTTTGGAAACAAGAGTTCTATTTTTTTGTATAGCTACTTTAATGTATTTCTATTGTAAATAGCAATCATACTGATTCGGAAGGACTTCTTTGAGGTGACTTTGCTGGACTTTTTCAAGGGCTCTTGGTTGGACTTTTTCAAGGGCTCTTAGCTAGAGTCTTCTTGGGAGTCTTGGCTGCAGATTTTTCTGGAGTCTTGTCTGCTTTCTTAAAGAAAGTGTCCAAGGAAGTTTGGACAGATGTTCTCCAGGGAGATGGGTGACACAGCAAACTTCTTCGCTGGCATGGTGACACGTTGAATCAAGTGTCGTAAAGTCAAAACTGATGTCAGAAAGTTGAAACAGGGTGTCAATTTATAAACGTTGTAAGTGTGAAATGTTGTAACTCAGATCACTGTAAGTTGAAGACTGCCTGTAGAAACTTGCCACCCTCCAATCCAAAAATATGATGAGAAATCAAATGACAAGTAAAAGGAGCAAAATGTGTGAAGAATGTCGTGAGAGATTTTTCTCACACTACATTTGACAGTTAATTAGCATTTCTATACCTTTGTGCATCTTCACAGCACTTTACAGCCCTTAACTAAGATAGGCTAGTCAGCCACAAACACCTTGTCATGCAAATACAACCATCTCTACTTCAGAGGTCAAGAGAAGGAGGGAAAGAGGTTAAAGGGTGCGCTCACCTAATCTCAGACTGAAATGTTAGCGGAAGACCAGAAGGTGTTATTGGTGGACGGACTATCCTAGCCAATCTTCTGGCTTCAAGTTCTGTGTTCGGACAACTCCTCTTTCACATAAGCTATGCAAAAAAAAGACGTACCAAAACAAACAAATAAAAATCCTAGTCACCACAAACCTCTCTACCCACTGCTGTTAACAAAGACAACGTAGTTAATTTTTCCATTGTTGTAGCAGTAATCTACCCAAATACTTGTAGTCCAGCATCATTTTAGCAGTTTGCTTTACATTTGCGGTATAAAGTATTTAAACTAGGGGTATCATCAAACATATGGCTTGCATGCCAGACCTGGCTTGTGGAGTTGCATGATCTGGCCCATGGGGGTCACCGGACCAGCCCCATCACCAGCTCCCCACGTTGCATGCAAAACGTGGGCTGGATTCAGTGCCACATGTTGTGCACACAACATGGAGTTGGTCCAGGGCAGACACTGCATGTGTCCACCATATCCTGTGTGCAGTATGTGAGCTTGGCCCAGCTGCCATGAGTACCGCACAGGGGGATCAGTCCTAGCCTGGCCTCTAGTTCAGTGCCCTTGGTTTAAAACATCTACAGTTAAGTGCTAATCTGTCAGATCATGTCATTTTTTCTCCATTAGAAGTGGCCATCAATTGTAAACGGTTGTATATTAATGAGAAGAAACCGTGCCGGATTCCCACCTGGTCTAAACCTGCATAGTTGTCCAGAGATAAAGAGGGAAGTTCACCCTGTTACGTCTGCCCCATAGCATGTGTGTTGAAGACTTTAAGCAAGAATTGCTCTTCTTTTCTAGGCTGTCAAATGGAACAGATATCTTCAGTTTTTCAGAAAAGAATGTGAATAATAAATATGGCTTACTGGATCTGAGAAAAAAGCTGAATTTTGAATCCAGTTACACAGCTGTGGTTGCTGCTTCAAATGGACTGGGAAGTGCTTTTTCAAAGCCACTCACATTCATGTTAATAGACATAGGTAAATGTTTATTTTGGTGTATTCTGGGTGTTTGGTAAGAAGTGTTTGAATATGCCAGTGCAAATCTAAATAAATGTAGTAAGTAGTCTGAATAACTAAAGGGCTATTGCTACTGCAGCATTACGTTTTACATTCTACTGTATATCTAAGTGGCCTCTTTTTGTCTTTGCCACTAGTGAAACCTCACCCCCCAACAGATGTTATAGTGAAATTTGACAATAATTCTGGAACAAATTGCACCATTGTGTGGCAGGATCAACAATCGACACAACACTTTAGACTGAGATATCGACAAATTACCAGACAGCAGTGGACTATGGTAATACTACTTGGGGGAGGGGAGAGGGGGACTGGTTGATTATTGGGGTTTTCTTTACTATAGTTATATGAATAGTCCCACTGAAGTCAAACATTTGAGTCTTCGCGGGAGAAGAACCTGAGTGTTTGGCACAACCCTTTGTTCACACACAAAAGTATTTCTGACTTTTTTTTTTTATAACTTGTAACTCAAAATGAAATCACATAGCTTCCATTTGTTAAGTTAAACAAGTACCCCACCTCCCACTGAAATTAATGGAAGCCTTTAAATGGGAGTCAAGTCAGGCTTCAAATAAATGTAATAGCATAAAAATGTAGAAATAGTGTGTAAAGCATTAAGTGAACAGTGGAAGATGTGATAATCTACCCCTAGTTAAATAGTGGGGGGGTTTTCCCCCTAAAGAATTCACAGATTCACTGAATTGCAAGTCTTTGCAAGAATTCATTATGGTTCTTTTATCATAGGTTATTCGAAGCTGCTTATAATTAGTTTTTCATTAATTTTAAAAGGGTTTTTTTCTGCACATGATTCAAACATAAAAAATTCAGAGCATTGCTGCCTTTAGCCCTTATTAAATATGCTTAAATCTTAATTTCATTAAAGGTTAACTGGTTAAGTACTAGAAGATACAGCCTGCAAGATCTGAAGCCATATACAGAGTATGAATTTCAGGTTAGCTGCAGGTTTCATCCCAGCCGTGGAATATGGAGTGACTGGAGTACATTTCAAACACAGACTTCGGAAGCCGGTAATATAAAAAAAAAAAAAAAAGTACAGGTTGTTGCATTTAGCCTGTGTGTAAAAATCTGTATAGAAATAATTTGGGAACAAGTTAAAGCGAATGCATATGAAATGTGGGGCAAGTTCTACTTAGGTACAGAGGTGTAAATCCAGAGAGAGAGATGGACAAGAACATTTTTCAGTGTTTCTGAAGCTCTGCATGTGGCTTAGAGTCCCAGAAGCCTGCCAAGCAGCTAGTAGAGCTTGGGAGCCAGGCAGCTTGGAGAGCTGTGGTCGTTGAGTTGGGGAAAGAGCAAAACCTGTTATTTCTCACCACCTGTGTTAACCAAGTAGCACAGCAACCCAGCATTCACAGATGTCCTGAGTGACCAAAAGCATTAGGATGCTGTTCCTGAGGGGCTACTGGAAACCTAGTGGTGATGAATCATAAACAGGGCAAGCTGAGAACCAGTGCTCCGAGATCTCCGTGAGCTGGGAGCAGCTAACCAGTGGCAAGACTGGCAGACTGCTGAGAAGCCTGGTGAGCGGGCTAGAAAACTGCCTGATTTGTCTCATCCAGGAACAGAGAGAGCAAGCCAAGCGGTGTTAGTCTGAAGGCAAGTGGGAGGTGGGGCAGCACCTTGAGGTGCCTGCAGATGTGCGAGACATCTACTCCAATGTGCTGTAATTACAGCATGGCGGAGTAGACTTAATTAATTCAGTCTGCTGGAGCGTGCTAATTAGCATGCTTCAGCAACCTCAGTGTCTCATGTATTGAGCCTCCCTGTGCTTCAAAATGGCGGTGGGGGCACTTTAACTAAAGCTTGTCAAATGAGCTTTAGTTTAAGTGCCCCCTTCGTCACTGAAATGCAGGACGCTGAATACACGAATCCCTTGAGATCCACACTGTTGTGACAGAGCGGAATCTGGCCATTTGGACTGGAAGCAGCTAAGCCCACAGTAGAGTATGAGATGAACATGAGGCATTTCCACTACTCTGCGCATTACGAACAGCTGATATTTCCAGGAACATACAGTCTGACTGAAGAAATTAATATCCGTTCCTGCCAACTCTAATATCAGATGCATGTTGCTCATGCTATGGGGTCTTATGTCTGCTGGCTTAACTTTAAATTGAACTGTATGCAGCAAGGTCTTACAAAGTTTCACTTCTCAAACGAGACTTTTTGGAAATCTGCATTCAAAGGTGTGCTTAGTTTCAACTTCTTTTATCTTACATATACCTTTCCTTCCCCCCCTCTCACTCTTTTTTTTTCTTGCAAGTTACTAAGATATTTACAGGATCTTACAATTACTCACGCTGTTTGCCACTACTGACAACATCACTTTCTGGATGAAGCATTGATTGTTGTAAGGTGTGAACTCCCCTCCCCCCTCAACAGTTTCCTTCACGTAACTTTCTGGATGCCTGTTGAGCTGCTAGATTTCAGCTCAATGAACACATTTCAGTTAGGACAGTTTGCAGGGAAGCATTTAGCTGGAAAAATGGGAAAACACATAACATGAAACAGGACTGTCCAATTTCTTAGCAACCCAGGACTGCAAATCTCATGAGCTACAGCAGCAGGGCCTTATATTGCAGGGGCTGCATTAATGTAAGCCATGGGCTCCTCAGGCACTTCCCACACCCACCACACTGGGCACATGGGTGCACTGGCACAGTTCTGCCCTCAGCTCCCTGAGTGAGGGATCCTCCACTGCATCACACTGGTGCCCCACGTCATCGGGTGGTGCAAGAAGCAGAAGCCAGAGGGAAGATGAACCCCAGCCTTCTGGATGCTGCAGACAATCCTTTCATTGTTTTGTTCCTTTACTAATTGGTTGTGGTAGAGAATGATCTCGGAGGTTATCCCGTTCCACAGCGGGGGGCAGGGATGATGACGGACGGGACCTCACGTTCTTTTACAACCCAAGCAGAAGCCACCTGAAGATAGCAGAGATTCCCCTGCTAGAGCTAAGGTCTGGTATGAGGGTAGTGGAGCTGAGGCTTGCAGGGATAAGGTGTTCTCTTGAGGCAAACTGGTCTGTTCTTCAGGACAAGCAGCAGGACAGTAGGAAGAGACTTAGAGCTCTGGGAGCACAACCAGATGTGTTTATGACAATGACCATCTCTCATTTTTATGCCCTAGATATGAAGGGGTGCCCCAGAATGTTATTGCCGCCTCCTTTGTTTTAGGGCTGTTCCCGCCTTAACCTGTCTGTAATCCTGCTACTCGTGCTCATCACCCGTCCAATAATACATTTCTTAAGTGCCCTCAGCATTATACATGGGCCAAAATATAAGACTGTTGTTAACAACATCATTACTATTAACATTTTGCTGCGTCACAGTGCTCTCATTAACGCTCCTTTTTTTCCCCAACTAGACCCGGTTGGGCTGTTAGATGTGTGGTACGTAATGCAGGATATAGATTCCCAAAGACAAAATGTTACTCTCTTTTGGAAGGTAAGAGTCTTGCAATGTAAAGTGAATTAAAAAAAAAAAAAAAAGGGTAAAACAGTTTCGGGCACAGACTGTGTCAATACAGGACTCAGCCTGAGGAAGACTCAGCTAGCCTGTGAGTGTGCAGTAAGGGAAATCGAGTCTTCTCTTTACTGGCTGGTGCAGTAAGGATGCACCAGGAAGGACAGTCAGACAGGCTAGCTGGTGCCTAGCAGAGAAGGTTTTCGGGGGGGTTTGTTTGTTTGTTTGGTTTTGGTTTTTTGGGTTTGTTTTTCTGAAGGGGGGAGGGTTGGTCTCACAAGATGGAGAAGCATACAACCTGAGAAATAAAAATATACCCCCAATTAGTATTTTTTTACTCTTTTCCTTTATAAGGCTTAACCCCACAGGCAATTTCACCACCTTTCCCAGGGGATAAGGGAAAACGATATTCACTCCCTCATCCCCAAGTGTCCTAATCCCCTTCTCTTCCCTGCTAGCAGTGAGAACTGAAATTTAAGACATTCTGGAATCTGAGGTTTGAAAATGCAATCTTTTATTCAGAAGAGGAGGGGAATACGTCTTCCCCCCCTGCCCGTTTTGCATTGTTATTGGCAGAGTTGTGCCATCCAAGTAAAGACCAGGGCAAGGAAGAGGTTGCCTACAGCCCTGCACACTGCATGAACAGGTTCCCCTCTGCTGCTTTCAGAAAAATCTTTTGCTCATCTACCTTTCTCTGCAAGACAAATCCAAGTTGAATCACCACATGAAACTTGTGAGTGACAGACACTATGACCTGGCAAGTCCTCTTATCTTGATCTTCTGTAATTTCCAAGTAATTCTTGGGACCCTCTAGTGATACCAGAATATGGAACTACTAGCAATATCCCATTGTATTGGCTTGACTTGCCTCCAAGAGGCACTGAACAGAAAAACAAACAAAAGACGCACACAAAACCAAACCATAAAAGCGTCTTTGCAGACAATAAGAACATTGAATTTCTCCAGTATTGCAAACTGGAGAAATTCACAGAACTCACAGAAAAAAATCTTCATATTTACTTAAAAAAATTAAAGAGTTCATTTTTTTTTGCATTCTGCTTTTGAGTCTTCAGGCTACTCAAGTCACATTGTCAAGCTTCTCTTCAGAAGCATGAGGCTGAGGCCTTGCTAAGTGAAAGTACACATTCTTAAATAATACTTTGACTCCAGTAGTTGCAGCTTTAAGATGAAAGATTTGCAATAGGATCAGGGAGTTAGCAACATTTTCTTTAGCAGACCAGATATTTATCAGCCTCATTTATAGGATACAAACATGGAGTGAGATAGATCATAGCCACGACGGTCTAGGAAAGATGCAAGGGGCAAGGATTTTTTGCAGATTATGTTTTTATTAGACTAACCACATGTCTGGTGTGGGATTTAGACTTTAGTGTTCACTGCAACAGTAAACAGAGTATAGCACATTCAAACAGGTGTTCTGCATGTGCTTAGTTTTTTTGTCATAAAGATGAAAATAGGAAAGTGACACTATCGATTTCATTTCAAATCAGTTTCAAATAAGGTCCTTCAAGGTACTTTCAGTTACTATATTTGCCCTGGGTCCCTGCCAGCTTGATTATAAAATTGCATTTTCCTTTTTTTTTTGTTGAAGTTTTTTCTGTTCTTGTTGCATGAAAGAACCAGACAAGACCAAGTCAGTCCACTGTAAAGGGGAAACAGTGAAACAGAGCAGAGTTTTTTCCAATTTGTGCATCTGGAAGTAACCGGGTTTTTCTCCTCTAATCTCTGTCGTAGTAATCTTAGGTATTGTTTGTAATAGGATAGGTAAAAGAAAAGTATGATGCAACTCGATTCGTGTTATAAGGACACCACCTCTTGACTTCTGCTTTTGGCAAAACACAAAGCCCAGTCCTAAACCTTGTTCATTATCAATTTAGTAGCACACACTGATTTTTAGTGAGTCTGATTAACTGGAGGCTTGGGTACATTCTTTGCCCAAAGTTGGGGAAGAAGGACAGAGACAGAAAGCTTGTACTTTTCCTGATGTCAGTAGAGTTCTGCACATCACATTGTCCCTATTTGTATTCCCTGCTAAAGGATCGTGTTCTTTCTGTAGTACCAAGATAGCTTATGACCTTTCCCCTTTATCTATTTCAGAGCTATACTAAGCAGGAGTTGCTTTTAAAAAGTCTCATTTTAACCCTGACTCTGTTCCCCTACAATCGGGATATTTAAACAAGCCACAGTGAAGGTTCTACTCTTTTTTTTTTTTTAAACGAACAGAGGAGATCGTCCAAACCACAAATTCGTTTGGGGAAGGATGGGCCCTGTTTGTGGAAGGCAGAGCTGGAGCCCAGCCAACTCACTTCAGTGGCCAGTGCCCAGCTGTGCGGGATGGCAAAAAGAACAAGCTTCCTCCTTAAGATCTCACTTTCAGCAGCAGTTTAAACCCGTTAAAGAATGGAGATCATGGGCGATAGGCTCACCTGACACCAAGAGAGAGTTAGGAAAGATCACAGACACCCCCTGAAGCCATGAGGACTGTTGTTTGGGGACAAAATGCTGAGACTATGATGCTGGGAAGGGTGCTGCTTAAGGGGGTGCAGGCCCTCACCGAGGCAAGGGGTAGTCTTGTATACACTTAGTAGCCAAAGACATGGCAACTAGTACTACTAGGTCACACAAAATGCACTTCTGCTTCTTCAAATGCCCTGGCCTTTTCTATTGTGAAAATGTTGCCTCTAGAAGCAGATGTGCTGCAAGTCAGCTCATTTCCGACAAGGGATTAGAGTTAGTGCCATAGGGGCTCACTGAGGTTATAACTAATTATAATTATATAATTATAACCTGCCTTTTTTTTTTTCTGAGAAGAGAGAGTAAGTAGGAAGTGACAGCCTGTTACAGAAGAACTGAAAGTAGTTAGCATGCATCTCATTTTCTAGCAAAGGCAGCTATTACTATAAATAGCTTGCTTATTCAGAAAAGCATTACCTCATCTTGAAATAATTGGAATGGGTGGGGGCTGAGTTGATTCAGAGCCTCAAACTACGTATTTTAAGAAAGTTTTGGAAGCTTAAAGCACTACCTGAGTAAGTAGCCAATTTGAACAAAGTTACTGTAAAGTGACAGACCATAGTCCTGAAGGTCGCTTGTTCTAGCAAGTGTTCTTGACAGCCTCCCAGGTATCTTAGGTTGTTTCCAGTACCTAAGACAGCAAATAAGTGAGAGGCAAGACTGAACCCTTTCCTGGAAAGGAAGAAAGGCATGTATTGGTGTATTATTTCCAGGAAGTAATAACTTTCTTGATTACCTTCAGAAGACCATCTGAATTTAAGGCCCTATCCAATGGGCCTTGCCTTGCACAGAAAGAACCCTTGGATATCATGGGGCTGGAAGAAAGACCTTGGTGGAGAAACTGTAGCCCAATTGCCATGTGTACACACTTAGAAGAACTTGTTAGTAGTACAGGAATTTCTTTCACCATATTAGTCCTCTTTATTAAAAAAGACCAAGGATTTAACAGATTTGGTTGGCCACCCCTGAACTAGAATAACTAAAAAGATAGGGGTGCCAGAAGTGGTACAGGCAGCCTCTGTGTGTGGCCCACAGCAGGGGACAGGCAGCACGGTGGCAAGTAAGGCAGGAAGGAGAGCAGAAGATCAGGCAGAGGAAGAGGATTCAGGTGGCACTTAGAGAACATGTGGGGCTAGTTTGTGGCACAGCTGCCAAAAAGAGGTCCCCCACTGTTCTAGTTAGTGCTTACAGGACTGATATAGGCCAAAAAAACTGTTCATTAATTACTGCAGTAAGAGGACACAGTCAAAAAAGTTCATTTTTATACATGAGCAGTGATTATTTTCCTTTGCATTTCTCAGAGAGGATTTATGTCCTCTTGTATTGGAGGAAAAATGACTCCCCCTCCAGTTGCAACACTTCAGTGCATCTCCGGTTTAATGGCTTTTTGTCATTGGTTACCATACTGATATGTGTTGCTGCTCTTGTAATTAGAGCCTAGCTCAGTGTTAGTTGTTGTTTACTGGAAGACTCTCAGATTTCTAGAAAAACAACACTTAAGACATACTAACAAGGTTTGTGAGCAGAGCAGAAATAGAAATGTAATGCAAAAGAATATAAAGAAAAGATCCTTTGCTGCATTTCAATGTGGAAGAAAGGTAGCATCATTTTCAGTATGTTACAATGGGATTTTCAAAAGGGGGTGAACCTGGATCCCCAAGTTCCATTTGCCCTATATGATTTGGTACCGACTGCCTCGAGCTTCTTTGAAACTCCAGCCTCAGATGTGACTTCAACTGTCGCAGAGAACGTAGTTACACAGAATCAAGATTAGAATTAAGTTTTAGTTATACACAAAGTTAAACGGCTTTCTTCCCCCTGGGGTTTAAATGAAGCCAAGTAGCATTGCTGATCTCAGGGTTGTTAGCGAATGGAAACATCTTTATGGATGCTGACACTGCTTCCTAGAGCTGCCAGAGGACAGAAGTCATATTTTACCACAGATCCAACAAAAAGAAAGAAAAAAGTTAAAGTTTTGTCTCCCTCTCCTCTACACTGAAGGGGAAGTAAGATCATCATATTTCCCTTAAAGAAAATCCAGTAGAATTGAACAGGGAACAACTTCCCTGTAGCATTTTTAAACCAACCTGTAAACTCCTGTACTACAGATAGAATTATTCAATTTTATAGGTTAAGGCTAGGTACAGACATTCAAAAACCCAAGGTGTAAGTGATCCAAGATGCATGGTTTTCTGTGAGCAGTGCAGTGTAGATCAGAACACACATTTGCCCTTCTGTGGGCATCGGGGAGGAGCAGATCTTAGACTTGGTTCCCCCATTTTTAAACCAGTCTGTGTACACCAAATTTCTGTTCTATTATGGGTATAGACTGCTTTCTGATCACTTACACTGGTAAAAGTGTAATGTCCGTACCTGCCCCAAGTTCCCTATGGTCGTTACAAAAGATGTAGTAGCTTCCCAGTAGTTTTTGCACATTGGTGGCCTAAAAGTATTGCAAAGTGGTAGTCATCAGAACAAAAAAGAGATTGCTCTGCAATTAGTAAATGATTGGGATTTTCTCTGCTAGAGATTTAATGAGTATCCTGGCATAGAAGTATAACTTTTAAGGCCAGAGTGGCCTGTTAAATCATTCAGGTAAGTTTCCTAGAAGAATGCCATAGGACTTCAGCCAGCATCTCATTGTTGTGTTTGCCATTTCTCTAACAATAATAGCTGCTTTTGGCACCTAAATGAACTGCTAATATTTCATAAGACTTTCATAACAAAAGCAGTCTTGAAGTTGCAAGACAGACAGACCAACCAACCAACCAACCCATGCCCCCCCTAGAAAGAGAAAAAAAACCAAACCCTACCACTATCTGCATCTAGCATGTACCCATCTCTGCTAGAATATTTTCTTTTCTTTGTTTTTAAACTGAGCGGAAATGAAAGGGCCTGCTAAATAGGGCCTGGTTTAAATTGTGATTTCACACTTTTGTTAAAGGTCACAGAATTAAGAGATTTTCATGGAAAAAATATGTGGTTTGCAATGAAATGCCATGGTATGACCACTTGGCTGCTTGCTGGGAAACTCCTCAGCAAGCAGCCATATCGTGGCATTTTGTTGCAACAGGATAGCTGCTGCAGGCTGGGGAAAGCATTCCCCAGCTGGCACTGAAAGCCTAGCAGCCCCAGGGAAGGGGTCAGAAAAGGCACAGGGGGAGGAGAAAGCTTGGGGATGGGTAGGGGAAGTGCTGTTTGCTCCTCCAGGTGGGGAAACTGGGGTGCTGGGGTTGGGGGAAACAACACACAAGCTGTCTCCTCTCCCAGTTCTGCCCCTTTTGCAACCCTTTCCCCTGGGCTGGTAGACTTTTGCTTCTGGCTGGGGAATGCTCAATGCACTTCAACCAATTAACTTCAAGTAAACAGCCCTGAAATGTGCTCCAAAAAGCTTCTGTAGGTCTCTATGCCCCACCCCCCATTTTTCCCTCCCTTCTTTTTAACTTTTGTGATTCCCCCACTATTTTCCTGAGGGTAAGTTACAATTTGTTTTTCATTGTAGGCTTTAAATGAATCAAAAGCAAGAGGAAAGATCCTGCATTACAGTGTGACCTTTCAAGAAGACAGCCACGAAAGTCCTCAAACAGCAGAAGTGAACACTACCACACAAACTCACTATACTAAGGTTATCCCCAAGATGAACTATCACATAACGGTCTGTGCTCATAACTCAAGAGGAACCTTTCCTCCTACATCCATTGATACTCATCTGAATGTTTCTGGTAAACACCTTTGCTACTTGAATCGATAGAAGTGATACGGGGTAGGTGCACACATTACGTTCTTAGTGCTAAGAACATCCTTCCTGCACTAAAGACCAACACATGCAGCCACTTTGTATCAACAAAAATATGGCAGATTCATCACAAATATTCCTCTTTACCCAGGAGAGAGAAACTTCTTTGTAGCAGGGTGTCTTGTAGCACCATATGCAATGTCTGTATTCTGACATGTGGCGCTACAGAGGGGCCCCTGGGCCTCCTGTGCTTGCACATTATCCCTTCCAAGGCAGGAGAGAGAACAGATGGTTCCTTCACAGCCTGTAGTACTACAAAAATAGCATACATTTAAGGCCATTGTCTCCATATTGGGCAAAGGAGTGACATTCTGTATGCTGGGACAAATGCTTCTGCAGCACAAGATCTATAAAAAGCTATCCTTTTACTTTGTACCAATTAAGATTAGTTTTGATCAGTCTTAAACCATTGTTAATTTGTAATAATGTTTGTAACTAATTAGTAGCAGGATTTCCTATAAGCAGTTGCGACCTTGTAACAGTTTTTAGCAAATGAACTCAATTAGCCATGATTAAGGGATGACAGCAATCTAGACTAGCACAAATTGCCTTCTGGTACAGAAGTGTCAGTGCTTATTTGCAATGTAAATAGGATCGCTCTTAGTCCTTGTCCATGTCTGTGGTAGTAATGAACTCTGCATGTCCTCCACATGGTTCCTTATTTTGTCATGCATTAACATCCTCCAGGTACCTCCCACAAAGGCAGCCTGATCTACCTGCTCAGATCAGTAGTATAGATCCTGTTCCACTGTCTAAATAGAAATGCGTATAGACACCATTGCTACATGGCTATTTTGTGGGTAAAAGAGCTACTTTAAGTATGCAATTCAGCCACCATTGTCTTATAGTCAGATTATGTCCAATGCTCATCCTCAGGTAGGCAGAAACTTGATGATCCGGCTTTAGTATCAGTTTCCCCTTCTACAGGTAAAAGGGACACCAGCTGAACCTGAAGGCAAGGGTTTCACCCTTGTGTGGAGCACATGCACTCATGACTCTTGCCTGGTAACGAGAGCCAGGCAGTTCCTGAGTGCAAGCAACATTAACAGCAACTCAGGGGTGGGCATAGATGTGTTAAGCTCTGAATACTTTGATTGCCATCTCATGATGCAACATAAGCCTGTGGGTTTGGGAAAGGGATGAGGGGTAGGATTTTGCACCATTATTTTGTCTCTCACTTATCATTCCTTTAAATCCCCTTTTGCCTTATACAGTAGTTTGGTTTATTGCTCCAACTGCAGGTGAGACCTGGCAGTGGATGTGTCGAGAACAGGTGCTGCTTAAGGTATTGCACCCATTCTTCTGAAAGGGTTGCTGGTGCCAAATGGCTCCTGCTTCTAGATATTAGATGACCTATGAGTGCCTAATAGGGAGAACAACCAATTGATCTGCACTCTAAGGCAAGTGTGCATAAGAGCTAAGGGTACAACTTCATCCCAATTGCTTCCTGCGGCATCCGCTTTTTTTAAAGTCCATTTTAATGGTTCTATTAATTTTTCCCTGAAGCCTATATTAAATTGGCAGTAGGAAGTGTTAACACTCCAGCCCTTTTACTAGTTTCAATAGATTTAGTCTGTCAATAAGCCATGACTCTGAAAATGGCTTCTTTTATTACATGTGTACATTGCAGAGCATTAAGCTGCAGAAAGGCAGCAGCTACAATTAAAAGATGCACGATGTCACATCTATCAATCCAAAATACAACAGTTTGTGAGAAATAAATATTACCTATCACTTATAGGAGGTTAAAGAAGCATAACAAAATGTTTGTTGTGATCTTCCCCGCCCCCCCCCCCCACCTGTCCCCTTAAGATTTACCTCCTCAGAGTGTCTTTGCTACATCAAAGGGGAACGACAGCATCTTTGTCACTTGGGAGCCTCCCAGTGATCCTTCATCATTCATCAATGGATACATAGTGGAATGGGTAAGAAGTACCAGCTCCAGACGCCATCTAAACTGGATAAAGCTTCTGGCATCTGACTTGTCTACAGTCATTTCGGGTAACTGTAATTTAGAAGTAGAACGTTGTTGAAATATCATTCCATTTAGAAACACTCCCATGGAGTAAAGTTGTTTTGAAGAATTTTTAAACATATTCATCTATCACCCTTCCCTAAGTCAAGTTCTGCATAGTTATATTGTCAGTGATTCCTGAATGTTTGTAACCGATAAGTAGATTTTTAAAAACTTTTTTAAAATGGACTGTGAATAGTCATCCTTTCCATATGAAATAAGACGAGTGCTGGACAAACCCCTGAACTCTGCAACAAAGCATACAACTCCATTACCTTCCCGAGTCAAACAATCGGTAATTATTCATCCCAGCAAATCCCAAAGGATCAGTGCAGGGCATGCTGAAGAACTATCTAGATATTAGTTTGTTATTCATTATTATTCTAAGTTGGCTGTGCTGCTACTGTTGCATGCCAGCTTGCTCCCAACTGGCTTCACAAGGACCTCACTATCTTGTTCTCCACCAGAGGAAAGCAAGTTACTAGCATCCCACAAGCCACAGCAACCCCATGCAGCACATATATTAAACCTACAAGCTGCTTTACATTGCTTGCTTCTCTTCTGCTTCCCTAAAACTAAGTTGTGTGAAGAGATTTTCTTCAAGTTTTCATTCACCAGTGGCAGCCAGAGCTGCCTCCAGTCCACAAACAGGTGTTCACATTTCAGAATCGCTTGTGTTCTAGCCTTCCCATGGATACATTTCTCTCACACACCGTTCAAAACTGCCAGACAGGAGGCTAAGGTTACCAGCAGCTTTTTGCTCCATTTGAAGAATAAAATAGAATTTTAACTTAATTTACTAAGTAAATAATATTTTGATCACATACCCAGTGTTAATCTCTTCTTTCAGAGAACATAAAGCATTGTGCATGCTATCACATCAATGTATTTGCACTTTATAAAAACAGAGCTGGACAAGTGGCTTCAACCAGGGGATACTCAAGACAGGAAGGTAAACTATGGTAATACCATTTGAAGTATTATGTTTAAACTAGCTGGACCATTTGACTTTAAAAAAAGACAGTCTTGTTTTTTGCAGCACCAGCAGCTGGACCCCAGGTTTCCGCAACAGTAGAGGCAGACGGCGCTTGGGTTTCATGGGATGAAATCCCCGACCATCAGCAAATGGGCTGCATCACCAGTTACAACATATACTTGCAGAACAAAAATGCAGAAGTGGCCCCTAAGTTGTACAGTAGGTATCTGGTGAAAAGGCATAGTAGTAGCTTTGTTCTCATGTAGAGTGTCACAGTAAGAGTCCTATGCTCAAGATTTGCAGAGTGAATGTGGAAAGCTATAGAGGAGCTTATCTTGAGTTGACCTGCCTCAATAATTGGGCCAAGGTTCATATTCAAGGTTCTGGTCTGGGATCTGCTTAAAAGACCTGGAGAGGCAACAGGAATACCGGGTTTTTAAGCTACTTTAAAATTCTCACTTGCATTGGCATTTAGGTATGCCACCTTGCCTGCATGCAGCTATTTGCTTAAACAGTACCTGGTGTGGTCTCTTTAAGTAATAGATTAAGTAAGATAACAGGCTTTCTGAGAAACTATAGGATGTACACCCACGCCAGTGAAGAGTTTACTAGGTGGGGAGTGCATTTGTGCATACACACTTCCCACACATTCTTATTGTACCAGTCATTCCTTACAGCTCCTAAACCAGAAAACAACAACAAATGGTAAAACAGCACGCAAGCATTGCCTCACTACGAGTACCTGGGTACTGTAGTGACAGAGTTTTGCACACGCAGATATTCCTTTCATGCTGTCACCTAACACATATCTAAGTCTATGGTGATTTTTGCTCACCAGCAACATCTAGAGAAAGAAAGCATTCAGTCCCCATGCTACACTGAGTCATCTTCAGACAAGAAGATAGCGTAGATCTCATTACACCCAAAGTAACATTGAGTCTTTTGTATCCCAGGGATTTATTATTATCATGAAGGATAATGAAGAACTTACCTTAGTTCTCCTCACGCAGATTTGCACCATAGCACAAAAGGTCCCAGCTACAAGAACATTCTCTATTTTATAACACAAGGTCTTTTAGGACCCTTCTTCTCAGCTGAGCATCCTTGTTTTCATATAGAAGCAGTAATGAAAAGCAGCTGTTATCTGCTGTAGCCCTGTATTTATTACCAGTGCACACAGCCTCCCCCCACAGCCCATCAGATGGACCCACCATGTATGCTAATACATGGTGGTTCCAGTTAAGCCCTAAAACCTTTTTGTTTTTCACAAGCTTCTTATTGACAGCACCTGTGGCTGACAGATCTGGGAGATGGCAGCCAGTTGCAGACTAATATGTCCCATGCTCCACAATGCCATAAAGACAACCTTCAGGGAGGAAAGGGAAAAGCCTTGTCCTTCTTAAGTACCTATAATGGTGAGGTTCCTTTTTTTTAAAAAAGTAAATAAATTCAGGTCTTAAGTTCCTAGGAAGACTACTTAGATACCCAGAAAACTTGGGTTTAGGACATTAGAGAAAGTAAGGCAATGAACCCAAATTGAGGCCCTGATGCTAGAATATTTCCACGCCATGCTTGTGGATTTGCCCACCAAGTCTGTCAGCCAAACATTGGAGACTTATTTGTGGAGCAGGAAGAAAGGAGAGCCTGCCCCCTAACACCCAGCCTCTCCACACTTAAAAACCCTGACCCAAAAATATACTTCCAGGCTTTCTTGCAACATATAGATATCAGGACTTTTTTATATATTGGAAAGAAGCAAAGCTGGAACAAACTCACTTGCCCCCCAAGGCAGTTTTTTCTTCAAAAATAGGTTTGGTTTTCATTTCAAAGTGTTGTCCTTTTTCTCAAAAGTTCTTTGTCTATTGAGTAATTTTTTTTCAGTGCATCTGTGTTGACCCAAACCCAAAAACTTGCTCTGAAGAAACAAGTCACTAAGTTTACCATTGTAAAATGAGGATATTGCTCCTCTACCTCCCTGGGGAGACAGATAAGCGTCTAGTCTAGTAACAGTCTTAAAAATTAAAAAAGAGGAATCCTAATAATACCTCCTTGATTTGTGCCTCTGTTCACAATGTGAAGGGTAATTTTGCTATCTTAAGGCAAATTTTAATTTGCATGAGATTATTAAAAATAAAAGTTGAGATTCTGGAGCATAAGACGCGAGTAGCTAGGAAGAAAGATTCTGCTCGGTGAGCTGTTATTTCATAGATGTCATAGACATTAGGGCTGGAAGGGACCTTGGGAGATCATCGAGTCCAGCCCCCTGCCCAAAGGGCAGGAAGTCAGCTGGGGTCACAGGTTCCCAGCAAGATAAGCATCCAATTTACTCTTGAAGGTGTTCAATGTAGGTGCTTGAACCACCTCCGCTGGCAGGCTGTTCCAGACCTCGGGGGCTCGGACAGTAAAGAAATTCTTCCTTACGTCCAGCCTGAAACGGTCTTGCAGGAGTTTGTGACCGTTCGACCTCGTCATCCCTTGGGGCGCTCTGGTGAACAGACGTTCCCCCAGATCCTGGTGGTCACCCCTGATAAACTTATAGGTGGCCATCAGATCACCCCTGAGCCTGCACTTTTCCAGGCTAAAGAGTCCCATGGCTCTCAGCCTGTCATTGTAAGATCTGTTTTCCTGACCTCTGATCATGCGCGTGGCTCTCCTCTGGACTCTCTCAAGCTTCTCCACATCCTTTTTGAATTGTGGAGCCACATGGGTCCCAGATTGATGAGCAGCTGCCAGATCAGGTATGCTGGAGCCCAAAACTGGACTGCAGCTGCGGCCTCTTATTACCGGGCTCCTGTTCCTGTGGCTGAACCTATTCATACTGCAGAAGCTTTTCTCTGTCTGCTGTTCTTACTGCAAAAAAAATAAGGAGGAGATGAAAGGACCTGCTCAGCACTGCATAGATGTTCCCGGTCCTCAGTCCTTTTAAAAGCTTAGCATGAATAGACCACCGTGACATGTGGTGCTTCATGGGCATCACCAGACTCAGTGGGATTCCTCCACTGAGAGTTTCTTCAGGCCCTGGGCCACATGTAGTGAAAGCACCTCAGCTGCTAATACAGTTCACCTAAACTTAGGGTCCCCTTCAAGATTTAGCGACTATGCCAATTTAAATAGGGCAGCAAATGCTAGACAGCTTATATTTACAGAGCCCCTTTTTGGATACATGGTGCCTAGCAGACATGGAAAACAAGGTCCCAGCTTAAAGTAGTTGGCAGTCCAACTTAGGCAAATAGGTTACATGGAACAATGGGCCCAGGGAGACTTTTGTGTTGGAAAGTTGAACAAAGATTCAGAGGAGGAAGAACGCTTGGTGGAGGAAAAGCTTTTCACTCCGCAGGGCACGGCAGGAGCTGAAGCCAGAACTTGGACAGTGAGGCAGATCCCAAAGGGCAGGAGGAAGCGGGGATCATCGGGGCTTTGAAACAAGCACAACCAGCAGGCTGGATTCTTTGGGTGATTTCTCATTTCTCTGTCCTTCCCCCAGGCATTCGTCAAGAGAGTTCCATAGATTCGTTTTATATCAAAAATTTACAACAAGGTGTGACATATAGCTTATGGATGACAGCTTCAACACTGGCTGGAGAAGGTCCTAAAGGAAACGAAGAACTGGTTTACCTGGAAAGTAAGGAATTGCTTCAATTTAAGATATTTTTGTGTGAAGAATCAATAGAGACCTTACCCTGGCCCCACCGATTTCCCGTTCCAATATGGATTGCACACACCCCTCTTATTCCTTAATTCCTACCTTTCCAACTGGATATGTTATGAAGTTTTCCACTTATTCCTTTTTCTTCAAACTCCTGTCCTCCCACCAAGACATCTATTGTACAGACAAAATAGCAATTTGAGAGCAGTACAACTCTTCTGTGAGTAAGCAAGTGGGGTTTAGCCCCCATTAAATGAATAGCAGTTTTGGCACAGAATTCAGTGCAAATACTCCCACTGGCCTCAAAGTACCACTTGTATTTAAGCTAGTTATACAGTAGAATCCAATGGCACTGACAATGGGAAACTTCATTTACTTCCGTAACTCCATTGAGAATAAGGTAGTGTTATATCTGAAATCCTGCAATTCCCAAATATTTCACTTGTTTCCTATGGTCAGAAATTTCTCACATGAGTGAGAGTGCATGCATACACATCCACAAAAAACCCCGAAATCCTCATCCCATGGGATATTTCATGAGTTTGAGGCATGTTTTCATCCCAAATGGAGACAAAAAGTTCTAGTATCAACGTTTTTCAAAAAGCAGAATGTTGACACACAAATTATTTGACATTTTATTGAGATTGGCCACATCTTCCATGATAGACGGTGGTTATGTGGCTCCTGCAAGGTGCTGCAACTCGTGGTTGGAGGGATTGGGGGTGGGAGCAGCACGAGCTATGGTGCAAGAGGAAAGCCTGGTCCAGAGGCCTTCTGGCAACTCAGGCAGACACAGACTAATGAATTGACCTGAAAAGAAACATTTGCCTTCAGTTTGACCAATGGATGTTTTTGCTTCGGTTCACAGATAGGAAATGGAAAAATGTTAGCTAAAGTATCATTCTTTTACTGGATAAAATTAGATTTTGTAGAAACTGCATTTTCTGCCCCCCAAAAAAGAATTTATGCAAAAATCCTGAGCTGTTTGGGTGGTGACAGTTGAGCAGACATAGCTTAGCACATTTACTGCTGTTTATCTGCTCTGCATCAGCCCTCTCTTCAGTAGCCTGAGAAAAAAGAGGATAGCACGTGAATAACAATGTCTGACACTAAGTCACTTTTTCCCTCACCCCTTCAAAGTGTTTTTTCCTGAGTTTTGTAAGTCCTTGCAAATTCTTGCCTTTAAATGAACTTAGGGCTTTACTTTGAGCCAGTCCAACATCAATTACAGTATGACCAGACACACATTCAAGCTAGCATATTGAAAATTTGCTTTTATGCTAGTTATCAAAATGAGCTCATTGTCTTTACAGGTGCTTCAGAATGGACTCTTATTTTCTCCATTTGTATCTTCATTATCATCTCAGTCTGCATGTGCTCTGTGCCATGTATTAAGAAAGCGTAAGTGATTTTTTTTTTCTAAAATAGGGTGGAAAGGTCCATACTGTGTTTTCAATCCATGGACCCGATTTTATTCCAAGCAAAGTTAACAAGGATTGTTGTCATTTAACTTACTAAAATAAAAGAGTATCAACTGTCAGTAAATACAGGTTGGTGGGACAGGTATTTCTATAGATCTCATACCTTTTACATTTATTTCACCTACAAGCTTTAAAGCAATACTTCTATACTTATCTATGTGTAATTATGAAAAGCTAACCCAGCTTGTCAATTTAGTCAGCCCTAAAAAAGCTTTCAATAGGGATTAATAGTGTACAGTGTGCGAAATGGCTGGACATAATCTACCCTCCCTTATGCCCCAGTGTAGTTGTTTTTTGGACTTTGAAGATCACTGGCACGTGGTGCAGAGTACAGTTCTGTGAATGAGATTGTTCAGCTGCTCTCCTGGGAAGATAAGCATTTGGATTGTAGATTGACTTCTGGGCACCCTTCAAGGTTACCTCAGCATGGTAAACAGATGTAGTGGCAAGAGCGGTAGCCGAGAGGGAAATGTTCGAAGTCTTGATCAATACAAGACTGAATAAGGGACTTATTGCTATAGCCTTGTGGGGAATTCATGGGCTGTAACAAATAGCAAGACACCATGACTGCTGTTGTCCTGAAAGTACAGTAGGTGGACAGATACCGTCTGGTGAAGGAACAGCCATAGGTATTGCCAGAAGGGAAACACACTGGCAACCAGCATCAAAGCAAATATCTAGATGGAATCTAGTCCAGGCTCCTACAAGTTAATTGTACTAGATACTAGCTAGCCTGCTTGTTCATACCAAGACAGTTTGCAGTGATTAAATACAATTACTTGGTATCCTTACATTACATGTTGCAATTCTTCAGATTTCATTGTAAATATATGAGCAATATAGTTTGAAGCCATTTTATTTACAGGAATGGCCCTGACTGATTTTAATTGCATGTGCTCATTTTACAGATTATGCTCTCTTCTTTCCACCTTTGTACCTCAGTGGTACAGCAAAGCCATTCCAGATCCAGCTAACTCTTCATGGGCTAAGAAATTCACATCTGGGAATGTAAGTCACCTTGTGATATCATGCTAAAATAACAACCCCCTATATCAGTTATCTAGGCTGCACAAGTTTGTGATCCAATACAAAGAAAACAACATGAACTTATGGTGAGGAGATATTTCATCACTCTCCTGCCCTGGTAGGCTGTAGGACACGCTTCCCATTGAAAGAACAACACCGACACTTAGTTTGAGGTGTAGCTATATTATAAAAGAATGTTGTGAAGCAGACTTGTTGCATTTTGAGAGGATAGAGCTCTGAATTGATACCAGTGTGTGTTTTTTATCCCCACCCCAGGATGAACTAAGTTTGTATCCCAAACCATTCCTAAGCAATTTGAGCAGTTTTGAGGAGCCTGAAACTATAGAAGTAGAGGAGGTCTTTATAAAAAGAGAATCTCTGGCTTTCCAGGACCAGCTCATCTTTAATGATAAAAGCAATGGAAGTCAAGATTGGCAAATTGGTAGCTTTGAGAAGCAGAACTCTGCTAAAAAGAACTTTGAATGCAAACCTTTGGCAACAAGCATAGCAGATGATGGAGACAACTATGGGTGTCAGCTTCCCTACCTGTACAAAAAACTAGCTGCAGAAGAAACGGAACAGATTCAAACTATTTCTGATTATCTTCCCAATCCACTTATAGACACCACAGTGAATTATTTGCCTTCAAATGTATTAGTGTCCACAGTGGAAGATAACAAAGATAACAGTGAACTTGAATACAATTCAATCTCCGTTTTCCCAACCACCTCTCTTCTGACCCCAGTGTTTTCTGGTGGAGGAAAACTTACATTGGATGCAATAAAAGTGGACTGCAATTCTTTGAAAGGGTAAGCGGGCAAAGCATCTCTAAGATTCTGGCCTCATTTTGTGCACTTTAGTCAGATCCACAAATACCATAATGTTATTTTTAGAGTTAATTATGTAACTTAAATGTAGAGGTGCTAAATCCAAAAACATCAAGAAACTCTGGTCTTCTTCAGAATTGCTTTAATGCCTTGCTTTGCAACGCTGTTTTGAAGTCTTACAAGAACCTACTCTCCAAGAGCAGTGATGTGTTCCTACAGATCTGAAGCTGTGTGCGCCTTACTTTAAGGTACAAGTATCATACTTAACTGCCAAGTCAGCTTCACTAATCACAAGCTCATTATGCTGTATTGCCTCAGACCCAGCCCAGAACATGGAGAGTGTCCAACATAAAACCCCTGGAAACTGGAAAAAGATGGGTGAGTAGTTGAGGCTCCTATTGTCCCTAGTAAGTATGGCAGCCTTTGGCTGCAAACCAGCCAACTTGTTTCTCTCGTTCCCCCTCCACCTCACACACCAAGATGTGCTGCATCCCCTCGAGTCTCAGGCCCCTTACCTTATACCTCCCAGCGAGCCTTCAGGGGTGCTAGGGGGAGGTTCAATCAGTTCCAAATGGCTGCCCACTATCAGGTAAATTGGGATGGGGGGAGCTAGCAGGCTGGCAGAGCATCAGGGATGTGCCAGGGGATGAGGGGACAGGCACAACCTGGAAAGAGCTGGGGGGGGGGGGGAGCCAGGTGCAACCTGCAGGTGGGATGAGGGGCCAGGTGCAATCTGCAGGGTGTTGCTGGGATCTGGAAGGATCAGTGGGCTCATGGAAGTCCATAGGGAAGCTTGGGGGCAAGGGGAAGCCAAGGGCTATTTTTAGCCCCCAACCCTCCCCCAGCAAACCTACACCCCCATCCCTCCCATCAGGACTTACTTGCTCAGCTCTGGCAGCAGCAGCACCTGGAGTGGCTTGTAGAGCTGGTGCAGCCCCAGGACTAGGGGCTGGTGGCTGGGTATTCCCAGCCCTGGGGCTGCGCAGGGAAAATATACAGAAGTTCTGTGCATTAGCTAGATCTAAATCATGTAAGTTCGATACTACTTTGATTCAGGTTTATATTAAACCTAGTTCTGCAATTGTGTGCACAGAAGCTTGGTTTAGATTGATTTCCGATCAGCACCGGGCCAAGTTAAGTTGGGAGGCCATTTTGAACCCAATTCACCTCCCCAAGTGTCTGTACTTTGCCCAAGAGGAGACGAGGGAACATCTTGGTAAGCAGCACCAGGAGCAGAGGTGGAACTTCTAGCCCTAGATGCTCAAGGGATGTTAGGGGAGGGTGGGAGAGAGGGTTCAGGGGATACTGGTGCATCCTCAGGGATGCCCCCTCTCACACAGCCCTCATGTTCTCCCCTTATTCATTAAAGGGAAGGGCTAAAAGTGGGTTCATGGAAAAGAAACTTCTGCTCCAAAGCAGAATCACCAATGTTTTTGCCACTAGATCATGTTCTTTTTCTGTTTTTCAATCCAGGTTAAATATTTGTAAGAAAGAACGAAAGAAACTCCAAAAAATCCAACAAGATGGTTTTAATCAAGCATTACCAGTCCAAGAAACAGAGTGAAGTTTACATTAAATATTTACATTTAGCATTAATATTGGTTTTATAATCCTTTGTCCTTGTATCCAATTTGTGAGATGGTCTGTCACTAGATATAAAGGAATATATCACAAGCTACTGTGTAATTTAAATACTCGTTCTGTGCTCTATACCTGTAATACTTGTTTTAGATATATTCCTTTAGTGTTCAATAGTACTTGTACAATTGATAATATGGCAAAAGAATAAGCAGAATCATGCAAGAATACAGCTGGAAGGGATTTCAGATGGCTCAAGGCAGAATCTGCCCCATATCTAAACCACCCTATGTAGGAGTTGTACTTAAACACTTACAGCAGCCCAGTCTCCAGGGATAATATGTTTTGGTGCTTTAACAACCCCATAGATAGTTCTACTTAATATCCAACCTACATTTTCCTCATTACAATTTAAGAATATTACCTCTTGCCCTGCCTCCTGTATACACAATATGCAATACAAAGTGGATAGTAATATAACAAGCCATTTTGTATTTGAAGATTTATCTCCCATCCTTTCCTTCTCCAGATTGAAGTGCCAGGTCTTCCACCTTTCCTTGTGTCATGTTTACTAGACCTCTAATAATTTTTGTTGCTCTCCTTAAAGAACATAATAAATGCCACAAAGTGTCATACCACAAGTCCATCTATCCCAGTAACCTGTACCTCAGTGGCAGAGAATGGATCCCTAAGGGAAAAAGGTATTTATGCAGGACCTAGCCAAACTAATCTCTACTCTGCCTCTCTTCCCCTACAGCTTCCAAGGGCCGAGTCCTAAGCTGGAGGTTACACCATTATCAGATTTAACACCCTCTGGTGGACATTTCTTGCATAAATTTGGCCAAAATTAGCCTTTCCAAAACCTTGTGCCAATGAGTTCTACAAGTTAATCCTACCCTGTGTGAAAAATGAGAAAAAAACAAAAAACAAAAAACACTTTCTTTTGCTTATTTTAAATCTGCTAAGAGTCCTCTGGACTCCTTCCGGGTTTACAAACATTTTTTTCCAATGATTCCTTCAGCCAATGCAAGGCCTCGCAGGGAAAAGCATTAAGCTTTGCATAAAATCTTTCTGGACCACTGTATGGCAGCAGCATGTGGGAGGGGGAATTCAGACCATCCTCTTTGGATCAGCCCTTTCAGCAGAAATAGGGGCCATAGAAACCTTTTCCATACTGTAGATGTCCCTGTGGGGCAGAGGGGGGAGGCAGAGAAGTGAGCAGAAAGCACCAGGAGAGTGAGTGCTAATTAAAATCTAATTAAATTCATTGCCTTTGAGGGAGTTGTAGTGATACCTAAACAAAAAATTAATTACCAGTAATTAGCCACTTTCAACTTTGAGAGTACTTTGTGCACCATGAAGGCGGGATAGCGCGATAGATCTGACCTTTTTAACGAAGAAATATTACGAAGATTCAAACTGGCTGTCAGAAGGGACCTTGGAAGATCCAGGTCCAGCCCCCTGCACCAAGCAGGAAAGGCAACTGGGGGTTATCCTGTTCTTCCTGTTCAGAGCCGTGCGCACTGGCTTATTTGAGAATTGCATGATTATACTGATGCCTCGTGCTATTTCCCCACTACATATGACTACATGCTTCTAAGGAAGTAAAATAACCAGATCTTTGGCTTTGCACTGTGCATCCATTCATCTCCAAAATAGATTTCTGCAAAATGGAAGTCTGTCAGTCACTCGCCTATGCCTTGTTGAACCAAGACAAGCTGTAGAGTATCCAAATCTTTGCAAGCTTCAGCCAGTCTTGACAGGTTATGAAGGACTTAAACTAGTAACATTTAAATGGATTATCAGAAGCACGTTCCATTGCAATAAAGGTTGCATATTCAGAATCTACTAATTGCGCTTTAACAGCTGGGGAAACAGCCAAAATATTGCAAATCACTGGGACTTTGAAGGATTCATAGTGACTAATAAAGAGCATAGGGAACAGTTATGTCAGGGACTAATTAACCAGATTTCACCATCACAGGAGCAGGAGCTGGACGCAAGCCAAGCACAAATCAATCCAAAGGCTCACGTTTGAGATCAGAGAGCTTTTACCTCGCATCTTCCCAGTTAGAATACCGAGGCCAGTGTAAGGAGTACTCCACCTGCCTGTTCAGATGAGGCTGGACCAGGCCAGAGCAACAGTGCAAACACTACCATAGAATTTGCTTCTGATAGGCCAGTTAACTTTTAAAAGGCAACTAAAAGACAAATTGATTTTAAATCAATTGGAGAAGGAATGGGCTGTTGAACAGCAAGGTGGCATACTGGTTCAGCATGACAGTCGCACACAGGGAGCTGAGAGAAGGGCAGCCTGTACATCTGCAGCAGGCTTATACAATTCACGAGACACAAAGTGATAGGAAAATAGATGTTAGAAAGAGCAAGGGGATGGTTGCCAAGAGAGGCAGGGCACAGCAGAATTACTCAAACCAGGACTGGCAAAAGCCAAGAACATTTTGATCCTTTATTAAGATATTCTCCATACAGTTTAAAACATTTATGCACATTGTTACCTTACATGCTGCTCACTAGTACCAGAAGCCTGAACACTGTGCTCCCAGCTTTCCCTAGGTGCTTAAGGGCCATTAGAGACATGGTAGCTAAGCAATCAGGTTGGTCATCATCACTGACTTCAGCTTCCAATTGCATATTCAGCTGTGATTTTCTTGAAGTGTAGGCTCTGCAGATTGGAGATGGTTCCAATTTTCAAACTTACCTTGAGCGTATTCCTTCAGCCTTCTTTACTCAGCATTTACAATTGCAGTTTTCCTTCAAAGGCAGATAAACCAGACCCTTCAAATCAGTGGATTAGGCTTGTGACTAGTTGCATTGGAATAGCATTGAAAAAGCTGTAGTGTTTCTGCTGAAATACTTTTCTCCTCATTTCTTCATGAAGCCATCCCCAGCGAGCCTGTAGGTAAATCTGTATTCCTAAAGCAATGCTACAGAAGGCAAGTTTTCCCTTTTCAGTGAAGGAATATGCCATTAATCACATGAGACTGTGCTACATTAAAGCCATAGATTTTTTTCCAGAGATAAAAATGTAGTCCCTGCTTTCAGAGTAAAAAACTACATTAACTTGCAGGCCACAAGACAACTGTCCTTTGCTCATTTCCCTGGAGTACTTTTTATTCCAGGTGCAGCTATTGTCTTGTTCCGCAGAGGATCCATATAGTAATTTGTCTTAAAAATTCAAATGATAGATGACATTGTATCTGCTCTTAGCGTTGAAGATCTCAAGTGCCAGCCCAGTGGATTTTTCATGGCATACACAATTTCCCTACAGTCAAGTGACAAAAACAACAAATAAAACCAAGATTAGCTTTAGCAGAATACCATTGTGCCAGCTTAAATTTATGCGATCAAACTATAGTATTTTGACAGCAGAGGACAAAGAGGACAGTACATACGAACATGGAAAAGGGGGGGGGGGGAATATCAGGACAAGAATTTCAAGTCCATAGAATCCAGCCCGCAGCTGCATCCTATATCCCCAGACTTTGTATAAACGGATCTTGGAAGCCACATACCCGAAGTGCCTTTAAAAGCGCACTATGGAAGAACATTCTCTGCACTCACTACACTGGCAGGAAAGGAATGGACACATGCAAGCTCTGCGTACACCTTTCAGATAATTTTGTGATGATATTTAATAGAAAACTACTGAACTAGCTCTTAGAGACGAGTGCATTTTGAAAACTTTTAAAAAGGAAATTTCAGGCCAAAAATGGAAATGGATAAATGATAACATCTGAAAAGGGTTCATGGGGGGATTGCAAATAAGAGCATGATAATCTCTTTCAAACAGCACCACCCTTTCCTGGTCAGAGGATAAAATGCAACAGAAAGAAATGGATGTAAATTCTTTCATGCCACCGGAAGTGTGGCCATGCTACATCTCCTTAGTATCATTTTTAGTCTCAAGCATAAAAGGTAAAGTAACCCCAGCCAAGTTTCCTTTGTAGCTTCATATTTGTGAAGCAAAATTTAATAGCCTGGTTGGCAGTGCCTAGTTCTCAAATTTGAAAGCAAAACTGGTTTTGTTTTTAAATAGGTTTTGGTGTCAATCAGCACCATTCAGCAATAGGACAGAACAGCAGAGTCTTTTTCTGAACTAAACTGGGTTTGGTGCTTGTAAGCCTTATCTAGATTAACATAAATGCCAACTAGAAGCAGCAGCATTAAACCCGAAACCCCGACACTAGAATTCTGTGCCTTGCAATAGTAACTTTCCACATAGGGTTGCCTGGTTTAGTAAAGTAGTACAAATCGCCTTAAGACAAGGCTGTAGTGAAACAAGCCAAGCACCTCAACAAGGGTCTCCTCTTAACATTTTGGCTAAATCCAGGAGTGTCAGCTGCTTGTTACACTCTAAGACTCTGCCTTCACAGTGGAGTGGTCAGATTCATTTTAGCCAGTACAAAGAACTGGTCAAGTGACAAATCTAGTCTCAATCTACTCTACCAATCTATTTTAGTAATAGAAGTGCTGCACTTTTCTGCAACTCGCAATAGGGCAATTCATTTAGCCACAAAATTAGATTGAGAAATTAATTCCACTCCCTCCTCCCACCATTTTGGGGGAGGAGGGGAAGGATTTTCCAGGCAAAAAAGGGTGAGGCATTCTGGAGAGAGCCCAACTAAGACATCTGGATCAACACATACTGCCCAACCAAAGCACACCATGCAGCTCCGCATCTGTCTCTGAAGCAAAAGCAAGTCACCTGTCCTTGCTGGGCAAGAGTAAAGCTGTTACCAAGTCATTTGGTGATTAAGCATTTGATTGCCTTTAAATTTAGGGCTGTAAAAAAATGGAAGTTTTGTTGCAAAGGCAGTTGTTCAGAGTAAAAGGAAGTGTGGCAGAGTAGGAGAGTAAATTTGAGTCAGAACCTCTGCAACTGTTCAGTACAAAAGCAAAGGCCCTTGAGGTAGAACTAAGGGCAAAAATAAGTCACTGTTCTGATTGGCCAGAAGCCCAACCAATCAAATCATTAAGCTTAGAAGTCTACCTCAGCAGTAGAGAAAGCACCAAACTTTACCTCACTTTCACTGCAGAAAGATCCTCTGCTTTCCACACACATCAGCATTGACTGTGAGGAGTATTTCCTTGCACTACAAGTGCTGTCAAGTGTGCTGAGATCCTGACAACGGATGTTACTTACCTTTACTGCCAAAGCATTTCACATTACTAATTTACACAGCCCCTGCAGTAGAAACTGGCCACACCACAGAGATTGAGGAAATGCAACTACGAACATTTCAGGTACAGGTACATGATGTTTTTTCCAGGATTCATTATGCTATTACAATGACAGTCCGAGCTACTGAAAAGTGCAACAGCAAACAGAATTCCAAAGGAAAAGCTTGTACAAGTAAGAACACCCCCCCCCCCCCGTCAAAACAGAAAGTTACACTATGAAAGAATACCAGTCACTTCTGCACTGTTCCTGATGATGCTCCCCCCCAAGAACAAAGCTATTCGAATGCTGGAACTTTGTACGTTACCAGAGGGCCTGTCACAGATCAGGACATCTTTTTGCAGCAAAATGTTAGGTGGCATAGGAATAAAAAGATAGGAATAAATAGATTTTATAGCACTATCCCATTGTGGCAATTCACTTCTCTCTGCAAATACGCTTTCTAGTACAAATATCGTAGGCAAGTCGCAAAACAATTCAAGGTTCACTTAATAGTTTCTCAAGGTGCAGCAATTCTCACTGTCCGATCCTCTTAAGATTTTCTTCTCGATTTGATGAGCCTGACCTAAGAACAATTTTTTTTATTATTATCGCTGAGGAATAGTGACACCTATTGTTACTCGCTATTCTGCGTGCAAGGTAAATTTCACACTTCAGCAAGCAATGCGATTTATGAAGTGCACTTGTCATTTAATATACTGCTCCCATTAACTCTGTAAATTTAGTTCAGTACTTCAACTAGTCCCATATCAAACACACACTCCCACCTTATTAAAGACTGAAATCATTGGAAAGAGTACTAGCATCAGCAAGAACAAAATCACCTTAACCTCATAACACACACAGTAACCATGATCCAGGATACTCAGGACCAAACTTATTTTACCCAATTTGTACATTGATCAATTTGCACAGAATGTACTTTATTATATTCAACAAGGAGTGGCCTTATGTTGAACTGTTCACAAAAGCAATGGTGTAGATCCAGCATGTTCCATATTTTACAGCAAACCTGAGATGTTAAAGAGAAACCTGCCAATAGTGAATGCATTTCAGGAAATGGACAGTTATGTTTTGCTGTCTTGCAGAGCTATGTCTTACAGAAAATAGAAGAGTTAAGCATATAGAGATTAAATGCTGAGGCCCCAAATCTCACATTTAAGAGGATAGGTCTATTTCAGAACTCAGGCCAGATGGTGTTTCAAAAGGTACTGAACATCTGCAAACTCGCTGTGTTTTCAGCCTGCAGAGGATACAAGTGAGAGTGCAGCAACTGAAAATGTGACCAACAGAACAAAAAACCACAACAGCAGCCACAGCTTTCCTATACGCCCATGGAGCTAAAAGAAAAAAAGAGCACATTATGATATGCTACAAACTCCAGCGATAGTTTGATGTACCTGAACCATAACAAGCTCTTGCAGGCCTAGCATTCAGCCTACATTAAAGGAGCAGTAAGTATCAAAACCATGGCCTTAGTGACATGAACTGGGAGGTCTCTGCTACTTTACAGCACGTGGAACTGGAAGGTTAGAGAAGAATGAAAATCTCCAAATCACGACATGGCCATGCCCCTGTTAGTCACTGACATTTGCATCAAAACAAGATAAAACACTTCAAAGTTAATGGATTTAAACCTTTGTTATATAGACTTTATGAAGCTGTAGCCAGCCAGATCACTGGTGAGGCATTAGGGAATTGTAAATTATACTGAATGATGCACGAACAACCATGAATTCAAGGGGTCAGGGAAATAACAACCATCCCTAAGGATACTGTTTGCCCACCCTAGTAATTTACTGCACTGGTTCTAGGCCATACTGATAAGTAACTCATGCAAGCATCCTTCAGTCCTGTGGGTCCATTGATTTGTTTAGAAGTTAAAAAGGAAGTTGTTGCAAACAGTGGCCCAGACATCCAAGATCTGTTTCCATGGGCTGCATGGAACATCATATAGCCAACAAGTCTACACAATGCTGGCTAGGCACATCCCAGCCGAATCAGCACCAGATGACAGCCACACACAAGCACACTAGGCAACTCCTGGCATTTGAGAGCAACAATCTAAAAAAAGCCATTTTAGTTGTCAGTGCATCTAGCATTAGCAACCTGGGTTAGGTATCACTGCACTCAATACAGTTAATTCTAAAGTCAATCATAAAAAATGAAATTAAAAAATAAATCAATTAAGCAATTAATGTATCTTCTTCTTTGCTGCTATGCGTTTTACTAGCTCCTTCCATCTGAAAATTGCTTATGTCTTATTCAAGCTTGTTGTGACTCGTGTTATCCACCCCAAACTGACCCAGACTTAAGAGCTCTAAATATTTAACTCCATACTGTGGAAAAAAAACAATTCGGAAGAAATCAGAACTCTGTTCCCCATCTTAATTGCAATAGCAGGAGTACTGCCTGCCATCTTTAATGCAGAAACCAGCAAGGCTACCACCTCTCATCAGGGCCAGGAGAAATCAGGCAGTACATATTAAACAGACTCAGGAAGGAAATTATTTACCTGAATGGTAGGGCAGATCAAAACGTAGCTGCTCCAATCGCGACACTGTTCTTTTAATCATTTCAACATAAAATGTTAGCAAATGCTGACGTATCAGCTTTGAGCACATATCCTGAATGTATTTAGTCAAAAAGTATGGGTATGCAAATAATCTCAATGGGCAAAAGGTATTATAAGACAGTATTTATAGTGATCTTTGAAATTAACAGGTGCAAACACCATATATCCACACAGATTTCTTTTTCTTTAATTTTCCTTGGAATAGGTCTCATTCTTTCCCATAAGGCCAACACTTGCATTTATTTCTCTCTGTTTTCCTATCAGGAGCAGTGTCAAAAAGATTGAAGATGAACTTTCATGCACAAATCTTTAAATAATTATATTTATAACCAATTCAAGTCATCTGCTTCTGCTCATGTGCCTCCAACACTAAAGATGCAACTTTTTCTGTCTTAACCCACCCTTTTTAAAAATGTTTTCAGATATAAGATCTAGTCCTCTGTCTGGCACAAACAGCAAGTAAAAGGACAGGAAATTACTGAAGCTAAAACTCACTAATAGGAAATACTGGAACTATTCAAGGGAAGAAGCCATTTTTTCAACACAAAGTCCATTGATAGCAGTGGGAGTGCCAGAGCATCACCACCACCACCACCAAAGGATTTAGAGCATTTGGGACAGATACTAAAAGAGGCGCTTTCATCTAAATGGATTCATGCTAAGATGTTTTCATGACATTTTTTAAAAAGAGCATGAAAATAAACCTTTATTTCAGTTAACACCCACCAATATTAGAGAGATGTTCACAGTTTTAGTTCTTGACACAAATGGACTGAAAGAGGCAAGTTTACATCCATCAGAACAACAGATGGACCAATTTTAAGTACAGGCTGTCTTGAAAACATGGGAAGTGTGATACTATGCAAGATATTGCTCTATATTCTAGTGTGGGAGAAATGGAAACACTAACGTCTACGACGAAGTCACATCACACTATTGGGACCCTAAAATGCTGGACTAAATGTAGGAGTAGCATGGTTTGTCTGGAAACAGCAGTGCGTTTGTGTAAAAGGAGGGAGCTATAGAACAGAAAGTTTTTCAGTCAGCATGGACCAAGATGAAGGTATCTATGTGGCTGCATAATCAAAATGTGCTCCCAACAGATCTCAGAAGCCTTCACCGTACCTCTGGCGGGAAATGTGCCATGATAAAAGGGACAGGGAAGCAAAATTTCTGATAATTTACTACTTGGTGCCAGGCACGAGAACAGCCTAATGCCAGGCTCCTACATAAGACATAACTTAGTGTCAAGAGAACTGAACCAGGCGCCAGAAATGTTACCATTTCATTTGAAAACTTGCCGCCTCCTCTCTCAGCCCACTGTTTTTAAAACCGATAGGCGAGTGCATGAAGTGTCTCTAGTCCAATATTAACACTGGTTTACATCAACACGAAGTTTTTGTAGAAAACATTTCAGATAAAGCAAGCCAACTAAACATCACAATTAAGGAGTTTGCCATTTTCATATTCAAAGGTCTCCAATACTTTTTGCATGTCCTGTACAGCTTTAAAAAAATAGGGCATTACCATCTGTTTTCTATCTACCTAGTTAAGAAACTACAAATGTGTAATAAGCTGCTTAGAGTGTAACATTAAATAAAATGAGAATCCTGTTTCTAGTCTCCTAGAATATGCTGCAGCCAAAAAATAAACCCTAAGAAATTATTTTTATGAGTCACTCTCTCAACTCCTTGTGTTTTTGGAAGTGGTAACGTTCCTGTTCACAGGGTTTAAAGTTAACCTATGAGAAATTTTACAGGTGTAAGTGAAGCTTCTTACAATCGCACCATGAAAAACATTCATTCGTCAGCTAGCAATCAGAGACCAAAAGGTGAAACACTAGAGCAAAAAATCCAGAATGAGATGGAGAACACGTGTTTTTGGTTATTACCCCATGCAGACTGCAGGTGTCACCTTTTGAAGCTTAGGACTTTCATGAGTCAAATATTTCTCCATCCCAACAAAGCAGTGCCCTTTGGTTTCTTCAGAACAAGGACTGCAGCTAATGGAATAGTGTTACAAATACACCAAAAACTGATGCATTTATAAAATCCACTGCACTGCTAGATGTAAAATAAGTAGACTACTAGAAATCTATGCCCTGCCCATTCCCCTTTCCCAACCCTGTGGAACAGGAAAAGTTATTCCTGTCTCCAGGATGCTTAAGGAATATTAAGTATTCAGACCAACTTTTACCAGCAAAACATCTAAAACTGCTGAAGGGAGGAAATACAGCTAAAGAAGGTAGAGTGAAAGGTGGGATATATCATTTTAAAAATTGTTTAAGGCCAATTATCCACACATCACTGCTGGATCAATACAAAGTTATTTGACTGAACCAATGTGCTTGGAATATTTTTCAAGTATTTGATATCCATTTTGAGTAAGGGTTTTGCATACACAAACTACCAAACAGATGAAAAAATGACTTTTTTCCAAGTTTGAAATTAAGTATTAAAATGAAATTAAAATATACCAGACGTTAGTATTCTACACAGTACTAACAATTTGCCAAATTAAGGTTTACATATCCCAAGTAACCATGGACTGATAAAAATCTGCTAAGCAGATATTAAAGGAAACAAAGTGTGCAATATTTAAAAACCAGTTTGTAGATCAGGGAAAATGTCTAAAATCCTGAATTAAAAAACACAAATGAAGTGAAAGCTTAACTGGTACACACTGTTCACACCTATATTTCAAGTTTGGAAACGCATATTTTCAAGCAGCAATACAAAAAAGTATCCATGAAGAATGCATAATCTCTGAAAAAATTATGAAAACATCCCTGCTACCATTACATTTCTAAATACAAAACTGACTACCATATTGTTGCTTCTGTGTAGCAAGAGAAGTTCATTTTCAAAACAGATAAAATTCAGTCTTTAGGTGTGAATGGCATGAATGACAGTCCCCTTTTTTTAAATTTCTTAGTTGTTTAGGATCCTTAAGCATGCAAGCCTCGTAGAGGAGGGCCCAGTGATGGGTCAGGGTTGGCTTATGACATCCAGTTTAGGACAAAGCTGGGAAAGCCTCTGGGTCATCTACATCAGGAGCAGAAGCACTTGACTGAAAGAAAAACAGTACAGAAGTTACCTGGAGAGGCAAAGTTTGGAGTCTTTATAATTTTCATCTTTTTCTTTTTTTTTTGCTAGAAACTGTGTCAAGAACCGTGCCTACTTGCTAACCGACTCCTTAAAGTAAAACTGACTAGTCGATACAGACAAAGAGATAGCTGAAATGTTTTAAGAACGTTTTCCCCATGATAAATCACGCTGGTAGTCTATTTGGAGTTTTCCCACACTAACATTTTACTAATGCTATTCTAGTGATTTAAGTGATCCATTTTAGACATGTACCAACCATGGTCACACCCTTTAATGCATCTGCCAGCTTTCATAGCACTTGTACCTCTTGGGGAAGGGGGGTGTGCAGAAAAAACTGTTAGTTCCTTGCTTGTAAAATAATTTGGTTGAACTCTAGTTGAAGATCAAACAGATTCACAGCTAATATACACTAAACTTAAAGATGCACTGAACCAACAAGATATAAGTCAAGCATATCTTTAACAAAACTCTATAAAACCTTAGTTACTGTGCCCGAGTAGTAATACAATGGCAGTCTGGAATGAAAGGGCTTCCGAATAATCTCGACTGCACGTGGGTGTGTGTCCACGTGTACACACAATAATACATGCAAAAAGGAGTGGTCATACACCAAAATGATAAAAAGCCTTGGAAGGCAAATCACACTAGGAGGCTGAAGGAGCTAGGCATGTTCAACAGGGGGGAAGGCAAGGACAGACATGGAAGCAATGTTCAAATACTTGCAGGGCTGCTATAAAAAGAAGAAAAAAACCCCTTGTCTCTAGTTGTAGAGTAGGACATGGACCAAAGGTTTTAAAGTTGCAGCAAAGGAGGCTTACACTGGATAGCAGGAAAAGCTTCTTCACGGTGGGTGAATTACATATGCAATTAAGGTAGAACAATGAACTCTGACACCAACTGTCATATTTGGGGGTCAGCCCAGGGCTCTGGGCATCAGGTGGCAGAGGGGCTAGCTGGGACATGAGAGGTGCTAAAGTGCAGGGGTAGGCAGCAGGCAGCCCCCGCACTTTAGCACCCCCATGCCCCAGCCAGCCCCGCATCATCCACATGTGCATTTCAATGCACGCAAGTACTCCACTGTAAATTGTGACATTTTACTGCAGAGCTGCAGTAAACTGCAGTGAAGTGCACATATAGATGCACCCAGTTAGGACAATGAGAACTGACCATCACTGGAGCCACTCAAGCAGAGGCTGGACAGCCATTGGTCAGGAACGATCTACGTGTAGCTACGCCTACCTTCTACTATGGATATTTTTCACGCTTCTGGGCTTTGCTGGTTGCTGCGTGGGATTGGGAGGAAATTCCCTACGCACTCTCTCCCTCCCCCCCTCTACATGTGTCAGCAGTATTTTTTGGCCTAAGCAGAGGCATGGATTGCTGGTTGCAGCCAAGGCTGGTGAGGGCCAATGTTCCCAAGACATAGTTGGGGTCAGAAACAAAAGTTTTACCCCATGGTCAGACTGGTATCCACTCTGTAGGAGGCATGGCTGTCTTCTTGGGAGTCAATATACATATTCCCAGGAAGAGGGCCATGCCTCTGTGTGCGGTGGCTGCGTGCACATAACAGAGGTGCACCAATGTATCAGTTCAATATTGGATCAGTTATCAATATAAAGAAAGTTGGCTGCATCAGAAATCAGCCTGATGCAGCCAATAAATGCTTGTGTGCGCGTGCGCAGCCACAGCACTGCAAGCAGGCAGCGAGGAGCAAAACCTAGCAGCGTGTGAAGAGCTGTGTGCAGCTAGTAAGCCTGATGTGGTAGAAGGGGGAGGTGTGGAGGGAGGGGGTGCAGATTAATGCCCCACAGTGAGGGAGGAGGGCAGGCACGCACTGCCCAGTTGGGAATGGAGCCACAACTTGGGGAAGAAGGCTCCTGCCGCTACTTGCACCCCAGAAGGGCACAGAAGAAGGCTTGTGCCCCCGGATCTGCATGGGGTGGGGTGGATGGGCTGCAGCTGCAGGCTGGAGCTGGGCTCTTCTTGGTGGGGACTGGGTTTGGGGTGGGGCTATGGAAGAGGCTGCAGCCACATTTCACCATGGCCCTGATTCCAGTGCCGCCGCACACCTGTCACATCCCCAACTTTTCCTCCACACTATGGATGGAGGAGGATTATTCACACTATGGATGGAGGAGGATTATTGAACTGGGGCTGCACTGGGAGCAGGGCAACAGTGAAATTTGAGGTGGCTGCAGCCCCCTTCCCCAAGCCCAGCCCCCACTGAGAAAAGCCTGGCAGAGCCCCAGCTGCAGCTGCCCACCCCCATGTTACAAGCAGTAGCAGGTGCCCCCTCCCTCACTGTGAGGGGTATTGAGCTGCACCTCCCCGTGCCTCTTCTCTCCCCCCTCCCCTTCCACCACAAGCAACTTACCAACAGTACATAACTGTATCGGAAATTGGATTGGTATCAGCCAATATGCCTCCTTAAAAATGCTCTATCGGTACTGGCCCCTCAAAATCTCTACTGGTGCACCCCTATATATTAACCCTTATAAAAGAAGGATGTGGGCCTCCTAGGTCCCCCTGCTTTACACGTGGCAGGTTGGGGTAGGTCTTGTGTTGTGTCAGGGTTGACCACATTAATTTTACTGAGGTTAGACAATGGATTTGTATAGGATGGTCTGGATAGGGATGATCCCGCTTCAGGTATGGACGGGGCTGTTTTAAAAGACCTCTCTCTCAAGGCCCCTTCTAGCCCTACCTCTTTATGACTATAACCAAAAAAGGAAAAAAGGTCCATTTGTAGCACTCCAATCACTTATTCAGCAATATGGAACCTAACATTCAAAGAATTAGAAATGTAACTGCTAACAATTAAGGAACTCCAAACCAACAGAAACAGCAGAAATCCCAACACACAAATACAGGAGAGGCAGGAAAAGCCTCATCAGAGCTCCTGGCTCTTGCACTCAAAAAGGAGTTACAGTATAGCAGTTAGGTGCCAAACACTACTATAACAAAGACCTCTGTCCCTCCCGTACTTGCACTCTACCAAAACTAAAACACAGAAACTATTAAAACCCAATCCATTGAAAAAATGCCCCCAAATACATACATACTCCCACCCTACCTTCGTCTGATAGCCCTATGCAAAGGGAAAATAAATGCTATTTAGTAGAGATCACCAACCTGGCTGGGTGCATGGATCACGTCAAACTCCTTAACCAACTGGAAGAAAACACACAGAGTCAACACAAAATAGCTGCATATCTGAAAGCCTTTAACAGAACTATCAGGAGGTAACTTTAGTAGTACTTTTAGGTGAGCATGCGAAAGTCTCAATTTATGGCCTCTAAACTTTAACATATTTTGACAAGAAAAATGTCCGTCTTCTAGATATCTGAGTCTAACACAGGGAGTACAACCATAAACTGGGAGCCCATTCCTTTACAAAAGGGACAGCATAAAACTACTTAAACTAGAGATGAGAACTTATTTCTAGGCATTCTGTGCAACTGCCAAAGACAGATTATGATACATTAAATTATGAACAAAAAAGAAAAAGATACTAAAGCACTCCAGAGTCCTAGCTGGAACGCTTTGTACTTGAAACTTTAAGGGGATAAAAACTATACAGTATTTGTATCCTACAAACACTTAAGAATGGTTTGTTACTTGGTAAACTGACTCCCCCCACCCTCTCCAGGGAGAAAACAAAAAGAAAGAGACTGGCTAATAAACACACTCTGAAGATAGTACCACTCATATGATAACAATTTCAAAAAAAGGCAGAGTTCTCTTGAAAAGCTTGATTATTAATCCAACCTCAAAGTATTTAAGAGTTCCAAACTGTCCTGCTACAGAAAACGTGTCCTTTGTAAATAATCATTTACCTTGTCAGTTCTGCTTCCACGATTGGACCTTCCACCACGTCCCCGGCCACCTCTACCACCTCTGCCACCACGTCCGGGGCGACCAAGGTCTCCAAAATTGATCTCCAGCTGGGATGTGATATCATTTGCTGGTTTACGGAAGTGATGATCAATTACAGAGTCTTCAGCATGAGCCTGAATTCAAAAATGAAGCTATTCATAATCAAGTAATAATTTAAAAAAAATAATACTTAAAAAAAACCCCCCCACCACTATTCAGAATAATTCTTACTAACACACACTTACAGTACCTGCTTAAATGGAAATACTAAGTATGGTATGGATTCAACCCAAAGATCAAGAAACCAAGAGTTTCTTTTCCTAGTGAAAAATACCACAACTTTTAAAGACTGCAGAAATTCTGCAACATACAAGCTAATATACAGCAATGTTAACATTCTCTGAACCAAGTTTAAACTGAACACTATTTAATCCTAGGAATAAGAGGATTTAAGGTCTGAATCAAATATTGTATTTTCTCACATGCAACAGGGCACTCCCCTCCCCACCCACAAAAGCTGCTGGAAGTTGTACTATGTGATGTAAGTGAGGAAATACGATAAGGGTAGTTTCTGCCAGGATAAAGCGAGGGTGCAGATAGAAGTACAGCTCCCAGCTGTAACTCAGAACCGTTTCTGCAAAGCGTTCTGAGACCCCAGACCAAACAGAAGTTCCCCTTCCCACTGGAACCAACAGTGAACCTAGCTGCCAGCTGGGAGCCTGCAGCCAGATTCCCATAACAGCCAGGGCTCTCGGCCAGTGCTGTTGTTTTCAGAAGGGGGAGAGGCGGGAAAGCAGCACGGGGAGCTTGTTCTTGGGGCTCCTCAGCTGGTGCTGAAGGGTGGGGTAGGTGAACTAGAGCACCCCCCCCTCCCCAGGTGAGGGGCTCAGATACACCCCCCCAGCTGAATTCAGCAGCACACTGTGAGAAAGTACATTTCATTTAAAAGACAAGCAAGTAATTTTCTAGCGTCCTTGTCAATTCCTAGCAGTTATTCTTTTCCACGTATTTAGTACTTGACTTTAAAATTTGTTTGCACAGTCCCTTTATGCCTTCTCCATTTCATAACCCCCAAGGCAAGGAAGACTGACTGTGCTGGACCACCCACAAAAAGATACTTTATTAGGTTATGCAAACTATACTGCCATTATAATAGCAACAAGCAGCTCCTACATCATGCTTAAATACAGAACCAACTGGCATATGAACTGAAAAATATAACAGGACCCTACCAATTGAAAAAACACACTAGGAATTTATTTCCAAGTTAAAGTTCCAGAAGGCTCCAGATACTTTAGGTATTTGGAATTTGATAAAATGTTTAGGAAACCCTAGCTCCTAGTACAGAAGTCAGTAAGGTTAGAGGTATTAATGGGAATCATCTGTATATAAAACATATACACCCGCTATGTACATAAAAGTTACTAGACATTAAAAATGCAGAGACAGAACAGAGAGAAGGAAAAAAAAAAAAAAAAAAAAAAAAAAGACGTGCCTGTTCTGCATACCTCATCTATACTTAAATGACTATAAACTATAATAAATCAAGAATTAAAAACTCTGCCTTTATTGTGACAATTATCAGCGTATTATATTATAATAGTTTAATCTCAAGGAGAATCTTCTCTTTTAGCTAAAAATAAGAATCAAATGTTTGTTCATTTCACACCAAATATGCCCTGAATTTCTCACAGCAGCAAACAATACACCATTACAACTTGAGCAACTACAGATACCCATGAAAAAGTAATCCTATTTATTTAACTGTGGTAGTACTTAAAAACTCTAAATATCTAAGTCTCATTGTCCTTGATCTATGAAAGCAGGCAAAAAGATACTGCGCTCCTATTCTGAAAAAACTTAAATCGTACAGAAGGAATAAAATGAAAGCTGAAGGGAAAGGGAAGAGACAAACAATATATAATTATTGTACAATATGACACACAAAGGCTGATTATTCTAAACAGTTTGTTCACTCTTACAGGAATAGTTTATAAAGCATCAACAATATTCAGAAGTTTGCTGACTAGTCATTATCAGTTGATGATTTCATGTAGGTATCATAGCAAAAATGGTCTTGAAGATTGTGAAACAGAACTTTATGGACTAGCTAAAGTAGATGGGCCCCAAGGTATAAGACGAGATATGAAATAAGAGGGGAGCAATTTATGGAAGCAAGCAGTTATGGTGAGAACAGCTTTAAACTTAATCATCTGGGAAACAAATATACTATTTTATGAAGTAGTCATACATGATACACAGCTAGACAAGAGGCATAGACAGAAGAGCTCCAGCAGGCATCTACTCAGATGCTCTACTTCATTATATATAGAATGAAGTAGGGCATCTGATCGAGATCTTTATATTTTATTGATATTTATATATGAAATATAAAGATCTTCATTCAAGAATTACCCAATTAATGAGATTACATTAAATGCAAGTTATCACTAATCACATACGTAAAGGGTCAGTACCTCATTCGATTCCAGCAGACTCCCCTGCATTTCTGTCATCGCCTTTGTCTGATGAAAGTCGTGTGTCCATGCCAAAGAGACAAAAGGAACAAAAGGAAGAAAACAAAAAAGAAGAAGTGAGACTCAGCTACATACAGAAACAGTTAATGTCATGTGAACTTGCTGGATGCAAATGCCAGTGAGTACATGAAGGAGCAGGAGAATGAGATCAATGGCTATGCGAGCATCCAGGAAGACAACGGGATGGTGAATAACTGCAGGTTTGAGTAAAGCATCTTGATTCAACCATAAGCAAACTAAAAGTTATGCTGCAAGTCTCACAAAGGAACATAGATATATGAATTTGTCACTCATGCTCCAATACCTCTGCAACAAGTATGGAATAAGACCCTAGGACATGCAGGTTAATTTTTGAAAACTGCTCAAGATAAGTATCTGTACAGAGCTTGGATCTTAAGCACCATCCCCTAACTGCAAGGTTAACATAACCCTGAGTGTATGAACTAGCATTTTTTTTATATGACGGGCAATATAAAAGCTAAAAAAGGGAAGCTTACAGGCTTTAAATATTTTCAAAGGAGATAAGTCATTTTTAACAGGTCTCTCATCATAACGTGACAGACAACAAAAGAAAAGAAACCCAAGAAACTGCTTAAGACATGTGACAACACGCTTTTTTAAATACCACTTAAAATCATTAAAACCTCAAAACATAAAGAACTTTTCACAATGCTACCCACATTTGGGTTTTGGTCCCCACCTCCAAGTGCTGTTACAACAATTTGGATGTTCAACTCAGTAATCATTTTTCTTGTGCAGTTTAAGATTTGCTTTACAATACAATTCAGCTTAAGACTTCTGTGGAAAAAGGTCTCAGACTAGATCACAGTTGCCAAAATTCAATAGATTGCTACCAATTTTAAAAAGGTGCAATCTAAATTTTGCTGACCAATTATATTTTTCCTCTTTCCTTCTCCTCTTGTTCTGCATGTTCAAGAAAACAGCTCAGGTAGTCAGCCACCAACTCATTAGAAAAGCCAAAAAAAAAAAAGCTGGCATGAGAAACATTTCTTTTGAAGGACTAAGGAGATGTACAGGACTGAACCAACATCTTCTCTATTCTTAGAAAATCCCTGGGTACTTGTGCTTCCCACAACATACTCTTCTCATCCCTTCAGAGCTACGTTGAAGTAAGTAAGTGACTGCCCATGTAAGTGACTGCCCATTCAACCTGATTTCCAAGATAAGCAGGTAGGATACATTTTGATAATTCATTCACAATAGTCTTATTAAAAGGACCTGGAAGGAAGCCTAGAACTTAGATAAACCAAACTACTGTTGTAAGAGAACCACTGTTTGACTACTATTGATCAGAAAGAGGTATGCACTAGTGGTCTACATGCAATTATTCCATTCCACTAAGCATTTGTTTCATTGTTGACAAGAAGGTACAAGAAGCCAAAAGGAGCAGGAACAGTTATTACTGTTTTAACATGTAGATTATGGTACTTGCTCAACTGGCTGGTAGAGAGCTCATGCTAATGCCACTCTGGATTTTCAAATTACAGGAAGCTCTTGTGGAGCACTAGCCAACAACGTTTGGCATTCTCCACAAAAAACAGGCAAGGGTGTGGAAGAGACTTATGCAACTGAAATAGTGTCCAGATAGGTTATTTTAACAGTTGCCCTCTTTCCTAAACTAGAAAGGAAAAGCCAAATTCAAGTCACATCAACAGTTGTACAAGCTCACTTAGTTTGAAAAGACTCAGTTATTAAAAGGGGATACTCATTCCTTAGTCACTGACATGATGACTGTAAATTAAGGGCCATTTTAAACAGAAGAATCTAAAAGTTATGGCCATTTGTCTTGGGAGGACAAGATTATTTGCATCTCTATCTCCATTACTGAATCATTTTAATTCACTTAACTCACCTTTGAGAAAAGAAATTTGCACTAATTAAGATAAGACACAAATATACATCTTCCCATTTGCAGATAAATGACTCTGAAGTACTGCTGTACTATTAATGAACTATTTTTATAGTTTAGATATGGCAAAAAACATTAAAGCTTCTCTGCCTTTGCAGGTAACAAAACATGGCTTGGGAGTCTCCAAAACGGCTGCAAGCGAAGAGTTAGAGATCATAAAACATAATAAGATTGCTTACATACGCACAAGCCTCTACAAAAAGGTAAATAAAAATTAAGTTTGGGTTTTTCCAGATTTCTTCTCCACTCACTAGCTCAGGTAGGATAAAGATCTAGGCAGACTGCTTCTGGATAGGAAAGAGCTAACCAGAGAGTGAGCATGGATAAAACAAGCAAGAACAGGTTTTACTGTAGAAGCCAACACACCCAGGAAGTAATCCAAGTGTAAATTTTGAGAAAGCCAATAAATCCAAAATTAAACACAGCATTCCCTCCATTGACTATAAATAAACTATAAACTGTACAACTCAACACTACCTAAAGCGTAACTTTGTTACTTCTGTGCTCCCTTTTTGTTAATAAATTCTTAATTTAAATGTATAAGCTAAATTATGCAATATATATGCTTACACTGACAGAAACATCCTCATGAAATACTAAATCCCTCTAGTTTCTTTAAAATTGTGCCTGTATTTTACAAAAAGGGCAAAGCAATTCCTCTAGTTTCTTTAAAATTTGGACTGTATTTTACAAAAAGGGCAAAATTTCACAGAAAATAAGGTTTTATTTTCAATATGGCTGCTCCATACAGCCACGTAATTTAAAAGTAAGCTTCAGACATTCATCACCTTAAGTAAAATGGAAGCTTGTAAACATAAAGGATACATAAGAACCAAGAATTTATACAGCCACAAGCACAGTATTAACAGAACACCCAAGTCTTCCCAGACCCGTGGCTTAGTATCTTCATTTATAGAAATGCGGGGGGTTAGAGGGGTAAGCTATGCCTAAAAGAGTTCTACATAAAATAGAAGAAAATACTTGCTAAGAGTAAAAGCAGTTTAATTAAAAAGAGGAGAAAAAAAAATGTACCCAACAAAAAGATTAAAAGCAGATTCTATAAACAGTTACTGGACAACATAGGTTATTTTTAAATGGAAGAAAGCAGAGAAGCTAAGACTCGTCACAAAATAATTCTTAATGCAGTTAACTTTGAAACTTTCTTAATGTTATGTGAAGCCATTTTAAACTACCGATTAGGCTGCTTTAAAAAACAGCATTTGCTCCCCTTACCTGGAAATTAAAGGAACTTGACTCTGAACCTCTTAATACCAGAGTACCCAAGGACTGATTATTTACTAAACTGTATGTGGATTAGAGAGTGATTCTAGAATTTAAGATGTCCCTAGTTCTGGTTCATAACTATTACAATGCTAAACATTACAAAATACATTTATATATGGTTTGTCCATTTTTAAAGGTGCTCTAGCAATACAGAGCCCATAAAATATCTAGACGTGTACACCATGAAATCAACTCATCAATTAACTTTAAAAAGGTTTTCAGGCTTGGACAGTTAGCTTCCCACATTACTACAGAATCTACTGCACAAGCCCAAGCACTAAATGCTACCTGTGAGCACAACAGTAATAATACTGTGTTGCTGCTAATTTCAGGGTTTATCAAGTGGCTTTAAGTTTCTCAACTATTTAAAACTTACATGTTGCAAAGCAACGTTTAACTTTAAGCAAAAGAGATAAGTTTTCTTGTCTATTAAAATTGCAGTAGCTTCCCAGATTTTTTGTTCTTAACTCTATCAAAAAAAACCCTGTATCCATTAGGCTGGAGGGAGAGATGGCTCAATATCGCAACCAATCATATTTAGCATCTTCTTATTTATGTTGCTTTCAACTTTTAGCATTCCTTAACAAAGCATCCTGTTATTTTTTTTAGACAGCAGTTTTACTGACAGTCCTGGCACCCCAGGGAGTAAAATCTGTAAAGTCAGAACAGTACTTATATATTTGAACAATAAGATCTGGATACTCTTGAATACCATTAAATGTTACTTTACCTCCTCACTCTTTGACTTATGGAGAACAAATCCTTTTTTCCATTGCCCATCAGCACCCTCATTTGGTTTACGGATGTTGAACTCAACCTTTGCACGATCCTTACTTTGAATAGCTTTCCATTCATCCAGGGTCATTTCTTTAGGACCTTCTTCCTTAACCTCTTCAACCTCATTCTCTCTGTAATGAGTTCATTTATATTATAATTACTGACTTTAGATTTCTATTCATTCATATTTTAAAGACCTGCGTGTAGCAAATTCAAAAGCAGTGTAGTGACAGAACAGAACTCTGTATGCGACAGACTTTGTAATACTTATTAGACCCATTAAGTCTGTAAAGAATGCTGCCCTACAGAAAGCACGTTGCCGCTCAGATTCTTAATAATTAAGAAAAAGAAGTCTCTTCTAACCAATGAAGACCGGGCAAAAGAACAGCAGAACAAGCTGCCTTAGAGGAACCACATGGGAACACAGCACTGTAAATCAGTCAAAAGTAGTTAGCTTAAAAGTTCTCTGACACCTCATTAAGGCCTCTACACACATTAGATCAGGGGCGGGCAATTATTTTGGATGGAGGGCTGCATGGGTAGCCTCACCCCACCCCATAATGTGCCCTGACCCGTGGCCGTCATTTTGTGCCAGAAGTCCCACCCCCTAACCCCTGACCTTTGCCACCAGAAGTGCCTCCCTCCCCTTGCCCCCTGGAAGTAATCCTTTCAGCAAGGGGTTTTGCCGCCTCAGAACCAGAAAAATACCAAATTATATTCTAAAAGAAAACATCTACAATATTCATTGATTTAAAAAAAATATTTTTGTCCTGATTTATATAAATTTGTGTAGCATACACAGGTGATTGCACAATAGCTTAAAATGAAGTCCTGCTCTTGTATGTAGTGGGGGGTGGGTGCATCTGTGGGGGTGGGTATGGGACCTGTGGTGACCAGAAGGTGGCTGGAGTGTGTGAAGGGGTGTAGATGCTTGTGTATGGTGGGGTGTACTTGTGAGACTCGCCCTACGAACATCCTTCCCCATCCCTGCCGACCCCCGCCACTGCCCTTGCCGACACCACACCCCCTACCTACACATACCCAGCCCCACCCCCACCTACACCCCACTGCCCACAGCCTGCTCAACCCCACACAGACCCCCCCCCCAACCCCAAGGTATCAGCACAGCCCCATGCTTCCCACTCCAGCTGGAAGCCACATGGTGCTGAAGCCGTGTGGGCGCAGGAAGGCAGGGAAATGGCTGGGGGTGGAGCAGGGTTGGGCTGCTCGGTCCTGCCAGCTCCCTATGGGTCCTGTCGTCTTTGACAGGCAGCCAGGAGCAAATAAATATTCATTTACTAAATTTTTTTAGGGGCCACGCAGGCCAGATGCGGTCCACAGGCCATATTTCACCCGCCCCTGCATTAGAGCCTACTCTTTTGCATAGATACTTCTTTTTGTTGTTTTTAAATGTCCCATAGAAAGGGACAGAGACAGCAGTGGGGTGGCAAGAAAAAGTCAAGCAAGGAGGAATTACTTCTTATGTTCGTCTCAAATCTACTAGTCTTTTAAAGTATTATTTTTATATTTTGTTGTTCTACCAACCCAACAATTTATACTGAAAACTCAATACCTGCACCTGACTTGAAACAGTAAGTTGTATACAATTTAAGATTCTGATGTGAAAACTTACAGTAGATTATTTTTGATGGAACTCAGAGAAACTATTTATACCTTATATGAAGATTGTTATTGTGTTCAGTGTAGACTGTACTTTTATTATGGAGCATTCTCAAATTCTCATCAGTCATTCACTGAGTATTTTTCAGTTGCCTGAAACTTTACCAAACTAAGTGTTCATGGCAAGTATCTGCTGCAGGGCAAATTCTTTCACCATTTTTCAGAGCATGACATTCAAAAGAGGACTGCATTGTTTTGGACTGTTCTGGCCATGAAGACAGATTAGGACAGCTACTCTCTATGGATAATGGTTAAGCAAGGGTTTGAAAATCTACATGGCACCAAACGTGAGTTTTTAGCCATCCCCAATAAAAATGCAGTCAATTTGGCCACATCTTAATACTCCAGAATACTTATACTCAGTAGAGTTGTACCTAGGACTGAATATTCCCAGTGCTTGTGCCCAGGCACAGTAAAGGAAAAAAGATGATCACCAGATCATTAGATGCAGGGGTAGCAGTGGATATAGTCTTCCTGGACTTCCAGAAGGCTTTTGACACCGTCTCTCACCCCGTTCTCATTAAGAAACTGAGGGGCTGTGGTGCAGACACTCACAGTCAAATGGGTCGCCAACTGGCTGAAGGGCCGCACCCAGAGGGTGGTAGTGGATGGGTCCTTCTCAACCTGGAAGGACGTGGGCAGTGGGGTTCCGCAGGGCTCGGTCCTCGGGCCCGCACTGTTCAACATCTTCATCAGTGATTTGGAAGAGGGGGTAAAAAGCACCCTGTTCAAATTTGCTGATGACACTAAGATGTGGAGAGACGTGGGCACACTGGAAGGATGCAACAGGCTACAATCAGACCTAGACAGGTTACAAGGGTGGGCGGACGAGAATAGGATGGGATTCAACACAGACAAGTGCAAGGTGATGCACCTCGGGAGGAACAACCGGCACCATACCTACAGGTCAGGGAACTCCCCTCTTGTCAGCATGGAGGCGGAAAAGGATCTGGGGGTCATCATTGACTCCAAGATGAACATGGGCCGGCAGCATGGAAAGGCAGTTAGGAAGGCCAACTGCACCTCGCTATGCATCCACAGATGCATCTCATGCAGGTCCAAAGAGGTGATCCTCCCCCTCTATACGGCACTGGTCAGGCCACAGCTGGAGTAGTGTGTCCAGTTCTGGGCGCCACACTTCAAGAGGGATGTCGACAGCATGGAGAGGGTCCAGAGGAGGCCACTCATATGATCAGGGGACAACAGGGCAGGCCCTATGAGGAGAGGCTACGGGACCTGAACCTGTTCAGCCTCCAAAAGAGAAGGCTGAGGGGGGGATCTTGTGGCCTGTTATAAACTAGTCAGGGGGGATCAGCAGGCATTGGGGGAGTCACTGTTCCCCCGAGCACCGCCAGGAGTGACCAGGAATAATGGTCACAAGCTGGCAGAGGGTAGGTTTAGGTTAGATATCAGGAGGCCCTACTTCAGAGTCAGGGCGGCTAGGGTCTGGAACCTACTTCCAAGAGAAGTGGTGCAGGCTCCTACCCTGGGGGTGTTTAAGAGGAGGTCAGATGCACATCTTGCTGGGGTCGTTTGACCCCAGTATTCTTTCCTGCCATGGCAGGGGGTCGGACTAGATGATCTGCTCAGGTCCCTTCCAACCCTAGAAACTATGAAGGAAATCAAGGCAGGAAGGAGAGGGAAAAGGGCAAAAATATCCTGGGGCAAAAGCAGCAGCAAAAAAATAGGAGGAGTGAGGGAGAGAGTTAGGGGCAAAGGGAAAAATCGGCAACAAGACAAAAGCTGGTGAAGAGTAAGAACAAAGTGAAAGGGGAAAAGACAAAATAAGCTCACTACTATCAAAGAGGAGACAGCAGTTGGAAAGGGTAAATCTGAAAGGCAAATGACTTCAGACCATCAAGTACACATCTGGAATGAAACCCACTATTTCTGTCTCAATGTTCCAGCAGTGGCAGGTGAACTCTCAGGAACCCTCCAGCCCCCTTTATCAGCAAGCAACAGACGGCTGGTGTAAGTGGAAGAGAACAACCAGGGATTTATCCCTGCTAACCTTGTTCTACATACTACATTTTGTTCTTTCAGTTTTTCTAGATTAGACAGTTAACTTGTGTGTGGATCTTTTAATGTAACGGAACATTACAGTTAAGTAATCAACAGTTAAGATATACCAAAATTAATGCTACTCCCTTAATTTGGCATCTCCCCCTCCAACATATACATTAAGAAAAAGTTTCCAATGAATGTTATTATTTTCCCAAAGCTACTTTTTGCCCTAATTCTGTGCGTGTGGCCATGTATTACTTACTGTTCATCATCCAACCCTGCAAATAAAGGATTACGAACCTCCTCATGGGCTTTTCTACAACTTTCTCATCAAAATATTAACCTTACAAAAATGACTTCATCATCACAAAATTTTCTGAGGCAGGATGGTAGTCTTTTCCCCAGTATATACACCTGGGGAACTGAGGCAGAAATTAAAATGAAGTTGGTTGATTTGGGATACTTGATCAGAAATAACCGAGACCTGACTGGAGCACTTCATTTAAATGGCTACTTTATAGGCCCCAAGTAAGGTTGCATTTTATAGAAGTTGTAATTCTGACAGCTCTATACTTCAGCATCTCAGATTATCAGCCTTTTACACTGGGTATCCAGAAAATGAGAGAATCTAGTCCTCCTCAATAGCTTTCAACTGCCTCGACCACAAGACCATCCTTTCTTCCTACAGTTCTATGCCTCACTTACGGACCACCATCTAATACACAAATGAGGTAGGGAGCTGAAGATAACTGCACTATTTGCTACAAACACATATTCTTCCCCAGAACAGTGTTCTGGTGCACTGAATGAGTGAAGCCTTAGGCATGTGAAAAACTAGCAATCATAATACACAAGGCATCCTGACTTTCAGGTGCTTGATTTTCCAATTTAACAATGTTCATCAAGTACAATAAATAATGTTTGGGATATCACAAATGACAACTGAATTCTAGAACTGTGTCTTTTTTCCTTCTTTTTTAAATACCCTGTACTATCACAAAATGCTACAGATGGTTTAACCAACTCATCTGATGCTGCAAGCCACAAGAGTGGTAGAGGGCTGCTCTGCAGGCCAGGCCAGGCCCCTCATGCTGGATATGTACACTACTGGCCACTCCAGCACTACACAACATGCAGTCCCCTACATTGTCCCAGAGTAACTGGTCTGGGACCATGCTGCACCCACTCCAGAGCTCTGCTATGTGTGGCACCTCCCTGGTCTCTCCGGGATGTGCATTGCATTAGGTACACAAAAGATGGACAGTGGAGCGAGTGCTGCATGGGGGGCACAGGGCCATCTGGTACACTTCACATACTGTCAATAGATCCACTCGAGACCCCCTAGGCATGCTTCGGAGCTCTACAGGCTCAGGCCATAGCTGGGTCCTCAGCAGCACCCGAAATGCAGCCTGGCCTGGCCCACACAGCTCCATGGGATGGGGTGCAACCGCCCTGCCCGCAAGAGTCCTTGTTCCCCCAAGCCCTACCAGGAGTAACAAGGAATAACGGCCATAAGCTGATGGAGAGTGGATTCAGGCTAGATATTAGGAGGCGCTACTTCAGCCAGGACAGCTATGATATGGAACGAACTTTCAAGGGAAGTGGTGCTCGCTCCTACGCTGGGGGTCTTCAAAAGGAGGCTGGATAAATCACCTAGCCAGGGTCATTTGACCCCAGCGCTCTTTCCTGCCCATGGCTTGACGACTACTTAGGTTCCTTCTAACCCTACCAACTATGAAACTATGAGGACGCCATCTGGCAGGGGCAGGGCGCTGGGTTTGGGGGGCTCCCGGCTCAGCCTCTGTGAATACTGGGCACAGCACGAGTGGGGTGGAATCCCCCAGGCCATGGCAGGAGGCTTGGGACTCCGAGAACAGCTGCACACTTACCTCTGCCAGCCTGGCCCATCCGGTCCCAAGCAGCACATGACTCAGCCGCTGCTTCTCACTGGTGCTGACTCAGCCGGGCCCGTCACATTCTGAGCAGCACACAGGGAAGCACCAGCTGGGTTGCCTTCACTGTGTACTGCTCAGGACAGGATGGGCCCAGCCAGGTCAGCACTGGCAAGAAGCAGTGGTGGCTGAACTGCGTGCCACTTCCTCGCATGCTGCTCACCACAGGCTCTGCCACAGCTTTGCCTCTCTGGTGCCAACCCATCCCGAGCAGTACGGGGAAGCAGCACGCAGCTCAGCCGCCGCTGCTTCTTGCCTGTGCTGACCCAGCCGGGCCTGTCCCATCCTGAGCAGCATGCAGCAAAGCTGGCCCAGCCACTGCTTCCCTGTGTGCCGCTCAGAATGCGGCAGGTCCAGCCGAGTCGGCACTGATGAATAGCGGCAGCTGAGCAGCATGCAGCTTGGGACCGGCTGGCAGAGGTAAACAGAAGCCACAACTCTGCCACATGCCCCTCAGGCCAGGCCAGCACCAAGGAGGGGAAGCCATGGCTGAGCTGGTACTGAGTGGCATGTGGCGCAGCTGCCACTTTTCTTCACTGGTGCCAACCTGGCTGGGCCCATCCTGGCCCAAGCAGAAGACAGACAAGCTGGCCCAGCTGCTGCTTCCCCGTGTGCTGCTCAGGACTGGCTCGGCCAAACCTGGAGGGGACCAGTGAAAAGAAGTGGTGGTTGAGCTGCGTGCCGCTCAGGCCAGGCCGGTCCTGAGCAGCACTCTGCCCAACCGACAGTCTCCTCTTCTCCTCACTGGTACCAACCCAACCGGGCCCATCTCGTCCCGAGCAGCGCACAGCAAAGCCGGCCCAGCCACTGCTTTGTTGCTTGCTGCTCAGGATGAGATGGATCCGGCCAGAGCTGCTTCTCCTCACTGGTGCTGACAAGTGGCATGTGCTCACGCTACTCCCCATGCCCACCCGCTGCAGCAGCTTCCCTCCACCCCCCACCTGCTTTCAGCCTGGTCCCAGAAGCACCATGGGGCTCCTGGCCACTCAGCTGTTCCCGCAGTCCCCCTGTCCAATCTTACCTTACTTTCCACTTGGGGGGGGGGGGGGGGGGGGGGGGCAAGGCCAGAAACCACTGGTTTGGAGGGGGAGAGGGAGTGGAGTCAGGCTTGCCTTGCTGCTCAGCAACAGCCTCCTGCTGGGTCCTACTGCCTCTGTCTGCCTGTCACCTTTGACAGGCAGTAAGGGGCAGATAAAAGTTACCTTTCTAAAGTTTTGAGGCCCCATGGGCCTGTACAGAACGGGCAGCTGGCTGGATCCAGCCTGCAGGCCATATTTTGCCCATCCTTGCTCTAGAGTAATCTTACTGCCTTAACTTACAGCTTCAGTACCTTTGATATGAATTTACTTTCTTTCTTTGACGGCTATGGAAAAACATAGCTAGTACCAACTATAAATCAGCAGCACTTTGCACCTGCCACAAACCAGGTCATTAACTAATAATTAATTACCTAATAGAGATGACAAAATAGAAAACATAACAACGCCTTACTTGCATGAGAATAAAATTAGCAAACTTCAATAGATCAATTAAACCAACTAACACAACTGTCTGAAGTTTAATATATATTTATGATGTAACTTCATTTCCAGTCTATTTGCAAGTTTCTTTACACCACTTTGAACTATAGACCATGTATTTTTTGCAATGTTTCCATAGCCTTTCACCTTTCTGTCACAATGTCAATCCCTACATACCCAGATTCATTCCTACTTTCATCATACAATGTTCAAATATCCTTGCCCTCAAATCTCACACCTAAAACTATTCTTTGCCAAACTCCCAGTCACCACTTTCTAAACTCTCATCTATGCCCACAAACCATTCAGATTTCAAAGAGCAAAACCAGTGCAATCAGCAGAATATGACTACCACAGCAGGTTTCACTGCAGGCACACCACATTCCAGGAGGAACATATTTGTTCACCTTGGTGTAGCACTTTGGAAGCGAGAGAGATTGTATGTTGTGACTGATGCTGCAAATAAGGTAGGATTTTCTACCACATTAACAAATGAATAAGTAGCAGAGTTCTTACAGTTTGTCCTCTGCAGACAACAGCTGTTTAATACAGACAGCAAATCCTTGGCAGACAACAAGTATTCCGTTGACAGCCAGATAATAGGAAACACTGCATACACATCAAATTTGTTATATGCAGGTTTTTGCCCCGTGACAACTTATTTCTAAGCTAGCTTGTTGTCACACAATACTCTGGCTATACTTGGTTTCAAGAATTATGAATAAAAAAGGAAACCTTTTCTGTAACAGAAATACAGCTTGTCATTTAAAACGGAAATGTAGGCTTCAGGTAAAGAGGCAACTTAAACCTGTGCTTTCCTTTCTTTCTCCCACTCCCCTCCCCCCCCCTCAGTTCTTCACCTAAAATTTGAGTCAAAATGCTTCTTACTCCTCAAAATTTGTGTTTTGCTTTTAGATGTCCCTTACTGGATTTCAGGTATAGTTTAACACCTGTTGGTTCCCTGTATCTAACTCCACAAGTACATCACATACTAGAATTTAACTCTAACAGCAGATACTTTTTGATCAACTATCAAACATATTTAAAGTAGGAATAGTCTGCTTTTCTTTTAAGCATTTAGCTTTCAGTTTTATCTTTAAAATGGACAAACTAAGCTTTTAGCCTGTTGAGCATTTTTGTTCAATATTAGAATTATTTATATAATAGCTTAGTTTAACTAAACTTGGAATAAACTTCTCTGATTGAGCCCACTCTTCTAGTGTCACAGGCAACTGTCACATTATGTCATGCTATATAGTTGTGGTTTGTAACGCAACTTGGGAAAAACTGCCTGAACAGAAGTATTCAGAGTACTGCAGCCAATACTAAAACTCCAACTCCAACTTAACATTCTAGCAGTTTACGGCTCTCAACATCTTACTTTCTTCTCTTCTCTTTTTAACAAGGCATTTAGCAGAATTTACAGATTTGTTGGAATCGGACAGGGCTGCTCCATGAGCGCTTCTGCTGTGGCCTTAAAACTGCACGCTCTGGGCTGTCAACCATGCACCTTAGTACCTGCACCACCCCAGCCCCAGCTGATTTGCTTGAACTGTATTCCAAATGGCTAGCTAATGTCAAACTGAAGCACAGCCAATAACTAAAAGGTTACTAAACACAAACTAATAATCTGCTTTAAAATAATTTTAACTTGAAACAGTAGGGACCTAATGGGTCATACACTTCATCTTGCTGTACTATAGAAATGCCATTATTTCCAAGGCGGAACTTACTAAGTGGCTCTACTACTGTTTTGAATAACTCTAGAGACTATTTAAAAAAAAAAAAGGTGTTACTTGACTGCTTGTTTCTTTACTGTATTGTTTTAGGGCTGAATCTCAAATCCAGGTATTTGGTTAGTCTGTGCCAGAAATTCCTGCAGACAACTCATCAGCCTTTAGGTCACAGAGCAAAGCTGCAAAGCCACAATGCAGGGGATATGCGGACTATCCAGCATTACCACTGCAGAGGAAACTGGGAGATGGAGATGCTGACATATGTCTGCTCACCTGAGCATTATGGCAGTGGTTTTCAACCTTTTTTGTACCAGGACCCACTTGTCAACGTCAAAGGTCAACCCACTGCCCCCCACGTCGGTTAGGAGGGGGGAAGGCATGGGCAGCCCCAAGCAGACCCATTTTTCTCCTTTAAAAGGAGAAACCATTTTTTGAAGTCTGTTAATCCATTTTTAAAGTTTGTTTGCAACCGTTTCATATATTCTTGAGACCCACTTTTGGGTCACAACCCACAAGCTGAGAAACACTGCATTCGGGGGTAGGCAGCTCCCACAATAAAGTAGAGCCTCATGTTAACTAGACAAAACACACCATCTTTCATAGTTGGCAGGGTCAGAAGGGACCTAAGCAGATCATCTAGTTCGACTCCCTGCCATGGGCAGGAAAGGATGCTGGGGTCAGATGACCCCAGCTAGGTGGCTGTCTAGCCCCTTTTGAAGACCAGTATATCCCTCCACACCTTTGAAACAGGAACAGGATTTGGCTCTCTCAAGTCTACCTACACTTTGTTTCTTGGTCTCTCTTCAGAGTCCTCTCTCCTAATTATCCATAAATTAATTTATGAGAAAGCCACGGGTTAGAACTTTTTAGATACCCCTAGATACACGGAGGCATTCCATCAAATCTCAGTATCATTTTCATCTGAAACTATCATGAAGTATAATTGAGTGCTCTACTGAAGTTATGAAGATGCTGAGCAAAACTGCAAGACAATAAGCCTCCTGGTTCCACTAACATTCATTCTGTTTTCAAAAAGCTACTTACTCTCAACCAGCTAGTGAAGTCATTAATAGCCAGAGCAGAGTTCCAAACCATCCTTTAGAAACTTAATATTAAGACAGACTAAGTGATCTACTTGAAAAATGATGTATGGACACAGCAATTTAACTGGAGGGAGATGCGTGCATGGGGACCTATCTAAATTGCAGTGCAAGTCTGCAATTTACCCTTAGTCTGCAAAACCCTTAGTTTTTTTCCCCCAAAGGCCAAGGCAAGTATCACGGCATTAATTATCTCTCAGCCACTCAGTGGTGGGTAGGGGTGGGGAAATGGTGGCTGTTAAAGAGCAACATTAAAGGCACCACTAATTTTCACTGCAATTTAGGAAAGGCTCTATGCATGCATGTTTTCCTTAAATCTGGCTACTGTCAATAAAAGCTACCTGGCAAGCCAAAAGCTTTAGGAAAAATGTGGTGTGCCTACTGTACCATCCCCTACTTAGTTCTCCAATCAGTTGGGGTTGAACTGCATTTGGTTTCATTTGAACATCTTATTATGGAAGCATACTGAAACAGATCTAAATAGTGATCTAGAGTCCTGATGAAAAGGAACTTCCAAAACAGTGATTTTCAACCAAGGTGTCATCACACCTTGAGCTGTCATGAGATCTTTTTTCAAAGATACTGCATGATATTAGCACTACTAAGCATGCAAACACCAACAAAACTCACAAGACAGATCCAGAGACTTCAAACAGGAATACATAGTATCAAAATTTTTCTGATCAGTCATGGTCTTTTTGTAGCAGGAAAATTAGTTTTCTGCATTAAAAAAAGTGAGCCACTTTCAGAAGAGGAAAGTGGAGCGGTCTCAATTTTGTTGAGAAGAGTTCTAGAAATAGCTTTCAACTGACAACTACACCTTTGACAACCACCTTTCAACAGTGCTTTGACCACTTCCAAGTGAAGTGAACTTTCCACTTGAAGAAAGGCTAATGGGAACATAGTTAAATAGGATGAATGAATGAGTGAATGAATGAATGAGTGAATTTCAAAAACTAGAGAAAAATAAATTTTCACATGCTACTGAAATTAAAAAAAAAGAAAGCAAGTATAGTACTCACTTATTCTCAGAATCAGCAGGCGGATGTTCCTCTCCTTCTGGCGTTTCCTCGGTTACATTTGACTGATCCAGGTCACTGAAATTAAAAGATTTTTTTTCCCCCTCAGCCAGCATTAAAAAGTTTAACACCACTAAGAGATTACTACTTGGAACTTACTTCTCCATTGTTATGGGGTTTACTCTACTTTTTTTTCCCCACAGTTTTAGGAAAATATTTTGTGACTTTCAGGGCAACTACCTCAATTTATTGCAGAATTTTCCCCAAATCTCATGCTGCTCCTAATAGTTGAGCCCTATTTTATGATTGAGATGCTTCCTAAAACACAAAACTAAAACACGATTCTATCACTAAAGTCAAAGTTACATTACCAAAAGGCTACTTGCAAACTTTGATGGAAAATGATGCATTTAGAAAGCATCTAGATGTTGTTTCCACTTTGACAACCCCTCCCCACAAAAACAAAAAACGTGCACAACCAGAAGTAGCACATTCCAAGGCAATTATGTCTATGTTTCATAAATGCTGGGAGCAGCATTTATATTTCAATTTTTTAAAAAAATTTCAAGAAATCTGAGATTACTAACGTTAGCTCATCTTTGACGGTTCCCCAGTTGTGTGATCCACTGCCACCACGTTTGTCCTCATGCTTTAGGCCACTGAAATGTGAATGTGAAAGAGAACTAACAAAACTGAGTTAACATAATAGTGTCTGGATATAGATATTCAAAAGGCAAATTAGGAAATATGTTCATTTTAAAGAGTAATGAAACAAAACACAGAAGTGTAAAGACTTACGATCTATCACTTCCACTATGCCTGTCAAATTCACGTTTGCCACGAGAGTCAAATCCATCTCCTCTGCCCATGCCACGACCACGTCCACGTCCTCTTCCACCTAGACCACCACGACCACGCATAGGTCGGTCAAGAATGGGTCTACCATAGAACAGAAAATATTAAAATATTCTACTTCTAAAAGTTTTAAGAAACAGCTTTTACAATCAAGGTTTTAAATGCATATTTATTTAAAACTAAATACCAAAAAAACAGAACAAAGTCCCAAGACCAAATTTATTTTGAGATTAAAATGACAAGCTTTACATAGCTGGACTTAAATCCTGAAAGTGTTTTTAAAAAGGTATCAACTGCTTGTTTCCATGACATTTAATAATTAACCATTTTAAAAAAATAATTAAAACCATCACAAAGACGCCATTATTTTTTCTATTCATCAGCAATCATATTTTTCCCCAGCTTACTTCTTTAAGGAAAAATAAAGTAATACCCTAGAGCTTCACATTAAGAGCACATGACATTCACTGGGTGATTTGGGCCATGTCTACACGCAAAATTTTACTGAATAAATACCAACTTTAAAACCATTTTAAATTAGATGCGTGTAACCTCCAGAAGGATTACCCTTCTGTTGTTTTACAACTGGCTGTATAGGTAAAGCAATGTGGCAACTTATAGAAAGCATCAATGATCAAGTTAATCCAGAGCTGTTCAAATGGCAGCTTGTGGGCCACTGAGGAATAAAATGTACCCCTCAGGCTCCAGTTACTTTGCTTTCCTGCTCCTGTGGCCAGAGTCCCCAGGCTTCTCCTTCAACTACCAGTACCTGACCTAACCCTGGGAAGAGGGGTATAGCCCATGAAGCTAAAGACGACCATGGTCAGAAGGCTCCACAGAAGTAAGGGAACCCCAAGTACCCCATGGGGCAGTGGGAAGTGCTCTCCACGTGGCAGGGAGCAGAGGAAATGCCTGGTATGGTATAATAAACCCTCTGCAGCATGAAAAGTGCTCACATGGTGTATCAAGTGCCCTACGGTACAAGGGGAGGGGTCACATGACAGCTTGCAGCACAGCATGAAGCCTAGGGGCATGCACTTGGAAACTGGACAGCCCTGACTTAGCCTATTAAAAAGGTGCCACACTGCTCCACCTTCTACCTAACTTTTAGACTAATGCAACTAATTATTTCTGTTGATCACATTAAACTTAGACCAGTATAAAAAACTGCCCATAAGGGCTTCTGTACTGATCTAAAAACATACCTTTAACCTGGTATATTCTATACTCAGATTTGGCTTTGGTCCACAATAATCTAGGTCAAATACAGACAAAAGCTATGTAATAATAAAAAAAGATAACTATTCCACAATGTAAGATTACAAATGAACAGAAAAGAGGGTCCCCCTCCAGTAACCACAGATGCAAAATGAAAGTCTTACTTATCCACAGAAAACTCTCCTCCTTCACCCTTCTCATCAGCAGGCTTATCAAATCGGCGCTCACGCGGAGGTCGTCTCTCCTGCCTCCTGTCAATGGGTTTGCCTTCACCCTGAGGCTGCTGCTGCTGTTGATCCGGCCTTCTGCCAATTCGTCTTATCCCTAAAATAGTAGGACAACAATCTGCATCAGCAAGTTGATGAAGCAACTCATTAAAAGAAATTGTAACTCCATCACAAAGCACAAGCCAATAAAGAATTGACCATTTAGATTTTTCTTCCAATCTCCTGGTGACCAAGCACTCGGGGAGTATTGCCTTTTACAAATAAAGACAATAATTATCATTTTACTCCAAGTTGAATTCCTTTTACTCAATTCTTTGAGTGTGTGTATTACACAGGAGGACAAACAGCTACAGGAATAAAACATGCGACAAGACTATGGAAAAAGAGCTGTTGATTTTTTAAAGAACACTGAACCTCAGATTAACAACAGGTTTAAGAAAATTGTAGATATGAACAGTGACACTGTTTTGGTGACAATTATACTTAGTATCTTATTCATCAGGTTCACCAGAACTCTAAGCCAGGCAGCTAAGGTACAGAAACATCAAAGTGGCTTTTGAACGTCTTTGTGCTCCACCTGCATTCATTCTAGGCCAGATTCAAGGATGAGCAATTCCCAGTGTGTTCTGGCCAGCTACACTCCAACCACAGATTACTTAGTCTCTGCATCACCAAAATGCAGCAGTCCATAACCTTTGCTGAGCAACACTGAACAAAACAAAGTAGACAGCATCATACTTTTGTTTCCCCGGGCAATTTCATTTTCCACTTTCTAATTTCTTGTGGCCATAACACTGGAGGGTCTTGTAGGCAACATGTCCATAAGCCACAAGTGAGTACCACTGCCACAATGACTAGAGCTCCAGTCATACACCAGGATACCTTTAAGCTACATGCTATACAAATTTAGTTGCCCACTCCAGCAAACAACATCTACGCTTACTCCCTGACAGACAACATTCACTCAAACCATTTGTCCATGAATGCCATCTTTTGAAACAGCCTGTGTTATTGGAATAGCACAAGTTTTTTGGTGGCTTTTTTTTTTGGGTGGGGGGATGGGTTCTCCATTATGAACACACACATATTTAAGCTCACTTTTAATTTTGCCTTCAGTGCAAGGTCTAAAACAGTATTTCCAACACTCTGGCCAACAAGACAAGCAAGCACAAAGGACTGCACTACTTCCCTTACCTCTCTACCCCCATGCCCTTCAGAGGTTTCATGGCAAAGGTATGTAAGACCATGCAGATTTTGAGCACTGACAATAGTCTAGAAGTTTTGGAAACTGCTCTAGTGAATTCACGTTCAAGAAAAATTACCTTATTTTAGAAAGACACTGACTGTGACAAAAGTTACTGCTACAAATTTGTTTTCTCATGTTGCCATCACCTCCCATAATGAGAAGCCACAACATTCAGAGATAAAGTTGACTTCCATATTCCTCTCCTGGAATAAATATTATTTGGGGGGGGGGGGGAGAAACGACATCCACCCATGCATCATATTCTTAGGGTTATTTACATGGAAATCACACTCTGTTTATTGTGCATCCCATCTGGCCTTCATGCCATCATAAAATTAACTGAAAACTAAATGTCACAACAGATAACTATGGCTCCTGGTCATATTAAAAAACAAAACAAAACAAAACACCCCCCCCAAGAAAAATAGCATGTGCAGAAGAACCCTAGGTTGTTATTTTTTCTGTATCAGTAGGTAAACTGCTCTAAAGCCAAATCAAACAATATAATAAATTATAGATGAAACCAGCAAGACAGCCCTAATAACTATGAGGAGAAAAAAAATATCTTGCTTTAGAAATAGTAACTTTTCTCTGAGAATAGTTACCATAATTATTTTGTAGGATTCTGTTTACACTTCAAGTACTGGGAATTTAACTATACTCTGTCCCCTCTTATTAAAATATCACAGTTTTATTTTATATCTTTCCTCAACTGAGCAAACCCCTTTCAAGCAAGCAACATATGTGGGTGGGGTTATAGCCACTGCACTTGTAATGATCTCCATCATGTCAAACACACTCAAACGAAAAATAGTTCCCCTACTCTAGAAACAGTATCCAACCTTAAAAAAAATCAAGCTTCTTGCTAAATAATCTGCATGAAATGGATTTACTTTGTAAAGTAGCACTAACTCTATTTTTACAGAACCACAAGCAAGGCAAAGAAATTAAGCAACTTGCCAAAGGCCACATCAGAACTATACTGCAGAAGCAGGACTTGAACACAGATCTTGAGTCCCAGGCCAGTACCTTGCAAACAACAATCCTGATTTGTTGCCTTATCAACTACATTTGTATCTAGGTTGTATATTATTATAGAAGTATGCAGAGCTCACTATCTGAAAAGCTGTCATACTTTTGACTAACACATTAGTTGGCAATTTAGAAAGTTCTGTGACTGGTGATTGAACACATTTGTATCCATGAATCAAACATATGAAATAATATTTATCCATCCATTTTGTCCTTGAACTAAGGGGAATAATAACAAAAACCAAAGCAAACCAAAAGAGGAGGAAGATGGGGGGGGGAATTCATATAAAATTAAAACTGAATTCTCAACTACTACAGCTCATCAAAAAGGCTCAATTACCAGTCATTTTGGAGGCACAAGTGAGTTGAAATAAAGAAAACAGAGCTTTTTAAACATGGCAGTTGTCCAAATAAATCTCTCAAAGTTTATAATGTTAATACTAATACAATCAGTGAGGCAGCAGTCAGTCTTCCCTCTCAAATTTTCCCCTACCACTTAGTAACTGTCAATCATGTTTTATACCATTTATTCCACTTTTAAGAACACCAAAGCTCTGAACTGGTCTGAAGCCCCCAGCTTTGAAGTAGAGACTACCCACATGATAATAAGTTATGCTCCCTTTCTAGTTCTCAGTTTTGCCTAACACAAAATGCGTTCCTTAATATTTTCCTGAATAAAATGTTTTGAAGTGACACGTTTTATCATAACTGTTCACCTTTTTTTCAAGAAACAGAAAAGGGCTGGAGGATCATTTTCCAATACGTCCTATTGAAGGGAAGTGCAATATGAATGTTGTGCTTTTAGAGTAGAAAAGTAGAATTGATTTAAAGATTTTTGAAGAGGCTTCTTCATCTCGGTTACATTGCAATTGCCTTATTGGTTTGGCAAATGCTTCTCTCTCCAAACATCATGGTACTTTCAAGACACTAAAGCAGCATTACAGTAAATGTTCCAGAAACGTGTCCACAACCCTTAAAGTACATAAACATATGCAAAAGGGCGGTCCCATTGTCTGCAACGAAACAAGGCCCATGCACAGAATTTAACATGTGCTCGTACAGCGCTACCCCATTCGTTTGGTTTTGAAAAGTAACTCATTTAATTTCGCTCCATTTTATTCCCTTTGCTTGCTCCTGTAAGAAGTTACATTCCCCCACCCGCCCATAAAACGGTTATTGCGATGTCAGGGAACGATGCTTATCCACGTGCGACATCAGGGAATGATGCATCTGAAGAACGCAGTTATTAACATTCATCCCATTCAAAGGAACCTCAAGCCAGGCCACAGCTAGTTTCTACAACTCTCAACCGATTTGGGGGGGGGAAGCTGTTAAAAAAATACCCCACCCCTCCCCCAACAAGGTGGCTTCAATCCCGGGCTGTTAATCCCCACAACCCCTCGAGCGGACTCCAGGCCTCGTTTCTTGGCAGCTCCTTCCTAGCGAGGATTTCCCCATCCCAGGCTGTTCGCATGAGCAGACTTGGGCTCCACCACAGCAGCAGCAGCAGCAGCAGACGACAAGGCATAAAGAGACCGACTCCATTTTGCGGCACCTGCAAGGCGGCACGGCCCGCACGTGGCCCGGGGCCACCGGCTGCACTCGGGCAGCTCCCAGGCACCGGACCCTGGCCCAGCAACCAGGGCTCCCGCCAGGCCGCTCTTCCCCCATGCGGGAAGCCGCCGCCCCATCGCCGCGCTGCAGGCCCGAGGCCGCACGTGGGTGGGTGGGCCCCGGCGCCCCCTCGCTCACCTTCCTTGCGCAGCGGCGCAGCGGGCTGGGCGCTGCCCTCGTCTCGGCGCTCGGAGACGCCCCCGGGCGCGGAGGCGAAGGGCGGCAGCGGGTTCTTGCGCTCCTTCTGCGACTCCCTGCGCAGCTGCTTGGCCGCGCTGCCCGGGCCGCCGCCGCCGCCGGCCCCTGCCTGCCCCGCGCCGCCGCCGGCCCCGCCCGACGAGTTAGCCGGCGCCCCCGGGCCGCTGCGGGCCCCGCCGCCGCCGCCGCCCCCCTGGCTGCTGCCGCCGCCGCTCTCTTTCCGGCGGGTCTCAGCCGCCTGCAGCACCTCGAAGGGGTCGGACTCGTCGTCAAAGAGCTGATCGAAGCGGTTGGTGACGACGCAGCCGAACCCTTCCTGCAGGTGTCCGGGCATGATGGGCCCCTGTCGCCGGGATGCTCCTGCGATGCTGCCCAGGCCCCAGCCCCCCTGCTCGCGACCGCACAAGATGGCCGACCCTGAAGAGACCCGCTTCTTTTCCGGCGCCGGGAACATCCGGGGCCTGGTGCCCGCCCGCGCGGGGCACGACGGGAGTTGCAGGCGGCCTGCGCCGCTGGCCGCCCGCGCGCAGGGCGGGGGCTGGACTACGCTTCCCAGCGGCCACCGCGCCGCCGTTGTGCAGAGGACGGGTCAGGCCATGCCTGCGCATTGGCGCTGGGCCCCTGCGTTCGCCAGCCGCCGGAGTAGGGCCACGTGTGGGCGCCTGAGAGAGGCGGCGTCGCGCGGGCTCCAGCCTGCAGCCATGGGGCGGGGAAGCGACCCCATCATTAAAGGATAAAAATAGGGAAAGGAGGGAAGCAATTAAACCGGGTTGTGTCTTCGCAATCTATGACGTAGTTCTGTGCATGGGACGGAGGCGGCCCCTATCCAGACTCTAACCCCAGGCCAACAAGACATAGCGACCCGACCTGCTACCGTTCAAGCAGGGGAACCGCAGCTCACACTGGCAACAAGTGACAGTCGACCAAGTGAGATAGGAGTGTCTGCTTGCTTTGTGCCTTTCGTAACTTAAAAAAAAAATCCATATCACCATCTACTTTAGATAGGTGTGCAGAGACACAGCTGATTTCAGGAGTCTTCCAAAAATAAAAATGCTTTTGAAAAATAAAAAGGGCCCCTGGTGTCCTTAAGGACACACACACAGTACCACTTCAATAAGTCCTACAAACACCAAATGGCTTTGTGGTGCTTTTTAAAAAAGGATTAGTTAGACTGGCTACTGCATAATTATATATTTACAATTTTTAGGGAAATATCTGCACAGGAAGCCATTTTAACTGGCATAAACTTAAGTAGCATTTAAGAATATGGAGTAAAAGCAAGCAGCACATACCTGTGATCACACCAACATGCATTTTTATATGTTGATGATAGGTTCAGATCAGTTTCACTATAGATTGACCCTTGTATTTTGGATTTATTCTGACTAAAACTACTTAAAAGTTACTCTCTCAATTTGAGTTGCCATACTGATTCGTTAAAAAATTATATATCAAATTTCCCTTCATTGCAAGGCTGAAAGTACTGTGAAACTAGGAACAGGTGTTTTGTGGTTATCAAATGTCTTAGCCCAAACCTTTTAAAATAAACTCTCCCTTTCCTCTTGCATGTAAATATATATAAACCCAACAGTGGCACAATAGCCATTTTCAGGGTGTTTTCGTATTTGGGGGATAGGGTTCAGGGAGGGGGACAACATAATCTTGAACTACAGATTACTGTTAACTGCTGCTTGGATTTAGAGAGACTCAAAGACTTCTTACACAATTATGATAAATGGCAATAATGATACCGAGAGAGAGAGTCCTAGAAGTAATGCAGGTAAAACAGGAAGGGCCAGCTCATGAAGTATTGGCTGAACATTTGAAGTCTTATTAAAGAATTAGGGAGTAAAACATGGCCAGATGAAGCTGCTGAAGAAGGATGTTCCCAGCAATTATAAAAAGGTGCATCTATGCTGTGCTAGATACAACGTCATTTAAAAAGTACATCTATATACGGTCTCTGACAACATAGAAACAGTATTTATGGGATAACCTGCCCTACGCAAGTCTCCCTCTGGTCTCTATATATAATAAATTAGAGACTAGTTTAAAGCTGTAATGCACAAGGTTTAGTGGTCCTTCCAAAAATTTTGCTGCAATTCTGACAGTCTGGGTGTTCATAACAACTAGAAATATCCAATCCATTTTCAGTACTAAATTCTTGACACTTGTAATGTCTTGGGGCAATACCTTTCATAGATTAATCTCAGTTGTGCAAGAAGCCTCGTTGGTTCCAAATTTCCCACTCTTAAATTTAACTGAATGTCCTACCATTCTTGAGACAGGGAAAGGACCTTCGTACTGGAGATGAACAAGTCTATTTTTCAAAAGCAGTAGCAGATGAAAAGATAAGGGCATCATGTCCATCACCCTTCAAAGCACTCATGTAACTCCACATCAGGATTTCAGGCAGTGATCCAAATTAAAAAATGACCAAAATGAGTTACCATCTGCTTGGGTCCCCAGTCTGTTGAATACATGGGTGATCTCATTCTGTGACCTAGGCAATGGCTATTGAGATCAGCCACAAGCACTCACTACAACTGGTCGACTTTAAATCCTAAGAACAACTGATGATAAGGACATGGAGGCCGAGTTCTTGGTTACGGGAAGGGATGTTTAGATCAGGGTGGCGAAGTGATGGATCCAACCAGCACCAGACTCCATTTCCCAGCAGCCCCCATCCACATTGCTGTAGCCAGTTTCCGAGGAGATGGCAGCAGCTGTGGGACCTCAGGGCCAGGGTTTCCACAGAGCCTGGCTGCAGCAGCACTGGCAGGGTGCACAGCTGGCAAGGAGCTACTACCAGGCCAGGCAGTGGTGACAGCATGGTCCAGAGCCATGATCCACAGCCTGCACATCCCTGCCCCAGGTATGGGGGCAGCAGATCACAGTTCTGCCCTGGCTCCAGACCATGCTGTCACCATTGCAAGATCCCAGTCCCAGAGCAGCTCTCCACCCAGCTGCATGCCCTGCCAGTGCTGCCCTAGCGGCTGGTCTCCATGGAAAGAAATCCTGGCCTCACTGCTGCTGGGGTCTCCATGGAAACTGGCTGCAGCAACACAGGCAGGGGCTGCTGGGAAATGAAGGCCACTACAGGCCTGACTTCACCTGCCTCTGGCTGAGAGACAGATTCTCCGGTCAATTACCCTTGGTCATAGTTTTGCATAGCCCACAGCCAATAAGAAAACAGTTTCTGGGCACTTATACAAGTCTTCAGGATATACCACTCTCATAGAGCCACTTAAAACTACTGCCTTGGCTCACAAGTGTGGTTTTCTTCAACTCTGCTTTGCAATGCTGAGGTTCATAGCTCCAGAACTGCTCTCTGGTGTATTCTCACCATCTATAAATAAAGATAGACATTAAAAAAGATTATCAGTTGCCTTGTTCCCACTAGGATTCACTTCTATGTTTGGCAAACATGCATGACAACAAGTCAGTTTAAGGTCACACCTCAAGTGCCTAAGGCCTACTTTACAACAAGACTTGCTAAACTAAAATATCTACTTAGAAATAAAACTCAGAAGATATTGTGATCATCCACTAATTCTGTTTATAGGGAGGAGAAAGGGGCTTCTGAGGATGTACCGCTTAAAATTTTGGGGCTTTTTTTTTTGTATGCCCTTAAAAATATGAATGCAAGCCATGGGGTTACAGTCATATTTTAGGTACATTTTACAAACCTACTGATCCAACACTGACCTTAAACCACACTTCATCCATCTATGTTGGGCAAACTAAAAACATTAAAGGACAAAACACAAAAACATGAATCCATAAATTCTATAATCCACCATTTTCAGCATCTGCAAGTTTCCCACTAAGTCTGGCCATAGAAATACTGTATAAAATCTAAATTAGAATATTGACACATGCCTAAAATTTCACCTTGTTTGACTGTGGTTGCATATATATAAATAAATAAAGATAACAGAGGGAAAATCCTTGCATAAAATATTGTGGGGATAGGCATCTTACCTTTCAATAATGGAATAGAACAGTTTTGGTAATATAGGAGCACTTTTTAACCCAAGTTCAGGAAACCTCACTCACCAAGTGTCCTGTTTAACTTAGTAACTTTTTACTTAAAATTTTAGACCATATCAAATACAGCATAGCAGAAGTGACTTGGATGTTTACAGGCCAGTGATCATCACTCCAACTCCTCCTCAGTATTGTAGCTTAAAGTTGCTTAACATTTCTCTGGAGCAATGTGGCAGCTGGAAGTTCAAGTCCACATCATTACTCTATCCATTTCTTGTTGCTCTCTGCTCTGGCAGTCCAGAGCTGGAATACTTAAAAAGATGCATTTTAAATAAAGGTGCTTTGACTTGCCTGCCGGGCAACCAGCCAATAGTCCACTGGACAAGAATTATCAGGAGGCAAGATTGTGAGTAGAAGAGGATTGGACATTGCCAGGTTTCTTTATGGCCATTTCCTGCTAGAGGATGTAGGAAAATATTCAACCACAAACCATCCACTAGTTGGAATATGTTTGTAAAAGGCTTTATATGGGGTAGAAAGGGTCAGGGGCTTACCTTCCAATAGCCGTTACATTTTTCACATGTAGCTGGTTACAGATTGTTTAGACTGACATCCAGCACAGCAGCTTTCAATCAAGTAGCAAGTGAATGCCATTTTGCTATGCAATGTATTGAAGTGGGTTAGGGAGGCCTGACCCCACCCAGCAGTTTCTAGCACTTGGCAGTACAGCCTAACAGCTAAAACCAAGCCCACTTGGTCTCAGGGTTTGTCTACATCAGGGCTGTCTAACTTCTGAGTGGCCAGTGACCATATGTCCCACACCACTGAGGAAGCACTAGTAGGTGCCATAGGCACTCCAAGCTACATGCCCCATGTGTGCAGGTGGGCACTCTCCCCTCCACTACATCCCATAGGCAGGCAGGTTCCCTCCACCCCACTGCACCACCTGGGTATGTATCCCTGTGTGGCATGGCTCCCCACATCACTTCCAGCTCCCTACAGGCTCATCTGTGGCACCATGCCACATGGGCACTCCAGACTCCCCTGGCACTGTGGGATGCACCATGCTGCCCCTTTCCCTGGGGCAGGGGCATACAGAAGAAACCAGGGGAGGGTGGGGAAGCCTCAAGACTCTGCCAGTGTGGACCTGCACCAACAGCAAATGCCTAGAGGGATCACCAGGGGCCCACACAACCCCTGGGCTGCCAGATGGACAGCCCTGGTCTATATTAAAGAGTATTTGCTTTCCTTTGAAAGAGTGATTATCAGTTACGGTGCCAGGAAAGTTTTTGAAGGGTACCATAAGCTGTGAGGAGATGAGAACATGCTTAGTTTCATCCATGCCTGGCCACTGCCCTAAGCGCTGTAATAAATACAGTTAGTTTTTTGAAATGGGTGTTATTCAGTTCAGACTTATGGCAGGATGCCTCTAGTCTACAGAAGTGAGAGCCACTGCTTTGAACCCAAGTTAACTTGAATTAGGCAGCATATTTATGTACTTCAGTCTCATCATAAACGTGTATGTCCTGGAAAGAATGTGGAGTATCCAGACTAGCAGGTACAAAGGTTAGCCAACTCAAGCCATTGGCATTAACGTCAGTTAACAAAAAACTTCTATTGTATACAGCCCCAGTTGGTTTTCATTACCAAGGCTATTTGTGCAATAGATGCACTTCATACATTTAGCAGTGCTGATGCATTTTAGCATAGGTACAGCTATACTGGAAGAGATGCCATAGTCCTCACATAATAGCCTCCAGCCCCACCCCATGAATGAAAACCTGCATCATTCAAAGCACTACAACAGTATCCGTCAATATAGACAAGTAGGTCAGAGTTCATACCTCTTCACACCCCTGACCCACAGCAGTGGGCCAGTGAAGTACACTAGTATAGACATAGATTAAATAAAAGATATAGTTTAGAGGCCATCACCCATTTTGTTTTTTCCTCTGATAACTAGCTATAGTGTTAACTCTTTCATGTTCCAAGCAAGACAGACAAGTCAGAAATATAAGACAGATTTTCTGATGGAAAAGCCATTTGTGAAACTTTAGTGATACACACCCAATTCATCTATAAAGTGAGGATTATTCCTAGTGTGGGAGTTAACAGCAAGTAAATAGCAAATACTACTTAAGTAAGACTGCAAGACTTAAAGCACCGAAATACCCCTCACTTTATTACTACTGTTTGTGCATGTGATCACAAGATATTATTAGACAACAAAGTGAAAAATTCAAGAGATTCTGCAGAGTCAATATAAGAGTCTGTTTGAAGTGAACATGTTTAAAGGCTGAATAGATTTATGCATCTTTCAACTCCTTATGGAACAATTATTTTAATCAATTACCATTTAAACAGAGTAAAAACACCACTTTTGGTTACCCACAAAAATAGATCACTGGTGCTATTTATGGCTGGAATACGCAGCAACAGTACTCGGCTGAAGCTGGCCTATAGATAAAAAACTTACCCAAGGAACCACTCTGGCACTCCTTACCAAAAGAGGAGCTGAGTGACATGCTACACTGTTATGCTATTTTCAAGCCTGCCCAACAGCTGTTGGCTGTATGCTTATTAAGCAATGCTAAGTGCCAATCGGAAATGTAACACACTGGGGGGCAGGGCACAGAATAGCCCTCCAGGTTGTTGTTCTAGTAACAATGGCTGATGTTTCCAAATCAAGCTGACAATCTCTTTAAATAATGGTTTGTAGATATCTGCCAGGTGCATACTTTAGGTAGCTCACTGTCCAAATACACAATATTGAAGATAAAGAAAAAGGCTGCATGAGTTTAAGACCTTTCTTTTGAGATGGATTTTTCCCCAGTCTACTTAGCATACTGCAATTTTTTCTAGAAAGGAGAAGACATTGGGATTCTGGAGTTGGAACCCTAACAAAAAAGTAGTATAGAATATAGTTTATTTTAGACCATAAGCTAGCTACTTGAACAGTGTTGTTATTCAGTTTGAGTAGCAAACTGAATACACAGCTATCCTGCAACAACCTTGCTTCTTTCAGTATTGCACTAAACCCTTCCCAAGCACAGAAAACAGTGATTTTATGCAGACACAGGTACTAAGTCTCTGAACTCCTACAGTGCAACTGCATTAAGCACACAAGTCATTACAAATGAATGAAAGCTGACTTGGCTACATAGTAATGGATATAAACATGCACAACTTTCAAATTTAATAAATTTTAAGGCCATAATGACAATGTATTTGGATATCAGATAGTTTAGTCTCACCTGGCTTTTCTCCCTCCCAAATCCTAAATGACCTGCAAAAACAGGCATTCCACTGGTCAATTCATTGCATAGGAAAACAAAACACAAATGGGAGAAAGGTAATTTCAGTATGTAAAGGCACCTGTTACATTTTAAATGCTGGAAAGATGAGATCAATACAAGCCTTCTTATAATCATCCACATTTGCTCAACTCACCTAAGTCACTCTGGAGCATAAATTCATATAACAGGACCCACCGTGCAGTACTGAACTACACTACTACTACCAACCTCTCACCTAAGCCAGTTTCTTCCATAAAGCCTTTTATACTGACACCCTAAAAACAAACCAGCCTCAGCTGGCTGATATTTACAGGTGAATCAAGGCTCAGTTATAAAGGAGCTTATAGAAAGCAGGAAATTAAAATTAAAATAACTCCACATGATTTTATGTTCATTTATTGTCATTAACAAATGAGTGCTGGTTGTGGCCAGAAGCTGGAAACAGAGAGAGGGAAAGAAATAAAGAAGAGAACCTTTTCCCTTCCTCCCCAAAAAGTCATTAGGGCCTGGACTGAAGTCAGTTTCTGGGCAGAGGAAGTATGCAATATATAGAATAAGCCTAGGTACTCAATCCAGTTTATAGAGATCCTTTACTTCAGAGCAGATACATTAAAGATTAAGGCCCCAATATTTACGCAAATACCTAATTTTATGCAAATGAGTAGTTCCAATGACTTCAGTGAGCGTATACTTGCAGCTGGGATCTGTCAGTGGGACAGCATGCAGGCTCAGGGCCAGTGTTGCCAGACACTGGTTAGGCTAAAATAAATGAGATCTAAAATTAGTTTAACTACGGTGACATATCAATAGATAATATACATGTAAAGTGGCCAATTCACAGGCAGCACCTGGTGGTTCACAGACCTCTACAATTCAAAGTGGCTCACACTGTTTCTGGTTCAGGTTAATGTAGCCACCTTAGCAAGCACTGCAGATGAGCTAATGAGTTTTGCTTAAAGCTGATTAACCTGGCTGCAACACAGCGTGAACATAGCTGTACTGCTTCCGGTTCAGGAGGTGCCCTACAGCTGAGAATAAGAGTCTTGCTGCATCTTGCAAGAGGCAGACCCACCTACTAGGGTAGTGCCCAGATTAATTAATGGAATCCCTCAACCAAATTCTGCTTGGTGGGGTGTCAACATGAGCAATGGGGGTGTCAACTGCTTTGGGATTCATTTTTCAAATCTGGGATAAAAGTTTCCATTTCAGGGGCTCTTTGCAGACACACCTCTAAAAGTTATGACTGAACTGGAAAATTCAGACAGTTGGTTGCTTTACATATATTGTTTTAATATTATTGTGTATAATGCATGTATACATATTGAAGTTATATTCATAATTAATAAAGTTCAACTAAACTATCCTGTCATATGGCAATATATGCACACTAGTTCTAATTATACATTGTTTCATGCTCAGAAGGCATTTATGGGACTATATTAGCTAGACTTCTTGATAGGATTTGGGTTTGACTGTGTCTAAAGTGTGAAAAATAAAGGAAAGTGCCCAGTGAGTAGGAAAACCTAAAAGCTGGTCTTTACTTCTTTCTGTATCTATTCCTCACAATCCCCTGGAACTGTACCCTCCCCCTCTCCATACAGTGAGCAAAGCCTGCACAAACAGAAGCCTGAGCTTTACCCAAGGGGTGTCAAAGATAAGACCCCAGAGCTGGATCCAGTGCACAGAGTAATATCATCTGACCCACAGCACTGCTTGCAAGTCTCAGAGCTGACCCATATGCTGCAAGCCCCACACACTGCATGCAGCACACGTGGACAGTCCAGGATGTGCATTGCATGTGGCATCCATGCAAGGCCAGTCCAGGATGCATGCTGCATGCTGTGTCCAGGCAGGGCTGGTCTGTCTGGGACATAAATGCATATAGCATGAGGGGACAGTCTGTGGGCCCCATCTGGTCTGCAGGGGCAGTCATGCACCATTCATGTCCTGAGGAGCCTGATGGGTTTGACCCCTCTGCTTTACACTACATCAACAAATTTAGGCTCTGTGAGACCAAAGAGGAAAGTGAAATCAGAGCTGAGGGCCATCCCAGTGAAAGTGCTTTGTTTCCAAGGACCATGGATCACAAACTTTTTAGCTGGCACTTTAAGAAATGGTCTTCCATACAGCCAGACTCTATGCTTCATAGGGCTCAACATCTTGTATCATGTCTGGAAGTATCCTGGAACCTGGTGCATATTTCATATTTCCTGACATCAGTGTTGCGAAGTAGAGGGGAAGATGATGCTGGGCTAAGGTGTTGTCCTGGTGCTCTATTAATTCTTGGCTCCATACATTCCTCAATCACTTTGGCAAAATGACTGCCTGCCTCTGTGCCTCACTTTCCCCATATGAGGCTGACCATTTGAGGGTGCTGTCAGGATAAATTAATTAACATTCATGAAGTGCTTTGACTGCATTCCTTTGTGACTTAGGGCTACAGCTTCAAAGGTACCTTTAAGCTTTGCAGCCACTGGGTTCATCTACATATACAATTAATGCAAAGAAATAAACTTCTGAGCTGTTTGAGCCAGGTAAGCTGCTCCTAAGTGCAGCATTTACATGTGTGCTCAGAACAGCAGCAATTTGAGCTGGAGCAGAGCAGGACCCCCAGCTGGCTGGACTGACTGGGCACAATTTACACCTGCAGTCACCATCTACACATGCATTTCAGCACAGTCAATGTCCCCACCCTAAGCAAAGTTAATTACAACAGAGTTAATTAGTTCACTGCACCCTAATACTGGTGCATGTACAGACAGTGACACTTTACTGCACAGCTAATTAGTCTACTCCACAGTAAAGCGCATGTGTAGATGTATTCACTAAATAAATGTGCAGTAGACTGCCATACTGCACATTAATGCGACAACATGCTTTTTGTGTGACACTTAATGTGCAGTAGACTAATACTACTGCACATTAGCGTATTATCGTGGTTTTTGCCATGTACTCTAATGCACAGTAGAATTAGAGTACTACACATTAACCATCTCATGTGGATGCGCTCTCTGAGAGGTATTCTCAGGCCCGAGTTAGGTGTATAGGCTCCCTCTACATTGCTTGGGAAGAAGTAGGCACTTAAGGAAGAGATTTCCAGAGACTCCATGAACAAGAACTAGGATAAATTAGCTAGGATTAAGATGCAGAGGGAGGATTTAGACAGCTGCTTAGTCTGTACATGAGCATGGAGGCTGCTCCAAAGTGCTGTAATTGCAGTACAACAGAGCAGACTTGATTAATTGAGTCTGCTGCACCATGGCAATTATCATGCCCCAGCCAGCTTCCGCATCTCATGTATCAGTGTCCTCACACTTGAAAATGGTAGCAGTGATGCTTTAAATAAAGCTTGTTTGACAAGCTTTTGGTAAAGTGCCCTGCCACCATTTTGAACCGTGGGGATGCTGATACATGAGATGCTCCAGGTGCTTTAATTGGGGCAGCTCTTGGACACACTCTAATTAAAGCGCCCCTCCATCTCGACCCTTGGAGCATGTGTAAAAATGTCCCTGAACTGCTGATCTGGTCAGAGATAAGTCCCTCTCTGGCTATCCAGGTGCTTCCCTCTGCATGGGATCCTGAACAATGAGCCCTCTCCTGCATTTAGGTGCCTAAGCTTGGTTTTCTGTCCAAGCTTGGTTTTCCCTGGGGAAGCCAATAGTCTTGCGGCTAGAATATGCTCGTGGGGGATGGGAAGCCCAGGTTAATGCCCTTGCCTTGTCTGATTCAAAGCAGGGACTCTCAGTTGCTCCTCCTGATGAACTTTCAATATCTATGGGGCCAGAGCAAGAGAAAGGCTCTCTTTTTAGCCTGGTGACTAGAGCATTCACCTAGGATGTGCTTTGGAGCCAGGTCTACAAGTAGGCTGTGCTGAGGTTGGGTCCTTTATCCCCATTGATTTTTACACACCCACGGGATCAGCTGGCTCATGCCAGATAGATCTTCCTTGGCCTCATCTGTCTGAGAATCCCACTTCAGGGCTCCCAGGAATCTGGCTCGAGTGAGGGTTTCAAGCAGCTCATTAGGAAGTGGGCAACAGCTCTGTTTCTGCAGCTTTCACAGTCCCCTTGCTTTAGGAACCTCTGTTGTTTGGCAGTAGTTGTGTGGTGATTTTGAGGATATCAGAAGCCTAAATAGTGTACTTAGAGGCAGGTAAGAGCCTAAGTACTTTTGAGGATCTGGGCCTTTGGGATCAACTTCAAAGGAAGCAGGTACAGATGTTATAGACGGCGATTTCCTGTAGGTTGCTGCTGTATGCTACACTGTTCCCAATTATGTCCTTCCCTTTTCTATAAGGGAAGAATGTGCAATCTAACTGTTTTAGACAAAAGCCATTAATGCCACTTCCTGTAGAAGTGAATGTAACTGTAGCTGCTGCTTCCTGCTGCTACACATCTCTCCCTAGATCTTTACATCTATTGTCTTCTGATTTGTAGCAATGGATCAGTTGTGTCTTTCTATTGGCAGACAAAAAAGCAACTCAACGTGGTGGACACAAGCTATGACTTTATATAAATAATAAATACATCTTAAAAAAATCACAAAATAACTCAACTGTGATTTTCACTATAAAATGCCATAATAAAGGCCCGGTCCAAATCAGGACTATGGACCCAAATCTCTCCACCTATGGATTATTTAAAAATCAATGCTTAGATCCCCACCTTGCAAATGCAGTGCTCTGATTTCAAAATTTAGATGAATATCATTGGGACCTGAACCTCTGAAAATAACCTTTCTAATAACGGAAAAATAGAGATGGAAAGGACCTCAGAAGACCATCCACTTCAGGGCTTTTCAACTTCTAGACAGCATCCCCAGGCTGCATGCTATGCCATGTGGGCCCTACTCCCCTGATGTGTGCAGCTGTCCCCTATTACACTGCCCATGCTACATGTACCCCCTGCCTGCTGCACCAAGCCATGTGCCCCCGCTCACTGCACCACACCGATGCACCCACAACATGCCTTGTGCTGCAATGTACCATACTGAGTTGCACAGGCCCCTAGCCAACCATGCACGCCCCACCAGCAGTACTCTGTCATACAGGGTTCCTGAGCTTCCCTGAGCCCCTGTGGGCTCCCTCAGCTCTGGGCTGCACTTCCAGGGGCAGGGGCAGTCGGCAGAGGCGGGGCGGCAGAGGCTCCGGTGGCAGCAACTAGACAGCAATAGAGGTAATTGTACCCAGACCAGGAGCCCAGAGGACAGCAGTTTAACCCCTCTGTGGCCCATGAGCCGTCAATTGGATAACCCTGATCTAGTTCACCTTCCTGCTCAAAATAGCATCATCCCAGTCTAAACCATCACAGACAAAATGTTTATCTAACATGCACTTAAACACTTCCAATGACAGAGATTTTCTTTAGGTAGTCTGTTCCAGTACTTATCCACTCTCAGAGTAAGCAAGTTCTCCACAATACCCAGGCATTATCTCCCTTGTTGCATTATCTCCATTGCTCCTTGTCCTGTCCACCTCTATTTGATGACTGTTATCAAATTTCCCCTCAGGCTTCTCTTCTCTAGAATAAATAGCCCCAATTCTTCCAATTCTTTTTCATACTTCATGTATCATTTTTTGTTTCTCTCCTCTGGACTCTAATTTGGCCACATCTTTTGAAGTGCAATGCCAGCTTGGACATGGTCATGGGAGGCCTTGCCAAGTGCTGAACAGAGTGAAAAATGACTTACCCACAATTGCATACTACAACCCTGGTAATATGCCCAATAAGCTAATAGGGTATTTTGCAACAAAATTAGACCATTGACCTGTATTCAGTTTGCTGTTCACTATGGCACATCTTACCCTAATATTCCCACAGAGTTTGAGGCTATTGCTTGTAGCTGTGAAGAAAGTTTGCTTCACTGCATGCACTTTCTGATTCATGGAAGAGACATGTAGGCATTTGTTTTCCCTTCTTCAGCAAAATCACTCTCCAGTCACTGCTCCATGTAGGTGTGATGCCAAGCCCATAGCTGCCATGAAAACCAGCCTTTCCTGTTTGTACACGCTGAGCAAGTGCTCAAGGCCTGATGGCCCAAAGGTGTGCATGACGCTGAGAGCAGAGTGCTGACTGAGCATGCTGCTTTGTGAGGGAATGAAAAAAAAAGGAGCAAGTAAGGCAGGCTAAGGAGCTAACATGTGTCCTGAGACAGCAAGCAACCAGTTGAGGAAGAGCTGGCTCTCCTAGAAATCCTTGGACATATTTCTGTATCAATGACTTATCTTGCTTTTTGTTTCTTCTAAGTGCAACTCCAAAACATACTTGAGCAACCATTATCTCTTATGGCCAGGAGAACTAGATGTAACTGCCATACTTTGGCCACATCTCATGGCCAGCCTTGCTTTTCCACAGTTACCCCACCTCCACAGTCCCCTCCTTTCTCATGCTCAATTCATCGCCAAGTTCCAGGAAGGTGCTGAGCACGGGCTTTGTCTGCAGTCCGGGTTAATTAGCCACATTTCCTTGTCTCTTGTGTGTGATTCACCACAGAATGGGCTTTGACAGCACTTTCTAAACCTCCTAAAGGTACTGAGGCTTCATTAGTCTTCTGTATTTCCTCATAAATGAAAGCACACCGTTTTTAATAAAAATCTAAGAAAAGTTGTAGTTCAGACTGTACTCACTGGGAGCAGGTGTGAAGGGACAGGAGAGCTCAAGAATGGCCATAGATACCAAGCTCTTCCTTTCTAGGTCATCAGCACAAGCTAGCACTGGGCAGTACTTGTCAAAGGCTGTTCCTGTTGGGCAGCTCTTTGGTGATTTATGAATTGAGGCTCACAGTCCATTTTCTAAGGAACAGATATTTTTGTGGCCAGAAACCCATCCCCAGTGGCAGCCTTGGCAGGGAGGCCAGGGACTAAATAAGCATGGAGTTACCCTTGCACTCCCAGAATGGCGTCCAGGCACATTGGCAGGGGAATGGGAGAAGGACTGTGCGGCAGCTGCTGAGGCTGTACCTTTCACCCATGAAAGATCAGAACAAGCACTGCTGTGATATATTCAAAAGTACTACTATTACCCTCCTGCAGAGCCTAGAAACATGGATACTTATATCAGTGGTTGAATGCAAATTGTTCTTGCAGTTCACATCCTTTTCAATGTGTGGCTGGGATGCTTCTCCAGGGGCTATTTTCATTTCAAACTACAGTTCTTGCCCAATTAGATCATCATGTCATCTCCTCTGAAGGAGGGAACAAAAATGTAGCTAAATGAGGTTCCCCTGCACATCAAGCTGCAGGCAGGCAGGGAAGGTGGGTGGGAAGGGAGGATGCTGCACTAGTGTTCTCTGGCTCTGCTCCTAGCGCAAACAGAAGTTCATACTTTCCAAGGCAGTTAAGCTAATGCTTTTCATAAGCCAATTAGCTCCCCACCCTGAGCAGCAGCAGCAAGTAACTGTTTCCTCTGAATATTGGATTTTGATTATTAGAGTTTACCTTTTAAGCCAGACAGACACCTGGAGCAAAATCCTGAGCCCTGGAGCCCTGGGGAGCACTCATCTACAGTGCCACCTGCGGGCCATGGGATGGTAGTATGGGAACTGGGCTCCTAGTCTAGCTCCTGCAGCCTGGTAGGAATGAAATACACGTGTTCACAGGAGGAAGTTACATAAAGAGTGGGGGAGGGATTGAAACATGGATCCTTTGGAAAGAGCAGGTTCAAAAATAACCTCACTCGTAAATGAGCTGTCTAGTATAAGTCTCTGACTTTCTTACCTATGCTTTGTGTGCCCTAGGAGAGCCTTCCCAGTACCAGTGGATCACTAGTGCATTGCACAGGCAAAGTGCTTTAAGTAGGGATGCAGTTACACTGTTCATACTGAACAGTAATCTTTATTCCCCAGCATTCCCTAGTGGCCCACTGACAGCACAGGTTTGTTAGGGTAGCCTGTGTCTGCACAGGGGGCTTCTGGCACAATTGTGTGGACCATGCCTCAACACCCATAAATAACCACGCTGGCGGACGTCTGTAGTTCAGACATAGCCCACACCAGCCAGGAGGCCTTTAATAGGCAGTTTGTGCTACCAGGCTCAGCGTAAAGAGAAAGAACTAACCAAGCATTGCAGCAGGAGCTCTTGAAGTGCAGCCCCACCTCCAGCTGGACTATGCCCTGTACAGACATACCTTGGCTGTTGTAGCCTGCACCAGGACTTTCTCCAGTCCATTAGACTTAGGCCACCTGTACATTACACCCTTTTGCCAGCACAGCTCTGGTGCCCAAGGATAAGCATGGACAAAGTTGCACTGATCAAACTGCATTTTTACCACTATAGAATATTTTGCTTGTGCGGGGCTCAAAGCATAGCTGTGCCAGTTCAGCTGCAGCTGCTTTGCTGGTATAGCAGGCTGATATCAGTGTGGTGCTTCTAGACCTAACTCAGAAGCAAACATGCAAAGGGGCAGAGTCAGAGCAACCTGAGAGACTGGAGCTGCAACAGCTGCAGACGCAAGGAAAGATTAGGTCTAATGGATATAGTTCCACACCCACAGAGAAGAAATACAACAGTAGGGAGAGGCACAAGCAAGCAGCCACACCTCTTCCACGAAAACCATTTTATTTTCAGTCTTTCATTCCCCACCAGTTAGGAAGGGCCCAACATGCTCCAGCCTTTCCCAAAATTCAGGAGTGTTTCCCTCACTGCTATTTCCCTCCGAAGCTATCCCCAAATCCTGATCGCCCTTCTTAGATGTGGCAGTGTCCTGATTTCAGCTATTACAAAACTAAACATGACCCAGTTCATTGTTTTGTGGGATATAATGCAGGACACAGAACAGATGTGCAGTTATTTTGGGACACAGCCAAGCCTGCATTATAGAGGCATAATCTCCCATGTGGCAGCTAAAGGAAACATGCTATGAGCTGAGGAGGTGAACTGAGTAAGAAAACTAGGTTCAAGGCATTTATCAAAGGCCTTCTTTGGTGTAGGGAGATCCTCGAGTCACAATTTTTAACAAACAACATTGGTTTAATTTTTAACTGGATGTTCAAGCCAATTTTGGGCCTGAGATTGGAACAGAGAAGGACCTAGAAGTGGTCTGAACCACCAACCAAACCCTACATTTATACACTAAAGAGAGGGCAGGAAAAGACAGGAAAGGGTCAATCTCCGAGGCCGTATGGAACTGCAGTTGACAACAACCGAGTCCAGCAAAATAAGCTCGACTCAGGGACAGCCCTTGTGACAGGAGACATCATGTCTTCCTGAAGAGTAGTGGCTTCACAGTAGCGTTGGGCAGAGAAATGCCAGAAGCTGTGCAATTCTGCTTGTGAAGCCATGTCATGCTTCTTGTCAGGCTTCTTCAAGGGAAAGTCTGCACTAAAGTTTTTACCCAGACCAGTTGATTGCCAGTTAACTCCACACAGTCAGTCTGTGGGCACTTCCTAAATGTTTGCTCCAAACTACAAGTCTTTCTGCACCAGCTGACCTCTGGTTGAAAAAACTCTTCAGCGAGACCAGCCTCAACCGCCCATCTATTATCATAAGTATTAACTGATATCAATGAGTCAAAATATCCCATGGAAAAAAAGCAGAGCGGTGCACGCAGGGGCAGTGTGCCCTTGCAGTGCGGAGAACACCTGGCTTTGTGGTCTGTGGTGCAGCAGACGTGTTTGTGGCGCCACATACCACAATGGCCGCAGGCGTGTGGATGCACTCTACCAGTCACACAAAAGCTACCTTCTCCCCTTTTTCTCAGTTCTCCCACCTCCTCTTCTGCCAGCCTCCCACATCCCACCTCCATTTCTCTCCCCTCTTGGTTCCTTCCTACTTCTGGTAGATACCCATCATTTTCCAACTTCTGCTCCTTCAACTTCTATTTTTCATTGTCAAATCTCATACCCATCCCATCCTCTTATCCTCCCTCCTTCCGCTCCTGGTGGTTTCCAGTCTGCCTCAGAAATGACCACAGCCCTTCATTCACAATATTATCTCGTGCTCCCTCCACCCCACTTCACTCAGGGAAGCCTGGATTTTCCTGTCTAGCACCACTCTTCCAGCAGCTCACACAGCAACATCTCCTCTGAGACTCCTTGACTGAAAATCCTCCTACAGGAAAGGGATAAAGATTCAGGGCTTCTCCCATCTGCAATTTTCAGCTCTTTCCTGTCTTTCTCTCATGCATTTCCCTCCCTTGAGCATCACTGACGCTTCTTTCTCCTTCCATTTTTCTGGTGCTTGCCTTGGGTTCAGTGGGAGAGAGAAACTAAACTTCCCTGCTTTGGACACAAAACAAGCTCAGCCCGTTTCATACGGCAGTTACAACATTCACAGTATATCGTGAAAATGGAATCATGTGGTTTCTTCTGGGCAACTCAGGCCCAGCTCCCTCTTCACTGGTAGTTGAAGGGTTTGAATTTCTTTTCCTGGAATTTGGATACACAGCTTTCCTTACATCTGGATCTTTCAAATTTGGAGAAAATATAAGTGGTGATACTTTCCCCATGTGCCATCCACCCCAGCAGCATGAAAATGAGATGTCACTCACACAGCAGGCCATGCATAGTACAAATCTCCCACTCTTTCTTACACAGGAAGTTAACAGGGGTCAGTGAGGACCTAGTCAGGGAACTACTGGAGGGACTGGACATGTTCAAATCAGCAGGTCCTAACGATCTCCACCCCAGAGTGCTGAAGGAATTGGCAAAGGTCATTGCGGGACCCCTGGTATGGCTTTACGAGCACTCATGGTGCTCTGGCCAGGTGCCAGAGGACTGGAAAAGGGCCAGTGTGGTCCCCATTTTCAAAAAAGGGAGGAAGGAGGACCCAGGAAACTATAGGTCCGTTAGTCTTACCTTGGTCATGGGGAAGCTCTTTGAAAAAATTATCCAGGTGCACATCTGCGAGGGGCAAGCAGGGGAGTTTATGCTTAGGGGCAATTAACATGGGTTCATTCGAGGCAGGTCCTGTCAGACCAGCCTGGTGGCCTTCTATGCCCAGATCACAAAAGTCTTAGACACAGGTGTTGCGGTGGACGTAGTCTTTCTGGATTTTAGGAAGGCCTTCAACACTGTCTCTCACCCCATTCTCATTAAAAAATTAGGTCACTGTGGTGTTGATGCCTACACAGTCAGATGGGTCGCAAATTGGCTGGAGGGCCGCACGCAGAGAGTGGTGGTGGATGGGTCATTTTTGACCTGGAGGGATGTGGGCAGTGGGATCCCCAGGGCTCAGTCCTGTGGCCCGCACTGTTCAACCTCTTCATCAGCAACTTGGACAAGGGGGTGAAAAGCACCTTGTTCAAATTTGTGTACGACACTAAGATGTGGGGAGAAGTGGGCATGCTGGAGGAGAGGGACAGGCTGCAGTCAGAGCTGGACAGGTTACAGGGGTGGGCGGATGAGAACAGGATGGGTTTCAATACTGACAAGTGCAAGATGATGCACCTGGGGAGGAAGAACCAGCACCATACCTACAGGCTGGGGAACTCCCTTCTTGACAGCACAGAGGCCGAAAAGGATCTTGGAGTCATTATTGACTCCATGATAAATATGGGCCGACAATGTGGGGATGCGGTCAGGAAGGCTAACCGCACATTGTCATGTATCCACAGATGTATCATGAGCAGGTCCAAGGAGGTGATCCTTCCCCTCTATGCGACATTGGCCAAGCCGCAGCTGGAGTACTGTGTCCAGTTCTGGGCGCTGCACTTCAGGAGGGATGTGGACAGCATCAAGAGGGTCCAGAGGAAGGCCACTCTCATGATCAGGGGGCAGCAAGGCAGGTCCTACGAGGAGAGGCTGTGGGACCTGAACCTGTTCAGCCTCCACAAGAGAAGGCTAAGGGTAGCTGTCTACAAACTGACCAAGGGGGACCAGCAGGCAATGGGAAAGTCCCTGTTCTCCCGAGCACTACCAGGGGTAACAAGGAATAATGGCCATAAGCTGATGGAGAGTAGATTCAGGCTAGGTATCAGGAGGCGCTACTTCAGTCAAGGTGGCTGGGATCTGGAACCAACTTCCAAGGAGTGATCGCTCCTTCCCTGGGGGTCTTCTAAAGGAGGCTAGACAGACACCTTGCCGGAGTCATTTGACCCCAGCTTTCTTTCCTGCCCTTGGCAGGGGGTCAGACTATATGATCTGCTCAGGTCCCTTCCTACCCTACCAACTATGAAACTATGAAACAATGTTGACATCTATGAGGCCTTGTCTACATAACAGAGTTCTGCCAGCACAGCTATGTTATGTGAAAGATTTCATCCCATAACCATGTCGGCAACATCCCCAATATAGACAAGGCTCAACTAAGAGGAGGCAGTTTTCTGCCAGCAAAGCTTCTTGTTGGAAAGAGTTGGTGTAGGCGACTTGGAAACATAAACATAAACTGAGAAACAACACCTATGCTAAGAATAAAGCGAGTTTGTACTCTGGTGCAGACAGAAGTGCAGCTCCCAGCTGTAACTCAGAACAATTTTTGCAAAGCATTCTGAGTTAAAGTGTTACCCCAGACCAAACAGAAGTTCACTGTTAGTTCTGCAGGGAGGGGAAACTAGCTGAGGGCTGGGAGCCTGCAGCCAGGTTCCCATAACAATAGCCTGGGCGCTCTGCCAGTGTTGCTGTTTTCAGAATGGGAGAGGGGAAAAACAGAAGAGGGAGCTCATTCTTGGAGCTCTCCAGCTGGTGCCGAAGGGTGGGGTGGGTAAACTGGAACCCCCTCTCCTTGGGGGAGGGCTGAAAAATCTCCAGACTGTACTTCCTTTGCTCCCTTTCCCCCCTCCCATTCTGAAAACAGGGACAGGCTGGGAGCTCTGCAAATACAAGTGACAAAAGATGCTACATTTGCAAATCTTTATCTGGTACCTCATGCAATGAGGGGTTAGATTTTCACCTGATCAGCTGTTTCTGAAGCTGATTGCAGCCACGCACTTGTGTTTGGTCACAACTATAAACTGCTTTCTGTGTCCAGATCAGGCAAAGATTGTCACTTCTGTCTGCACCCAAAGTTTGAGCCTAATTGTTTTAGACCCTCTGCATGCTCAGATGTTACTGCACCTCTTTTCTTCACTTCATGTTTGAGGATTTTTCTTCAGAACCAGGAGGGTTACAAAGTTATTTTTTAATAAAATGAAGGTTGAGATTATGAAGCATAAGACAGTAGCTTTGTTGGTGTGGGTAGATGGCCTATATCCAGTATACTAACCCATAAATGAGCTCCTTCTCATTTCCACCTGAGCTTGGCAGTTTGCTTTCATGATTCTCTCATTACAATCTGCTACTCTCATCTTGGAGGCCTAAACGTTGCCACCTCCTCATTTGACCTTGAAACAGCTCTACTGGGGAAGAAAATACAGAAATAGAGGTTCATGCTAGTCTACAGTGTCTGAGATCAAAATGTCCTCTTTCTGTAGCAGGACTAGGAGAACAACCTGGAAACTGCACAGACAAGTTTAAAAAAGTGCTTTTTAGAGAGTACACCCCTGGACATCTCCTCTCAAAGGCTAGCGGGAGTTAAGTGCTACAAGGCTTGTTTGGGAAAAGAGAGGACACCTCCCCTCCCCTCCACAGTTGTTTTTATGTCAGTGCTAGCTGCCAATTGGGAGAATCCCAAAGAGAGAATGAGCAGAGCTCTGTTGGGTTTCTAAAAGGGAATTAAAGGCTCTTCATGTGTACAGCACACAGGGTAAATTTACTCCAGTCTCCTAGGAGTCAGCTGAGGCTTTTATTTGCTTTGATATCTTTGATTAAAACAAACTCTTTGTGTGCTGTCAATAGGCACAAAAAAAAAAAGCCTCTGTTGGAGGGAATGGCTGTCTTAGCCAAATTAAAAGGGCTGGCTTCTCTCAAGTACTGCTGCCTACAGCATATTATTTGAAAGTCCTAGAGACGTGGGACTTTCATACAGATTACCTTTAGATTACCTAACCACTAATGGCCAGGGTCTTCTCAAAGGCCTTTTATCAGACCATGGCCCAGGTAAATGCAGGGCACAAAGATAACAGACTCTTCCTCACACCTGCTTGCAGGAGACCTGGTTTTCTAGTATCTAACTCTTGCTGTTATTGTGTATCCTTCTTCCCACACTCATCAGAAAGTTGTTTGGCCAGTGGAGCCACACAGCCAGCAACACACCACCAGTCCTGACCCTCAGGACAGGCTCCGCAGAGCCCAGGCAAAGGGCAGGCAGGAGCTCCAGTACAAAGCTACTGCATGGCCTCCTAGCATCCAGTTTCTCAAAATCGCCTTCAGAGGCAGAGCACGATTTGCTGCACAGCAACAGAAACAGTTTCACACAACAGAATTGTGTGAAACTTTTTGAACACTAGAAAAAAATAATCAGTTCAGCAACATCCATCAACCCAGAGTTTGCACTTAAGTAGGTCAAATCATATTAAAATGCCATGTAGTTATTATAGCAAGGAAGAAAGATTTCAAATGGTTTGTCAAACAAAAGTCAGATCAAGAGGCAAATATGGTCAGGTTGGATTATGCAAGCCAGTATTCATAAGTGGAGTCTTTACTTACATGAGATGTTCCAGGGTGGATCTCATTCCCTACTTCAATGAGTAAATAGGGGGCAGAACATCATAATTTATTGGATTAAGGATTACATTTAAAGTCAGGCATGTTTTTCTCAGGTGCCCTTCTGCCCTAGTTTTTCTTGTGTCTTGCATTTTTGTGGGCCTCTTACCAAGGAAATAAGGTCCTTTAATATCATCTCAGTCCCAACAACATAATCATAAGACAAACACTAAAATAAATTTTAAATAAGCAAGAGGCTCTTCCCTGTTTGGGGGACAAGACTTTTCCAAGTTAGATATATTTCAGGACTCAGAAAAAATGAAGCTTGACTGCACGTGGTTATTTGTCCAGTTACTGGGGAGAAGTCTTGTAATCCAAATAAGGTGAGGCAGAAAAGTAGAGAAGCTATAGAGTCCACAGAATTACCTCCTAGAGAAATACCTGAAGCAACCTCAGTGGTACAAACCTGATATTTCACAGCAGAGATTTTTCTCTGAGAGTTGGGTTTTTGCTGGCGACCGTGGCACAAACTGCTAGTGGGTCCCTACAAGATCCATCTAGATTCCAGGGGCTCCACTGAAGGCTAGGTCTAGATCCACCTTCATCTTAGCCAGGGTCTAGAATACTCTTCTGCTCCCTACCTGGGCAACTCCACTGACAGTGCACCACTAAAGCTGCCACAGGCTCTAAAGATTTCCCCAGGTGAGGGCTACATGAAAAGTTATGTTGCTGAGGCTGTATTACCTTTTCTCAATAATCTCTAGTGATTAGTAGAGGGGCACTATGGGAACAAACATCAGGTTCAGCCCACTGCAAGGTAAGCCCACTCAGCCCTTATTCCATCTTGATCTGCTGGGGCACCACAGGATCCTAGAGGTTGGACAGGAACAATGCTGTAGAGGACCCTTTCCATTCTGTAGTACATTTGTGGCATAGGGTTTTCCCCATTGCTACAGTGGATCTTATATCTGTCCTCTTAAATCCAGGAATATTCTTTTTCAGACCCTGTGCATGTGTTTGTAGGTTTCTCCTGCTTATTTTTACTGTTTCTATCCATGGACAAATACTTAAACAGCATAATAGCAACTTTTTGAAGAATATTCAGTAAATCAAATTTAAATGAAGCTGATGATGTTGAGCACTTAGACCTGGTCAAATCAACAGGAATAATCATGAAGAGGTCCTAACATCTTATTCTGAGGGCATGTCAACACATTCATAAATGTGCTTTAAGTAATGCGTATTAAATTTAGTATCTCCATCGTGGTACTAGAAAAAGGTGCATTAGCCTATTTTAATGCACATTAGCTAAACAGCACTGTTTTTGTGACACTTTAATGTGCATTAAAATAGGCTAATGAGCATTAAAGTGCACGTGCAGATGTGCCCTCAAGGAAGTCCAGATCAGGGTTTGTGGTACCAGTGTTTGGCAACCTGCATGGCATAAGGATTAAAACTGGCTGTGTCTCTACTTGGCTTTGAACTATACACTTGCTATGAAACACTTCCTCATTGTGCAAATTAAAGGAATGTTATAGAAAACATATCAGTAAGAGACAGTAAGAAATTGAAATAAAGAGCTCTACAAAGTGTTCAAAAGATTTTAGGAAAAAAATGTAGAAACTGAACAGTGAAATGTGCATTACAAATGACATGGGAATGGGAGACATAGCTGTATTTGCCTCAGAAATATGCAGCTAAGTCTAACGCATTATAAAGTGCTTTAAATGTATTACCTCTTACCTCAGGAAGGTGTCAAGCTACAGATATTAATCTGATCTGCTAATACTGATGCTGTCAGTCACAGAATCATAGAAAGTCAGGGTTGGAAGAGGGCTCAGGGGGTCATCTAATCCGGCCCCCTGCTCAAAGCAGAAACATTCCCAACTAGAGCATCCCAGCCAAAGCTTTGCCTAGCCGGATCTTAAAAAACTCCAAGGATGGAGAGTCCACAACCTCTCTGGGTAACCTGTCCCAGTATTTCATTACCTTCCTAGTGAGAAAATTCGTCCTAATATCTAACTTAAACTCGCCTTGCTGCAACTTGAGACCATTGCTCCTTGTTCTGTCATCTGTCACCACTGAGAACTGTCTAGGTCCATCCTCTTTCAAACCCCCTTCAGGTAGTTGAAGGCTGCTGTTAAATACTCTCTGTCATCTCTTCTCCACTGAATAAGCCCATTTCCCTCAGTGTCTCCTTATAAGTCATGTGCCCTAGCCCCCAAACCATTTTTGTTGCCCCCCCACTAGACTTTCTCCAACTTGTCGACATCCTTTCTGTAGTAGGGAGCCCAAAACTGAACACAGGACTCCAGATGTGGCTTTACCAGTGCTGAATAGAGGGGAATAATCACTTTCCTTTACCTGCTGGCAACACACCTACCAATGTAGCCCAGTATATCTTCTTGGCAACCAGGGTACACTGCTGGCTCATATTCAGCTTATTGTCCACTGTCACCCCCAGGTCCTTTTCTGCAGAGCTGCTGCCCAGCCAGTCAGTCCCCAGCCTGTACAACTACATGGGATTGTTCCCTCTTAAGTACAGGACTTTGGACTTGTCCTTGTTGAACCTCATGAGATTCCTTTTGGCCCAATCTTCCAATCTGTCTAAGTCACTCTGAATCCTAGCCCTATCTTCCAGCATATATACTACTCCCCCAGCTTGGTGTCATCTGCAGACTTACTAAGATGTGGGGCAAGGTGGACACATTTGAAGGGAGAAAGAGGCTGCAAATAGTTTAGACAGACTACAAAAGTGGGCAGATGAGAATGGGATGTGGTTCAACGTAGATAAATGAAGGGTGCTGCACCTTGGGAGAAGGAATCCACAGCATACATACAGGCTGGGGAGTTCCCCTCTTGAAAGCACAGAGGACGAAAGGGATCTTGGAGTCATTACTGACTCCAAGATGAACATAAGCCGCCAATGCCAGACCACAGCCAGCAAGGCCAACCATACCTTGTCATGCATCCAAAAATGCATCTCAAGCTGGTCCAGAGAGGTGATACTCCCCCTCTATGCGACACTGGTCAGGCCAAAATTGGAGTACTGCGTCCAGTACTGGGCGCCGCACTTTACAAAGGATGTGGCCAGCCTGAAGAGAGTTCAGAGGAAGGCCACCCGTTTGGCGAGAGGGCAGCAGGACAGGCCCTATGAGGAGAGACTGAGGGACCTGTACCTGTTCAGCCTCAGCAAGAGGAGGCTGAGGGGGGACCTGGTGGCTGCCTACAAACTCATCAGGGGAGATCATCAGCAAAAAGGAAGAGCCCTTTTCTCCCCAGCACTACCTGGGGTGACAAGGAACAATGGTAATAAGCTGATGGAGAATAGGTTTAGGTTAGAGATCAGGAGGCAATATTTTATAGTTAGGGTGGCCAGAATCTGGAACCAACTTTCTAGGGAAGTGGTCCTCGCCCCTACCTTGGGCAAATTCAAAAAGTGGTTAGATGATCACCTGTCTGGGGTCTTGTGAACCCAGGATTCATTCCTGCCTGTGGCAGGGGGTCAGGCTAGATGATCTGTTCAGGTCCCTCCTGACCCTAGCTACTATGAAACTATGAAACTATGAAGGTGCAGTCTATGCCAGCTTGCTAAATGGGTACTTTGCGTCAGTTTTTCACCAGTCCCATGGGATGCCCCTGCCCACTGTGGGTCAGGGAGGCCCAGGTGAGGTCGATTCCTTGCCCTCCATTGAAGCTGACCTCATGAAGGAACACCTCAACAGGCTGGATACCTTCAAGTCAGCCAGCCTTGATGGTTTACACCCAAGGGTACTCAAGGAGCTGGTGAGCATCATAGCTCAGCCCCTGGCACGGATCTTTGAACTCGTGGTGCTCTGGTGAAGTGCCCAAAGATTGTAAGAAGGCCAGTGTCATGCCAGTCTTCAAGAAAGGGAGGAGAGTAAATCCAGCAAACTACAGGCCCATCAGCCTGACCTCTATCCTGGGGAAGGTCTTGGAAAAAGATTATCAAAGAGACCATCCATAACAGACTAGCTGACGGCAACATCCTGAGGGATACCCAGCATGGGTTTGTTATGGGTCGGTCTTGCTTGATCAATCTTATTTCCTTTTACGACCAGGTGACCTATCACCTAGACAAGGGGGAAGAGATTGATGTCATATATTTTGACTATAAAAAAGCCTTCAATCTGGTATCCCACGATCACCTCTTGGCAAAACTGGGTAACTGTGGCCTCGACCTCACCACGATCCACCGGCTGGGGAACTAGCTCAACGATAGGACCCAGAGGGTGGTGGTTGACAGAAGCCAATTGTCTTGGTGCACGGTCCCCAGTGGGATCCCTCAAGGCTCTGTCCTAGGGCCTATACTGTTTAACATCTTCATCAATGATGTGGACATTGGTGTCTAAAGCGGACAGGCCAAGTTTGCCGATGACACCAAACTCTGGGGTAAAACACCCACACCTGAGGACAGGAGGGTGATCCAGGCAGACCTTGACAGGCTCATGAAATGGGCAGACGAGAACCTGATGGTGTTCAACACCAAAAAATGCAAGATTCTCCACCTTGGGAAGAAAAACCTGCAGCATTCTTATAGGCTCGGCAGTGCTACGCTGGTTAGCACTACAGATGAAAGGGACTTGGGGTCATGGTTGACCACAAGATGAGCATGAGCCTTCAATGTGATGCTGTGACTAGTAAAGCAAACAAAACGCTGGCTTGCATCCATAGATGCTTCTCAAGCAAATCCCAGGACGTCATTCTCCCGTTGTACTCGGCCTTGGTGAGTAGTGCGTCCAGTTTTGGGCTCCACAGTTCAAAAAGGATGTGGGGAAACTTGAGAGGGTGCAAAGAAGCGCCATGTGCATGATCAGAGGACAGGAAAACAGACTTTATGATGACAGCCTGAGGGCCATGGGGCTCTTCAGCCTTGAAAAGTGCAGGCTCAGGGGTGATCTGGTGGCCACATATAAGTTTATCGGGGTGCTCATCAGGATCTGGGGGAACGTCTGTTCACCAGAGCACCCCAAGGGATGACAAGATCAAATGGTCACAAACTCCGCTGCGACCGATTCAGGCCGGACATAAGGAAGAACTTCTTCACTGTCCGAGCCCCCAAGGTTTGGAATAGCCTGCCGCTGGAGGCGGTTGAATGCCTTCAAGACACATTTGGATGCTTAGCTTGCTGGGATCCTATGACCCCTGCTGACTTCCTGCCCCTGGGGCGGGGGGCTGGACTCAATGATCCTTCGGGGTCCCTTCCAGCCCAAACATCTATGAAATCTATGAAATCTTCCAGGTCATTGATGAAGACATTGAACCATGAATGACTGGTGCCTCCCAAGACAGGGGAGGCACAATTTGTGGGTGGCATCGTTGGTGGCAGGGTGGCAAGCAGCAACTGCCCACAGAAGCTGGTGGTGGCGGTGGGAGAGGGGGTTGCAAGCAGCGAGTGGTAACCGCCCACAGAAGCCAGTGGCAGCGGCAGGGGTGGCAAGCAGTGACCAGCCGCAGAAGCCGGTGGCGGCAGCCAATCTTGGGGGGGGGGGGGCCACGTGTTCCCCCTGTGCCCCTTCTACAAGTTGCCTATGCATTGAACAAAACCAGCCCCAGGACAGACCCCTGGGGCACTCCACTTGATACTGGCTGCCAACTAGACATCTAGCCATCGATTACTACCCTCTGAGCCTGATGCTCCAGCCAGTTTTCTATCTACCTTACAGCCCATTCATCCTGCCCATACTTCCTTAACTTGCCTGTGAGAATGTAGTGGGAGACTGTATCAAAAGCCTTGACTCCCTACGCCTGAAGAAGGGTGATTGCACCCAAAAGTTTGCTACGAACTTTTTTCCAACTACTCATTTGGTCTAATAAAAGATACCACATCTACTCAAAGAACCTTGCCTTGCTAAAATCAAGGTATACCACATCCACTGGTCCCCCCACATCTACAGTGCCAGTCATCTCATCATGGAAGTTTGGTCAGGCATGACTTGCCCCTGGTGAATCCATACTGACTGTTCCTAATCACCTTCTCCAAATCCTTAGAAATGGATTCCTCAAGGATCTGCTCCATGATTTTTCCAGGGATTGAGGTGAGGCTGATTGGTCTGTAGTTCCCTGGACCCTCCTTCCCTTTCTTAAATATGGGCATTATGTTTGCCCCTTTCCAATCATTTGGGACATCTCCTGATTGCCATGAGTTTTCAAAGATGATGGCCAGTGGCTCTGCAGTCTCATCAGCCAACTCCTTCAGCATCCTCAGGTGCATCCCATCTGGCCTCATGGACTTGTACATGTCCAGCTTTTCCAAGTAGTCCCTAACCTGTTCTTTTGCCACCATTGGCTACTTACCTCCTCCCCAAACTGTGCTGCCCAGTGCAATAGTCTGGGAGCTGACCTTGCCTGTGAAGACTGAAGAAAAAAAGGCATTGAGCACTTCAGCCTTTTCTTCCTCTGTCACAAGGTTGCCTCCCCCATTCAGTAAGGGACCCACACTTTCCCTGTCCTCCTCATGCTACCAACATACTTGTAGAAACCCTTCTTGTTACCCTTCACATCTCTTGCTAGCTGCAACTCCAATTGCGCTTTGGCCTTCCTGACTTCATCCCTGCATGCCCAAGCAATGCTTTTATACTCCTCCCTAGTTATTTGTCCAAGTTTCCACTTCTTATAAGCTGCCTTTTTGTGATTTAGTTTACTAAAGAGTTCCCTGCTAAGCCAAGCTGGTCTTCTGCCATACTTGCTAGTCTTCCTGCACATCGGGATGGTTTGTTCCTGCACTCTCACTAAGGTTTCTTTAAAGTACAGCCAGCTCTCTGGGACTCCTCTCCCCTCCCCGCCTCAGTCTGGCTTTCCAGGGGATCCTGCGCATGAGTTCCCTAAGTGAGTCAAAGTCTGCTTCTCTGAAGTCCTTTCCTCAGGATTGTGAACTTAACCTTGTGGTCACTTCTGCCCAAGTTGCCATCCACTACCACATTTCCCACCATTGATTAGGAAATTATTTGCAGAAGGTAAGAAGAACATACAACAAAGTTCTGGGATTTTGGTGGTTTGTTGCTGACAGTCTTCCTGCTTTATTTGTGTAAATCCCATACATCCCTGTAGTATACACATTTGGCCTAAAACGGAAACTATACATTTTACTGTGACTAATGAAAAAAAGACTGATTCCAACATGTTAAAAGCAGGTCATGTAACTGCCTCTGCTGCTGATATGCCAGACTAAACTAGACAACTATTCATTAAGGATGATTACTGCATGGATAATTAAATCAGCTCTTCCCTGATGCAAGACTCAGCTTCAGTGACCCACTAGAGGTCTCTCTTCACCCCAAGCAAAGCTTCAAAACTCAAAGGCAGAGCAATAAATGGACCAATGGACTGGAATAGATATGTAAAGATTTCTGCACTGTGTGCACTGCTCATGTGCTATTATGTGCACAAGATAAAAAGGAGACCAGGAAAACCAGATGTACTGCATTAATTGTCTGTGTGTAATGCAAGATTAATTTTAAAATCAAATCAAGCATTCTCAGTTTATGAACACTGCCTCCTGGGACTGCCACTGCAAACACCCTACCTATTTCCTCTTGTATAATAGGTACCAAAATCCTGGAAGTGAGGCAATGTGGCTACCTCAGAGCAGGCCTGAGCACATAACAGAGGCGATGGGATTTGGCATGTGTGGAGCAGGTGGGAGCATGGAAGATGTGCTTCAGAGCCATTGCCCTGAGTGTGGCACAGAGATAATGCAGTTAAACTTTCTGAAGCACCTTTCACCCCCCAAGAATTTATCTACTTTACTATATCAAGGAATCACTTCACTCTCCATTGAAATACAGGTGGGTAGAACTCAGCTGATTTTCAACAAGTGCATCAACAGTACTCAATGGTCAGGAACAAGACTGTTGAAACTTCAGGGGTATTTAGGGATGGAAACATTAATACCCTGAGCTGAAATTTGGCCAGAACTGTTGGATTAGTTCTCACTTACAAATGTTACATGGGGGATTTATAATAACCTCAACAGAAGCCTCTCTGAAGTGGTGGCAGTCTGGTCCACGCTACAATGCATCACCAATGCAGTTATGTCAGCTAGGAGTTTACAAAACACTCAGTGTGGACATAACTGTGCTAACAGAAAAGGGTTTCTGCTAGTATAGCGTCATTCAGAACGACAGTGTAATCCTTGTTATCCCCAAGAAAACTCCTTCTTTAGCATATGCCACATCTCTGTGGGGAGCGTTCATGGCAGTAGCTGGCATAGCTATAAAGGCAGCAACTCTAATGGACACAAGCCTAGGATCCTTTGGTGCCCACATGAGGAATTGGTTGGAATAGAAGTGCCACACTGGGTCAGACCAATGGTCCATTTAGCTCAGTATCCTGTCCCTGATGGTGGCAAGTAGTAGATGCTTTAGGGGGAGAATATATGACTGGAGCATATCTAGAGCACTGCATTGCCTGTCATACTCTCCCTGGTATCAACTATAATTCATCTAGGAATGTCAAAGGATGCATCCTTGACTGCTCTGTTTAATAGCTGCCGATGGACCCATCCTCCACAGAACTGTCTTACCCTTTTTTAATCCAGTTATACTACCTGTCTCTACAGCCTTCTGTGGCAGTTAGTTCTACAAGATAACATTGCATACAAAAAGTACTTCCTTTTCTTTAAGTCTCCCTCCTGATAATTTCAGTGGGTGCCCCCTAGTTCAGCATCAACTCAGCACTTTTCTTCATTGCAACAGTTAGCTCAAATCACTACATTCAACTTAATGCCACTCCAGCTAACCCAGATCAAGCACAAATACCCAGGCTGAGAAAAATACTCAGATTAACCAAAGGGCAGAGTCAGAAAAATACTCAGACTAACCAGTCTCATGCTGTAGACTGTAGCTGCTTTCCCCCTGTGTGAATAATTTAAGGGTGCAGACAGAAGTTACATTTGTCATGTGATCGGCCCCTTGAGAGCACTCTACAGCTATGCCCTGACAGACCTGGCAGAAGTGCACAGCTGCAGAGTGCTTTAAATTGCCCAATCACATGACAAATTAACCCTCATTACATGGGTTCAAATGAAAGTGTTCCAAAGCAGAGCACCTCCATTAAATTCTGTCTGATTGGGGCTGGGCTGATGCAGCCCGCCCTGCGCACAGAGCTGCCTGCACAATGGGAGTGAGGAGAAGGGAGGGGAGGGAGCTCATGCTGGGGTTTCCCCAGCCTGCACTGGACAGGGAATGAGTGGATTAGAGCCCTCTGCCTTTGGGGAAAAGGGGGGATCCAATCCACCTGCAGACACAGATCCAGACACACCGCTCCTCAGCTGGATCAACTCCAAAGTAGAGCTCAATCCCCCACGCTCCCAACCCAACAGTGAATGTCTGTTGGGTCAGGAGGGTCAATCTAACTCATGGCACTTTCTGTGAAGTTGGGGAGCTGCACATCTGTCAGTGCCCTAAGTGCTCAGCAGCTCTTGAGCTACAGCCCATACCCTGTGATGGGCCAGTGAGCTTTAGTGCAAAGCATCACTTAAGCTATAGGTGTGTGGGGGCAGGAGGGGACATGAGTCATGTTAGGAACAACACTTGAGTTACAACTCAAGCTAACACTACAGTGAACAATGCTACTGGCATCCTTAGCAAGGTACTGATTTACTACCAATATACCACACTTTCAAAGCAGAAATGAAGAACCAAACCAAAACCATCCTTGCACTGCACTTTTGAGTATTTTCCTGATCCACAAGCAACCAGTAAGGCATTGATCAGTATTATCATTAATTTGGGGTACTTAACTCAGACTTGGTCAGAGCCTAATTTTCAGAGATGCTGAGCACCTGCATCTCCATGGGAAGTCAGTGTAATTTGTGGATGCCCAGCACTTATCAAAAACCAGCTCCAAGGTAAGCTAAGTCATGCACCAGGGAGGCACCCATGTAAAATCAGTGGCACCTCTTGACCAGTTTGGTCACAGCGTTCTCTGAGTATTACCACAGAGATAGGCATTGCCTCTTTCTCAGCCAACTCTTCCCTTGATGGTTACTTATTGGTTATGCAAATACTCCAGAGTAGCAGGACAGAAATGGGATGCCCTGGGACAAAAGGCTGAGATCCCAAAAACAGAGGATATAGACATGGCTCAAAGCCACACTGCCCACCTTTGCCCCTGCCTCAAGTGCAGGAATAGAGTAACCGGGAATGAGGCCATTGGTCTCTACCTGGCTCCTCCTATTCCCTTCCTGGTCAGTGGCTTATTCCAGCAGGCAACCTGTCACCATTTGACAGAAAAACATGGAGAAATTCTCAGGGAGGTTTCTATCCTCCTAGTCCTTTTACTTTGGGACGAGGTGATCTCCCTCCCTTTAAAATTTGCTGTGAAATTACATCCCAACTGGCTTGAGTTAGCTGTTAAAAACTGTTAGCCAGATCAGGGGAGTGAGTAACAGCCTGAATCAGGCATACCTATCACTGCCTTGCTGTCCTGAACTGCTAGGGAAACCCCCAACACAGTTTGTAGTTAGCTGTGAAGTTTTTAGCTGTGCATAAGCTCGTATTTTGTTTCCCATCTTAACCTTTGTGGTAGCTTACTGCAGCAGCGCGAGTATGTTCTGAGGTCATGGTAGCTGTGAGCTTAGATAAAAAGACAAACAAGTGGAAAGTTATAGTGGCTGGTGGCTTAGATAAGATAATAAAAGAAATGTCAATGCAGCAGCTCCCTGATGCCTCTTATTTTTTATGAAAACAAACAACAGGGTGAAATTTCCACACCTCTTTCCTTTGGCAAAAAGAGGAATCTGCATTACTGCTGAGAGGGGACTCTCATTTTCAGTCACTCACCCCAATTACCCATGTTTGTGCAGGCATTACTAAAAAGGAGATCCTTGAGGATAGTGGTACACAGAAACACTTTTCTGTTTAAAATGCCATAAAAATGGGTAACATCCTGACCTCATTGAAATCAATGAGAGTTTTGCCACTGACTTCCCAGGGGGTCAGGATTTCATCCAGTCTGTCTTTCAATACTGGAAACTGACCATGATGAAAAAGTGGGTACATCAAATCTTGCTTTAGAATAACCCACAAACCAGAAGTACCCTCTTTACTATTCCTTGAGGCGAGAGGTAAAATACCTGGGTGGGCAGAACAGCAGTCCATTGCATAGGGCTGTGTGCTAGGAGGCCACGGCCACCTGGACAGTCTACATGTACTTGGCCTCGATTTGTCATCTTACCACAGGCTTATCCTAGGACAGAAACCAAGACTCAAGTCTAAATCTTTTCAGGACAGGAAATTACTTTATTTCTCAAAGCCGAAGATAAACAGCCATCTGCTGTCTCACCCAGTTTTTACTTCACACTTCCCTTCTGCCTAGGGCTCACGGCACAACCAATTTGCCAGTACTCTTCAGGTCATATCCTGAGATACGGACTTCTTTGAGTTGCTCCCTGTTGATCTGGGCTCAGTTTCTCCCCTTGAATAAAGTTTTCTCCTGAACATTTGTTCTGTCCTCAACATGTCACCCTATCTTGTACCTAACATCCCTGCACAGACTGGGCTTTCTGCAGTCTCCTTTAGTTGGGTCCCCTTGCCCTGCCCTCAGAGGAACTATAGAGCCGTAGCCATGACTGGATCTGACCCACAGCACAGGGGATCAGCAGCAAGGAGCTCTGCTCAGCACATCTCCCTCCCTGCTCTGCACCATCCCACTGATCCCCTCCCCAGCCCTTCCTGCTCCCTCCCTTCCCCTACAGCAGGCTCGGGGAAGAGGATCTGCCCAGCCGCCACTGTGGTTGCTGCTGTTGCCAGCTGAACCTGGCTTCCCATGAAGCCCAGCTGGAGAGGGTTAGGGGTGGAGAGCATGTTGCTGAGCACAGAGGGAAAGAGAGGGCAGGTTCTTACCTGGTGGCTTAAAAAAGTCTCTAGCTGCTACTCCCATAGCATGGTCTGCCCATCCCTGTGGGGAGGAGGTGAAGAGAGAGAAATAACACACTAGGAGAGCGGGTGCAGTCAACTCTGCAGCACCTGTTGCTGCTCCCAAGCCCCCTTTACCAAGTCCTGGATCTGCCCATGATTCCAAGTTGTGTTCATTCTGTCTGGAAAAAGAAACCTGCCAGGAGACCTGCAGGTTCATGCCAAGGAATTTTCGTATCAAATATTAAACAGTTACAACCAAATCCTTATGAATAAGTTATAGGCCAAAAGTTACTTCCTGAAACTCTATATCTGTACCGTGTCTAGCACAGCAGGGCCATAATCCCAGGTGTGACATGAACCTATTTCAGCAATGCAAACAACCAAAACAATAAAGATATAATTTTTGTTTGATTTATTTTAATTTACTCATGTAGTGATGATACTTATTACATGATTCATTTCAAATAAATCAGAGAAAATTGTATTCTGGTTTGCAGAATTCATTTTCTGTTCATGATGGCAAAATCCATCAAATAAATTAGTTGTTGTAAGTTATTGGCAGCTCTAGTTATAAATGAAAATAAAACCAACATGAGGCCATGGAACTACATTAGTCTCTTGCCTTTAACAAGTGCAAATATTTCTTTAACGATTTGGTTTGAAAAAGATGACATCACAACTATGTTAGAAAGACAGGCATATTGCTATGTTGACATAGCAGACGTATTTTATCTGTGTGGGAAAAATATATTCTTATAGAAGTTTTATAGAATTTAAAAGAAAGTGGTGATTTTTTATAGATTTCTTTTAACCATTTTTTAGAACGTAATAAACAATGATATCTCTGCTATAGAAGGATACTGAAAGATTTAAAAAATCTACAGAAGTGCATCTTTCTCTATTTAGTTCAATTTTCAGAACATTATTTAGCAAGCTGTCTCTTGAACATATTGGTTTCATTTCAGTTAAATTCTACAGAACTTTTCCATATTTTTTAACTGCATGATAGGTGAAGGTGGCAGCAACATCTAGAGAGTTAAGGCTGTCTAGGGACCATCTTTATAACCTTGCTGATCTTCAACCAGATGTTAACTTTTCTGATGAGGAGTCTTTCTCAAGGAGAGTTTTCGAAAATAAAGTCTCAGCAAAAATCTTCTTCTAGCTATTTCTGAGGATTGGGCAAAAATATTTGGTTTTGCCAATGTTAAAAAACCTTGTAGCTAGTTTGTTGAAAAGCTCTAGCACTTTCTTGCTGTGGTGTAAGGACTGGAGTGGGCTCTGGATCACTCAGAGATCAGGAATACATTGTTTGTTCCCATAAATAACCATCCATATTTGATCAAATCAAAAGCCTCTGAAGATCACTGCTTGCAAATGCTCAGAGTTTGTTGGCTTAATTCTCTAAAGATTTTATCTGCATGGAGTGTAGTCAGCCCAGAACAGCTGATCAGGACTCTTCCAGTTGCCTGTACAGAAACCAACAGTGTGAATGGTCACCAAAACTGAGGGCAGAGAGAGAGAGAATGTGAGCATCTCTCCTTTTCTCAGAGTGCTACCTGATTGGCAAGATGGAGTATATTTACTGCCTAATTAGCTCTGCAGTAACGTCTCTCCATCTACACATGTGACTCTATTAGGCTGCAGTAAACTAATAAATGCTGCCGTAGGCTAGTACTTGTAAATACAAGTACTATCCTGTAGTGGCATTGTTTAATGCACAGCGGCACATATGTAGATGCTGACGGGGCTGGCTGGGGCATGAGAGTGCTTCAGTGCAGGGGCTGCCTGCCGGCCAGCTCCATATTGCAGCACCCTTGTGACCCAGTCAGCCCCTCTGCAGCATGCTGAACTGGGTCAGAGCAGCCCCAGCCTGGCAGGCTGACCCCCAAAGCCCTCTGCCAGCCAAGGCTGCTCCGATCTAGCTCAATGTTCAGCACATGTAAACACAGCACCCAGGAACAATAAACTCCAGTGCGAGATGCGCCAGCATTTATTACTTTGCATTAATATGCACATGTAGATGTGCCCATGGAGAAGAAAAAAGCAGCCTGACTTAAAAGTAAAGGAATGAAGAGCAAGGGGGAGATCAGAGGCAGGACAGGAATCAATAAGGGCAGAAGAGAGAAAGGGACAAGTTTGTAGGGACAGAAGTGCTGTCACCATTAGAAACTAGTCTCTTCCAGAACCTGGCAGAACCCCAGAGTCCATGGGACACAACATTTCTCTGCTGCCAGCAAATATCTGAGACCCACTGGCAATGTGCATGTCTCATCTGGTGCCCAGGGAGAAGAGTCATTACTACCATTTACTCTCAGCTCAGTTTGTGAAGGTCTGTGGCACAGGACTGAAAATCCCAGTTCTGCTGATGATCTGTGTGAGGATTTAGATGGTTCTACAATCTGCATGATGAACCTGCTGCATCTTTTGCTTGTTTTTCTAACAGCTAGGAAACAACATAGACGGATAGAACGACCACATTGAAAACACAGAAGCATCATTGAGAAGCATCTGATTACCAGTGCATCTAGCTACAAGAACACAGTGCAAAATACACGGTGGCCACAACTCAGCATTCAGAAGTCGTAAAATCATGACTAAAAAAAATCGTAAAACTAGCAGATCCAGACAGTAACAGCAACCATTTAATGAACACTACACAGGAAAAGGTAGCTTGAGAATTTTATTTGTATAAACCTATGATTTTGTGCTCCTGTACAGTGGTTTTGCCCTGCTTTCAGCAAGCTTGATGATAAAGGTACAAAGTGGTTTGGAGAAATGTTAGGGGTTGACTGGCCCATTGATGGAAAAAGGTTTGAAACTGCTACCATAGACCATCTACCATAGACCATCATGCCACCTGGTGGTCAGATGGTAGAATCAATATTAAAGGAGTTTTTCATAAGGAATGGCACAATTTCAAATAAATATATAAGGGCAACTGAGTAAGCCACAGAACACAGACTACCAACATTATTCCTAACAGGAAACTATACTGTAAGTGTGTGTGTACATATATCTCTCTCTAACTTACCAGCCATCCCATTAAAGGGCTGAATAAAACTGAATTTTGGACAAGCCGTTCAGCTGGTTTTCTGTGTTGCCACCTTCAGGGATTCTTTCAGGAATATTATAATATTTGGAATTTTCCATAAAGCCCTAGCTCCTGGATTGATGTGATTATCTCACAGCTTTCATCACTGCAAAAAGAAGGATGAAATTATGAACTCCAAGTGCCCCAAATCAGAAAGCAGATATATGAATGAACTGTCATTATTGGGGGGGGGGGTGTTCCTTAAAACTATATTTCTTGATTTTGATGCTAATCTCACATTTATTTTGAATCTTGACTGGACTCATAGGTTCACAGTTTCATAGTTTCTAGGGTTGGAAGGGACCTGAGCAGATCATCTAGTCCGACCCCCTGCCATGGCAGGAAACAATACTGGGGTCAAACAACGCCAGCAAGATGTTCATCTAACCTCCTCTTAAAACCCCCCAGGGTAGGAGCCTGCACCACTTCTCTTGGAAGTTGGTTCCAGACCCCAGCTGCCCTGACCGTGAAGTAGTGCTTCCCAATGTCTAGCCTAAACCATCCCTCTGCCAGCTTGTGACCATTATTCCTGGTGCTGTGGTGAAGTGCCCAAAGATTGGAAGAAGACCTATCTTCAAGAAAGAGAAGAAAGTGGATCTGGCAAACTACAGGCCCATCAACCTAACTTCTATCCCAGGGAAGATCCTAGGAAAGATTATCAAAGAGGCCATTCTTAATAGACTGGCTGACGTCAACATCCAGCATGGGTTTGTTGTGGGTAGATCTTGCTTGACCAATCTCATTTCTTTTATGACCAGGTAACCTATCACCTGGACAAGGGGGAAGAGATTGATGTTGTATATCTTGGCTTTAAAAAAGCCTTCAGTCTGGTATCCCATGATCACCTCTTGGCAAAACTGGCTAACTGCAGCCTTGACCTCACCACGATCTGCTGGCTGGGGAACTGGCTCCACAGTAGGACCCAGCGGGTGGTAGTTAATGGAAGTCAATCATCTTGGTGCATGGTCACGAGTGGGGTCCCTCAGGGCTCTGTCCTGGGGCCTATACTATTTAACATCTTCATTAATGATGTAGACATTGGTGTCAGAAGCAGACTGGCCAATTTCACCAATGACACCAAACTCTGGGGTAAAGTATCCACACCTGAGGTGATCCAGGCAGACATTTACAGGCTCAGGAAATGGGCGGATAACCTGATGGTGTTTAACACTGAAAAATGCAAGGTTCTCCACCTTGGGAGTAAAAACCTGCAGCATGCTTATAGGCTCGGCAGTGCTACGCTGGTTAGCACTACGGATATAAGGGACTTGGGGGTCACGATTCACCACAAGATGAACATGAGCCTTCAATGCGATGCTGTGGCTAGTAAAGCAAGCAAAATGCTGGCTTGCAACCTGTTGTAGGCACTGAAGTGCCTGCTCCTAAAGAAGGACAGGTGTGGGTTGCCAGGGCAACCCCAGAGGTCAGCTGACCAGAAGGGGGCAGGGCCTGGCCCATATAAACAGCCTGGGCTGAGGAAGAAGGCAGTTCCCCTCTGGCAGTTGTGGAAGATGGAGCTCTTCGGGAACAGGCTGAGTTGAGGAGCCTGAGGGCCTGAGCACCTTATGAGGAGGATACCAGGCAGAGGAGCCCCTGGTAGGGATTTGGGGAAGATAAAGAGCATGATGGTTTAGGTTTTCTGTTTGGCCAGGAGGCCTGAGTTTGAGTTGGGGCTGAACGGCCGATGGGGTTGTTTGTTGTTACACCGGAGGACCAGGCGAGGCTGTAGGGGTTGGAGGAGGCCTCATGGGAGCTCCCCAGGAGTGGTGGAGTTTCCGGGTGCCAGAGAGGGTGCCATGTTTTGGGGGTGTATAGACCCTGGCCCCAGTGGGGCAGGGTTGTGCAGGACGAGGAGCCCAGGGTGGGTGAGTGACCCGAGAAGGCGGGTCTGAGGGCCAGGCACGGCTACGGCCACCTGAGCCCAAGCGCGGGGAGCGTGAGGCACATAGGTCCCAGTGTAGGCGGGAATCACGCGAGCAAGTCCCAGGGAGGGCGATTTGGCGTTCGTATCGGGATAAGTCCCAGGGAGAGCATACTGGAATAAGAAGCCTGAGGGAGGGTGAGCGTACGGGTAGAAGCCCGACGGAGGGCGAGTGCAGGAATAAGAAGCCCGAGGGAGGGCGAGTGTATGGGTAGAGGCCTCAGAGAAGGCCGTTAAGGAAAGATCATAGACACAACAACATCCGGGACAACTGAGAGGCTTGGGGTGTGGTATTAGGGGTGGTAGGAGCCACGCATAGCCCACGGGGCTGGGTGCACTAGATTGACCTACACGGGACAAAGGGCTGGGATAACTAAGAGCACCGTGCTCAAGAGGGTAAAAGGCAGCCTCCCTTTCATAATATTTACCAGCAAGATGTGGCGGGTGAGATAACGAGGGTGCATGGACACCCACTTGACACGGTAGGGGGCACCAAGAGAGATCACGGCCGCTCCTGGGCCCCCGCCCTGTGACACATCCATAGGTGCTTTTCAAGCAAATCCCAGGACATCATTCTCCCATTGTACTCGGCTTTGGTGAGGCCGCAGCTGGAGTACTAAGTCCAGTTTTGGGCTCCACAATTTAAAAAGGGTGTGGAGAAACTTGAAAGAGTCCAGACGAGAGCCATGCGCATGATCAGAGGTCAGGAAAATAGACCTTATGATGACAGGCTGAGCGCAATGGGGCTATTCAGCCTGGAAAAGCGCAGGCTCGGGGGGACCTGGTGGCCACTTATAAGTTTATCAGGGGTGCCACTTATAAGTTTATCAGGTGTTTATAGGATCTGGGGGAACATCTGTTCACCAGAGCGGCCCAAGGGATGACAAGGCCGAACGATCACAAACTCCTCCATGACTGTTTCAGGCTGGACATAAGGAAGAACTTCTTTATTGTCCAAGCCCCCAAGGTTTGGAATAAACTGCCACTGGAGGTAGTTCAAACACCCGCATTGAACACCTTCAAGAGACAACTGGATGTTTATCTTGCTGGGATCCTATGATTCCTACTGACTTCCTGCCCCTGGGGCAGAGGGCTGGACTCAATGATCTTCTGAGGTCCCTTCTAACCCTAATGTCTATGAATCTATGAAAGTCATAAACAATGCACCCTAGACAACTACACAATGGGTGAGTCTACACATGCTTATCCATGCACATGAATAAATTCCAGAGCTTATCACTCCAGAGTTTATTGCTCCCAGACGTGCATCTGCATGCGCATCTCACATTGCAGCACGTTGAACCAGGGTGGAGCAGCACCAGTTGGCAGAGGATCTGGGACATGTCTTCCCAGGGCAGGGTTGCTCCCCCCGACTCACTGTGCTGCAGAGGGGCTGGCTGGGGCACGAGGGTGCTTCAATGCAGGGCTCGCTGGCAAGCAGTCTCCACACTGAAGCACCCTTATGCCCCAGACAGCTGGGTCAGCATCTACATGTGCTGCTGCAGAGTTTTTTACTCTGTAGCAGCTGCAGAGTAAATTAGTTTACTCCAGGTAAGCAAGAGTGCACATGCAGATACTGACATGTTTTCTATGGAGCTAATTAGTCTCTTGCACAGTAAAAATCTCATGTAGATGTGCCCAGTGTTGTTTTTCCTTTTGATTTGGAGATTGTTGGTCACATTTCACCAGGAGTATATATGTTGTTGTGGCTTTCTGGTCAACACTGACCAGTCATATGATTCCTGAATGTCTGATCTAACTCCCTGCAATGTGGTGCTAGAATTTGCACTTATGCAACCCATTGACACCAGCAGATTCTGCAAGTGTGAATTCCAGAGCTTGCACCTGTTAAGCTATTTAAAGTGTGTGTGTGCGCATGTGCATGCAACTATTGTGATACTTTGCAGCTAAGAGAGGCAGTGCTAGCCTGAATACAGGCATAAAACATAAAGCCTGAATCCAGACATCCCTGCTAATGAAAGCTTATGCTATACATCTGTGATTCAGTTAGTCAACAGAGGTGCAAATCTACCCTGACTTCTACTTTGCAGTTAAGTCATTTAAGGTGTGTGCTTTGCACCTGCCAAATTTTGGTAGGTGAACAGTGCAGTGGCAATTTTGCAAGTGCAAAAGTAGAGGCCTGTGTGTCGGGGAAGGACCCTTTGGAGAGCTCATCTCTAGTCTCTCCTACCTGATTTTTTGTAAATTATCATTTTTGATGTAGCACACCCTGTTTTGTACTTAACAGAACTCTCTGCGTGCTCTGTAAGGCAAGATTCCAACCAGTCTTTCCACGTAGGGTTTGTGTAATATTACACAAAAATGTTTTCCTCCTGTCCCTTCTCTGCGCAGAAAATAGTTATAGGCCCTCTTCTCTCCTGAATATAAGACCCATTTGCTATGAGTACACCTAGGTATAGCAAGGGATCTGGAGAAATGTATTTAATAGCCATGCCTCCATACACAGCAAGTATAGAGGAAATAGTATGTGGCATCCATTAGTGGCCATGCTCCTTCTCCATACCAGCCAGCTTATGGAGACATTACACCTTATGCAAATCGAATTTAGAAAACAGCTTTATACTGAGTTGTAGCAGAGCTTTTATTCATATTCCAGCATCACCTAACAGCCTTAGTCATGGACTTCATTATCACAGTTTCAAACATAGAACAAAAATATGGTTCCTGCCGCAGAGTTTCTCTTCTGGGTGTTCACCTTACCTTGACTTGGTTTTAACCTGTTCATGAAGCAGAACTGACTAATCACAACCACTTAATGATATGGTAGTGCCAAAAATGGCCAAAAACATTTTTTCCACACAAATTCTGTCAGGATTTTTCGGAACAACTGAGTATTTTTAATATTTCAAGATCAAGTTTATGAAACTGGATTGTCAGAAAGGATCTAGATTTGACTCTCAGCTACATAACTCCAAAGGCTTGTTAATAAAATGGCAGCTACTCTACTTAAATTTATGGTAACCTCAGACTCACTAGGCTCGTGCAGTAATGAGCTTTTCCTAATGCACATTAAATTTAATACCTCCAATATGAGGTGCTAAATAAATGTGCATTAGGGTGCACTAATGCACAGTAGTGCAAGCACACACTTTTTAGGTTATGCTTAATGCTCAATAGGCTATTCTACTGTGCATGAGCTTATTAGCACAGCTTTTTACTCACCACTTTAAGCCACAGTAGAATAGGCTACTATGCATTAAAGCACATGCATAGATGCACCCTCTGACAGCATTTAAAACAAAATATAAAAGAATTAAACAGTGTGGAGAGCCTAATGGTTTTGGTTTTGGGTTTTTTTTACTTCTATGACTATGCACCATGGTGATAGGGATATTATTCCTATCTAGATATAGGGCTGGAGTCTACTGTGGTCCCTTAACTCTTGAGGAGCTCAGCACAGGATCTAACCCATACATTTATTTAGGGCCTGCTGACTGTAGGTGTTTTAGGGCTGTGGGAGAAATCAAACTTTGCGTTGTGGTTGAATCAGAACTGACAGAGCCAGCTTTTCTTTATTTAAGGCTATACTGTGATCACAGGGAGAATTCCCTACAGCAAGGGGAATCACCCACTTGTCTGTTTCAAAGGATTTCTCAGACTCTCTAAGTTTACAAGCGTATTTATACTAAAGACAGAGAAAGATAAAAAATACACCTTGGAGAAACAAAACAATAGTAAATTACACAGAAACTTAGGAAGTTTACTTAAACAACTATCTATGCATAGGGCTATCCCAAGGCATGCAGGAATGCACAGGGCAAGATATCAAGATAACCCAAGGAATGCAGGAATGCGGATTCCTTATCTCAGAACATTTGAATTAAGCAGTATCAGCACTTCTGGTCTTTGTCTGTTTTTTTCTGGTCAAGTAAGCCAGTTACTTCTACAGGGCCTAGGTCCCCTTCAGTCTGACATCCTTCTGTTAAGTGATGACAGGGTGGGGGAACTGAAATATCACTCAGGTGCTCTGGGGTGTTTCTCTCTCACCTACCACAACTTTGGTTTTACCTTTGCTGGGGAGCCAGTTCCCACAAGTGATACTTTAGGCCTGCTGAAGGAATCTCTTTGTGGAGCTCCACCTCCCCTATGCCCCACCTATACCACTTCCATGGTGTTGGGTGGTATTCTGGTCCTGACAGGAGAAGGGTCCAACCCTCCCCTGCCACCACTGGCACCACATGCTTAAGCTAGAATTCCTGCTCTTGTTAATTTATATCAGCCCCAACCCAGCGGCCATCAAGTCCCAGGCCAACTAGGTTAGCCATCAGACTCAGGGCCCCGTTATATCAGTCCACCAAAAGAAATCAAAATAATGGAACAGAAAAAGAAAAGGAATGAGAAGTCCAAACTTCAAAAGAAATTCACAACAAATATCCAGGTGCTGCCTCCAGGTATTAATCTCCAGTCCCATGGACAATGCAAGCCACACTGGGCTGGTTCTGTTACAAATCAATCTCTAGTCTCTAGTAGGAAGTGAACCCCTCCAGGTAGCTTCCCATACGAATCAATTCAGAATCCTCAAGAGTAAGGCTAGCCCCCTCTGGGCTGCCTTCTGTACAATTCAAATATAAGTCTCTGTGAGGGAAACCAATCCCTCCGAATGGCCTCCTTCACAAACTCATACATGGTCCTTAAGAGGAAGGCAAACCTCATTGGGTTGGTTCCCACACCAGGCAGCCCATCCCCTGCTCTCTGTTTGCCCCAGCCACATCTGACCTTACTCTCATTTACAGGTGTCTGTTCCACAGAGTCTGTATGGTTATCATGGCACTCTGGTGCTTGGTGTCTGTTCATAGATTCATAGATTCATAGATGCTAGGGTCGGAAGGGACCTCAATAGATCATCGAGTCCGACCCCCTGCATAAGCAGGAAAGAGTGCTGGGCCTACATTACCCCAGCTAGATACACATCTAGCCTTCGCTTGAAGACCCCCAGGGTAGGGGAGAGCACCACCTCCCTTGGGAGCCCGTTCCAGACCTTGGCCACTCGAACTGTGAAGAAGTTCCTCCTAATATCCAATCTAAATCTGCTCTCTTCTAGCTTGTGGCCATTATTTCTTGTAACCCCCGGGGGGGCCTTGGTGAATAAATACTCACCAATTCCCTTCTGTGCCCCCCGATGAACTTATAGGCAGCCACCAGGTCGCCTCTCAACCTTCTCTTGCGGAGGCTGAAAAGGTCCAGTTTCTCTAGTCTCTCCTCGTAGGGCTTGGCCTGCAGGCCCTTAACCATACGAGTGGCCCTTCTCTGGACCCTCTCCAGATTATCCGCATCCTTCGTGAAGTGCGGCGCCCAGAATTGCACGCAGTACTCCAGCTGCGGTCTGACCAGCGCCCGATAGAGGGGAAGTATCACCTCCTTGGACCTATTTGTCATGCATCTGCTGATGCACGATAAAGTGCCATTGGCTTTTCTGATGGTTTCGTCACACTGCCGACTCATGTTCATCTTGGAGTCCACTAGGAGTCCAAGATCCCTTTCCACTTCTGTGCCACCCAGCAGGTCATTTTCTAGGCTGTAGGTGTGCTGGACATTTTTCCTCCCTAGATGCAGCACTTTGCATTTCTCCTTGTTGAACTGCATTCTGTTGTTTTCTGCCCACTTGTCTAACCTGTCCAGGTCTGCTTGCAGCTGCTCCCTGCCCTCCGGCGTGTCCACTTCGCCCCATAGCTTAGTGTCATCTGCAAACTTGGACAGAGTACATTTCACTCCCTCATCCAAGTCGCTGATGAAGACATTAAAGAGCATCGGTCCAAGGACCGAGCCCTGCGGGACCCCACTGCCCACACCCCTCCAGGTCGAAACCGACCCATCCACCACGACTCTCTGGGTGCGACCCTCCAGCCAATTCTCCACCCACCGGACTGTGCAGTCATCCAAGTCACAGCCCCTTAACTTGTTCACCAGTATGGGGTGGGATACCGTATCAAAGGCCTTCCTGAAGTCCAAGTATACGACATCCACCCCTCCTCCTGCGTCGAGGCGTTTTGTAACCTGGTCGTAAAAAGAGACTAGATTGGTCAGGCACGATCTGCCTGCCACGAACCCATGCTGGTTTCCCCTCAGCATAACTTGCCCTGCTGGGCTCTCACAAATGTGAGCCTTGATAATTTTTTCAAAGACTTTGCCAAGGATGGAGGTGAGACTAACTGGCCTATAGTTGCCCGGGTCCTCCTTCCTCCCCTTCTTGAAAATGGGAACCACATTGGCCCTTTTCCAGTCCTCCGGGACTTGACCCGTGTGCCACGAGCATTCAAATATTCCTGCCAGTGGCTCTGCAATGATGTCGGCCAGTGCCTTCAGTACCCTCGGATGGAGCTCATCCGGGCCTGCCGACTTAAAGGCATCCAGTTCTTCCAAGTGACCCTGCACCACCTCAGGGTCCACGCATGGAAGTCTGGTGCCTTGCTGCTGCCTCCCTACACTCCCAGTGAGAGACTTGTCGTGCCTCTCGCTTAGGAACACTGAGGCGAAGAACTCGTTGAGGAGTTCAGCCTTGTCCCCTCTGTCCGTCACCAATTGTTTCTGCCCATTTAGCAGGGGTCCTATTCCTCCCTGGGCCTTCCTTTTACTCCCTATATATCTAAAAAACAATTTCTTATTGTCTTTTACTTGGGTTGCCATCCTCAGCACCAATGTACAGTTCAGCCATGATCTGGTGATGAACAAGGGGGACAAACTTCCACTGAATATGATTTCAAAACACCTCTTCCAGTTTGGGTTTCCCTTTCTTTTTGTTATTATAGGCCAAGTAATCGTTGATAAGCAGATGATGCACGCTTTTAATTTGCCTTGTCTCCAGCCGCATTTGAGTCCTGCCAAACTGCTTGGCTGACATTCAGCTGCTGGCTGCCAGCCAATTCACCAAACCAAAGTCCTCACAATACAGAATTATTGCTGGTTGGACCTGTCATCTCAGACAAAGCATTGAGCCTTTGTTTGCTTTGACAGTATCTTCCAAATGGCTTGAAGGTTATTCTCAGCTCAAAGAGCAATTCAGAGTTCCATTTAAACTAGCATCATAAACCTATGCAGCTCTTCATGGTCTTTGGTCTTCAAAGAAGTCTATAAATGGCTGAACCTACATCCTCTTGGCTACCGTTGCCATTAGAGGTAAAATAAGCTCCATAAGTAGAGTATAAGGAAGTCCTCCTAGTCAACATGACAAAACAGTGGTGGCCTTTTGGCCAGTGAAACTGTGGAAGGGCTGGCTCATAATCAGGGATCCTGGTTTTCTCTGATAAAAAATGCAAATTCTCGGATAAAACCCCCCAAAATCCCGGATTAAAATGAAAGGCTATGTATATATAGGTATCAGTTAAAAACTAAGTTTTCTTGATATATTTACAATTTTAAAGCAATTTGGAAGCAACTGTACCTCAACCACAAGGGCAGGCAATTATTTTGGGCCAGGGCTGCTTACTGAGTTTTCATGAGCTGTTGAGGACCACATGGGCAGCCCTGCCCCTTGACAGCTGCCCTGCTCCCAGTCATCATATTGGGATCGGAAGTCCTGCCCCCAACTCCTGACCCGTGCCACTGGAAGTCCCTCCCCTTGTCCTGGAAGTACTTCTTTTGGGAGGGAGGGTACTGCAATCTTGAAATAGGAAAAATACCCAAATCTTATACAAAAAAATAAAATATCTACTATAACTATAAAAGGTGTTTGTTGTGGGAGACTCCATCCTGCGGCGCACTGAGGGGGCAATCTGCCACCCCGACCCCTTAGCCTGGGAAGTCTGCTGCTTCCCGGGGGCCCGCATCCGCGACATTGTGGAGAGGATCCCACAGGTCCTCCGGCCCACAGACCACTACCCCATGCTCCTTATTCACGTGGGCACTGATGACACGGCTTGGAACACCCCCAGCCAGGTCATGAGGCCCTACAGGGATTTGGGAGCAGGGCATAGGGGTCTGGGAGCTCAGGTGGTGTTTTTGTCGATCCTCCCAGGCTCGGGCTATGGGCTGAGGAGGGAGAGGAAGATCCACGCAGTGAACCAAAGACTGCGGCGCTGGTGTCATCAGGAAGGCTTTGGCTTCCATGACCACAGCCCGCTCTTTGGCGAGAGAGGCAGCGAGCTGCTGGGAAGAGAAGGCCTCCACCTCTCTCCCCTGGGGAGGAGGCTCTTCTCAGCCAGGCTGGCTGACCTGCTCCACCGGGCTTTAAACTAAGCCCGCTGGGGGATGGGGGGACTACTGCCACTGCTGGCCCACTGAGCGACCCTTGCAAAGCCAGCAGACCAAGGCACTTAAGGGAGCCCACCCCTGCCCCAGCCCTGGCACAATCTGTGGGCAAGGCAAGAGCCCCCAAGGGCACACTTGCCTGCCTGTACACTAATGCCAGGAGCCTGGGCAACAAGCAGGACAAGCTCATCCTCCTGCTCAGTGCAAAGAAATATGACGTCATTGGGATAACGGAGACCTGGTGGGACTCCACCCATGACTGGACCACGGGTATAGAGGGCTATACCCTGTACAGGAGGGATCGTGTTGACAAAAGGGGCGGGGGTGTAGCTCTCTTTGTGAAGGAAAGCTACATGTCCCTGCAAGCTGATGTTGGCGACCGGCATGGACAGCTAGAGACCCTCTGGGTAAAAATTCGTGGGAAAAACAGCACAGGGAACACAATGGTGGGAGTCTACTACAGACCTCCCACCCAAAGTCCTGAGCTTGACCAGGAGTTCGCCCGGGAACTGACTGAAGCCGCTTGCTCCAGGACCGTGGTTGTCATGGGAGACTTCAATTACCTGGACATCTCGTGGGAAGATCACTCAGCAAAATGATCTTTTGCGGTCGCAAAGCTTTCTCTCATGCGTGGATGACCTCTACCTGACTCAAGAAGTCTATGGGCCAACGAGAGGCAAAGCGCTGCTCGACCTGGTACTGGCTACGGGGGACGACCTACTCGGCGACCTAGTGATTGATGGGAAGCTGGGTGACAGCGACCACGAGCTGATCACCTTCACCATCCGCCGTAAAGCTGGCAAGTCAGTCAGCAACACAGAAGTCCTTGACTTCAGAAAAGCCGACTTTGACAAGCTCAAGAGGCTTGTCGGTCATGCCCTCAGGGACCGTGACCCCAGGGAGATGGGAGTTCAAGAAGAGTGGTTGCTTCTCAAGGAAGCGATCCTCAATGCACAAGCTAAATCTATTCCAATACGGAGGAAAGGCAGCAAGAAGGCACAGCAGCCCTCCTGGCTCTCTAGGGACCTAGCGGACCTCCTGCGGCTAAAAAGGAAAGCCTACAAAGGATGGAGGATGGGATTCGCCTCTAAGGAGGATTATTCTGCGCTGGTCCGGTCCTGCAGGGAGCAAACCAGAAAAGCCAAGGCTGCAACTGAACTCCAACTAGTTTCAAGCATCAAGGACAACAAAAAGTCCTTTTTCAGAGATGTGGGGAGCCGGAGGAAAAGCAAGGGCAATGTTGGACCCCTGCTAAACCAGATGGGGCAACTGACAACTGACGCCCAGGAAAAAGCCAACCTATTAAATAGGTACTTTGCGTCAGTCTTTCATCAGTCCCATGGGACGCCCATGCCTGCTATGGGACAGGGAGATCCGGGTGAGGGGGATCCCCTACCCTCCATCAATGCTGACCTCGTGAAGGAACACCTTGAGAAGCTGGATATCTTCAAGTCAGCTGGCCCTGACAATCTGCACCCCAGGGTACTCAAGGAGCTGGCGAGCGTCATAGCCCAGCCCCTGGCATGGATCTTTGAAAACTCCTGGCGCTCTGGTGTACTGCCCAAAGACTGGAAGAAGACCAATGTGGTGCCGATCTTCAAGAAAGGGAGGAGAGTGGATCCAGCTAACTACAGGCCCATTTGCCTGACTTCTATCCTGGGGAAGATCTTAGAAAAGTTTATTAAGGAGGCCATCCTTGATGGACTGGCCCAGGCTAACATCCTAAGGGACAGCCAGCACGGGTTTGTTGCGTGTAGGTCTTGTTTGACCAATCTCATTTCCTTCTATGACCAGGTGACCTATCACCTGGACAAGGGAGAAGAGATTGATGTCATATATCTTGACTTCAAAAAAGCCTTTGATCTGGTATCCCACGATCGCCTCTTGGGGAAACTGGCCAGTTGTGGCCTTGGCTCCACCATGATCCGCTGGCTGGGAAACTGGCTCCGTGGTCAGACCCAGAGGGTTGTAATCGATGGCAGTCACTCATCGTGGTGCCCTGTGACCAGTGCGGTCCCTCAAGTCTCTGTCCTGGGACCCATCCTGTTCAACATCTTCATTAATGATGTGGACACTGGAGTCACGAATGGACTGGCCAAGTTCGCCGATGACACCAAACTTTGGGGCAAAGCATCCACACCAGAAGATAGGCGGGTGATCCAGGCTGACCTGGACAAGCTCAGCAAATGGGCAGACGAGAACCTCATGGTGTTTAACACTGAAAAATGCAAGGTTCTCCACCTTGGGAGGAAAAACCTGCAGCACCCTTATAGGCTCGGCAGTGCTACGTTGGATAGCACTACAGAAGAAAGAGACTTGGGGGTCATCATTGACCACAAGATGAACATGAGCCTGCAATGCGATGCTGCGGCTAGTAAAGCGACCAAAATGCTGGCGTGCACCCATAGATGCTTCTCGAGCAAATCCCGGTACATCATTCTCCCCTTGTACTCGGCCTTGGTGAGGCCGCAGCTGGAGTACTGCGTCCAGTTTTGGGCTCCACAATTCAAAAAGGATGTGGAGAAGCTTGAGAGAGTCCAGAGGAGAGCCATGCGCATGATCAGAGGTCAGGAAAACAGATCTTACGATGACAGGCTGAGAGCCATGGGACTCTTTAGCCTGGAAAAGCGTAGGCTCAGGGGTAATCTGATGGCCACCTATAAGTTTATCAGGGGTGACCACCAGGATCTAGGGGAACGTCTGTTCACCAGAGCGCCCCAAGGGATGACGAGGTCGAACGGTCACAAACTCCTGCAAGACCGTTTCAGGCTGGACATAAGGAAGAATTTCTTTACTGTCCGAGCCCCCAAGGTCTGGAACAGCCTGCCAGCGGAGGTGGTTCAAGCACCTACATTGAACACCTTCAAGAGTAGATTGGATGCTTATCTTGCTGGGATCCTATGACCCCAGCTGACTTCCTGCCCTTTGGGCAGGGGCTGGACTCGATGATCTCCTGACGTCCCTTCCAGCCCTAATGTCTATGAAATGTCTATGAAATCTATGAAACTTATTTCAATTTTATTTTAAAATATTTTTATACTGATTTATGTGTTTACGAAGTATATCTAGAGGTGACTGCATAATAGCTCAAAATATGGGCCACTGCTTACTGTGTGAGCAGTAAGGGGGTGTATGTGGCGGGGTGTGGTTGGGGAGTGTACGTCTGTGTGATGGGGTGTGGGGTGGGTGGGTGGGTGTGGTGGGGTGGAGGGTATGTGGTAGAAATGGTGTGGGGTTATGGTGGGTGGAGTGGGAGAGAAAGAGAGTGACAGGGCTGGGCTGCCTCACGTGATGCAAACAGGCAGACCCCACGCCCAGGCTCTGTGCTTCTGCTGCCCCACCCAGGGTCCCTGCCAGTCCCAGGGCACCTGCATGGGCTTCATGCCCACTCACCACCACCACTACCCCTCCATTTCCCTGCTTTCCCCCCATACCTTTGCTCGCCACTTCCTTCACTGCCACCACTCCCCATGGCCTTTGCCACTCCTCACACCACTGCCACTTCCTGTGCCACTGCCCATGACTCCTAAACTGCCTACAGCTCCTGCCACTCCCTGTGCCACTGCTGCTTCCTGCACTGATGACCACGCCACTGCCCACAACCCTCACCACTCCCCACAACTCCCCGCGGCTCCTGTCACTTCCTGTGCCACTACCCACAGATGGCACTACTCCCTACACCACTGTTGTTTCCAGCGCCCCAGCCCACACCGTTTGCTGCCACTTCCCATGGCCCCCACTGCTACTCATGCTGCTGCCACTTCCCATGCCACTCCCCATGGCCCCCCTGCTGCCACCACTTTCCTCAGCCCCGCAGCCCACTGCTTCCTGCTTTGCTGCCAACCCAGCCTGGCAAGCACCACAGGGCTCCCAGCTGCTGGGCAGTTTGCAGCCATTTCCCCCACTCCCTTCATCTGATCTTACCTTACTTTTGCGTGGATGGAGGAAGGGAAGGGAAGAGCTCCAGGGCCACGTGGTCAGAAGCCGCAGAGGCTTCCAGCCCTGGGGCACAAACAGGGCTGGGGAGCTGGGGCCATGGTGGAGCCAGGGCAGCCTTGCTGTTCAGCCACTGGGTCCTGCCACTGGCTCCCCCTGGGTCTGTTGCTTCTGGCTGCCTGTTATCTTTGACAGGCAGCCAGGGACAGATAAAAATTAATTTTCTAAAATGTTTAGGGGCCCCACAAGCCAGATAGAATGGCCTGGCAGGCCAAATCTTGCCCACGGGCAGTATTTTGCTCACCCCTTCTCAGTCACTATAATAAAATAAATTTTAAATATCTATGAATTTTGGTATTTGATTTTGGGTTATTTATCATGGAAAATCAGAGCTTCTCCTGCCCCCTTAGCTCACAGAATGTAGGTCCAGGCCCCTCACTCCCAAGCTACAGCCCCCCAGCCCTGCTGGTGACTCTTACTCCCCCCCACAACCCTCCTAACTCTGCTAGTGCCTCTTGCCCCCCCACCCACAGCCCCCTGCCCCACCCCCCACCCTACCAGAGGGGGTCGCCAGCTGCCAGGGATACAGGGCCAGGGACCCAGGTCCACAGCCCCCTACCCCCCACAGGAGGTGGTGGCCACTGCAGCAGAGCAGAGTGCCCACCCTGGCTCCCCACTCTGCTGCTTGCCCACTGCAGGCTCAGGCAGGAGTGGTGCAGGCTCCCTGCCACTGTGCCCTGGGGAGACAAGTGGAAGCTGTGCCCCCCACACAGATCTGTGTGTGGCGGGGGGGATGGGGGCAGTCACGGGCTGCCAGTTGCAGGCTTGGCCTCCCCACTCTGGTACCCTCTCCCAGGGTCCCTGCAGCCCAGTGGGTGTGACCTGGTGTTGCAAGGCAGAGCACATCTGCACAAAAAGCTCATTGCTGCTGTGAGGTCCACCTGCCCTGGTAATGCATCCCCTGCTCACATGGCTGCAGCAAGGGGTACAGCCTTGTGCCACTATTCCTGCTGCTGCCATGAGGACAGGGGGCACGTTGCCAGGCAGCACAGTTTTCAGCAACAGCAAGCTTCTCTGTGCAGCCTTGCTCTGCCCTGCAGGAGGCTGCAGAGGCCCTAGGGGAAGGCAGCAGGGTGGAGAGCCCACACTGGGCAGCCCGTGCCTGCCCCACACACAGATCTGGGGTGCATAGGTCCCCCCTGCCCCTGGGAGTGCACACAGTGGTGGGGAGCTCACACCCAGAATGAGCCACCTGTGATCCCATCCCACTGACTACCAGGGCCCTGCAGCTGTGCATTCTAGCCCCAGGCCCCAAGCCCCACACATTGCCCAACTGGATAGCCCAAACCCCAGCCCTGCCTAACTCCCTCCCTATGGGGGCCTCAATCCTCACCCCCATCAGACTTACCTGTTGAAGCTGCTCTCCAGGCTGCCTGGGGCCATTTGCATATATATGCACATGGTGCCCCCTGCCTGATCACCCTCCTCCTGCTCCCCACAGCCCCTTGCAGGCTGGAACTGTGCTAGTGTGCAGAGCTCTTTGCAAAAGTGGAAAATCCACGTGTTTCTCAGTTAAAATGAGAAATCTGCATTTTCCTTAGGTAAAGAGGGAAAGCCATGTTTTTCTCCATTTTCCCATGGGAAATGGAAAACCCAAACCCCTGCTCATAACAACCATTGTTTGGCTTATTGAGACATACGCCAGATACACCAACCTACCCTTGGCAGTAATTCTGTCTGAATCCATGGTGTGATACCAAGCAGGTATCCAACAAAACATCCTCGGCATGAGGTAGCTAGATTTATCCACATCCTTGTGTGACCTTGCCTCCTCCATGAAGCCATCCATAAGAAGATTGAGCACACTAGTGGCAATCTTAATCCAAAGCACTGGGTGCCCCTGATACTATTTATAAAATTGAGCGTTTTAAAGGGACTAGGAATTGTAAGTCCCTCCATGAGGGCCGAGTCTGAGATGCAGAGTACAGAACAGTGCTCGACAATTCCAGTGTTATGGAGTATCAGGTGGGCAAAAATTTTTTGGTGAAAAGTAAATTTGCTGAAGGATAGGGGCTCAGTGTCCTGAGGTGATTCACAAATTTTTACACTGTGGTGGTGATAGCCTTTTTTATTATGTAGTTCAGGGGTTTGACCACTCACTCAAGGTGTGGGAGACCTGGTTCAATTGTCTCCTCTTCATCTCCTATCTCTCAGGTGAGTACCTTATCTTCATGGCTAGAGAGTCATTCATTCCTTCTAACACTACCACGCACACACACGGACGCACGCGCGCACACTATATTAATGAGTATTCAAGTATCTTATGGAAAAGTGGCAAGAGGAACAACTGAGGCTGGCCCACTCCAGAGTATCTGATAGCTTCATGGTTAGGACACCCACCACCACCACCTCACTCTTCTCATTTGACATTTTAGTGGAAATCTAGGCTTCCATTTTCTATGCTTTTCTGACAAGTGAATGAAATAAAAAGTTTAAGTTTGGATCAAATGAAACATTTCAGTGAACTAAACATTGAAAAAAAAAAGAACACCCTGAAAAGTCGATATTCAATTGATCTGAACTGTTTTAATTTTTTTAGCTTAGCTAATGAACCAAGAGTCGATTATTCTCACAGTCCTATATCCTAGGCCTAAAAGGGTTAGGTTCAACAAGCCTGAACTTGTACCTTACTATGGGCCATTTCACACATAAAAGGCTTCAGTAAGGATATTTGAGGCTGCCTGCTCTATAGTAAGACTCTCAGGAGGTTTCAAATCACTTTAACTCAACCCATGTAAAACTGGTTAGAATCTGAGGGGGAAATTCCCTAATTCCTTCATATTCAACAGATCTCTCTCTCTGATAGACATGAAACAAACTGTGCTTTACGTTCAGCTCAGTGCACCGCCACACTAAGCGCAGGGCAAGCCCAGAAGAACTGCATCAATTTGCCCCAGTTCACCCAGCATCTCCATACAGCATGTCTTCAGCGGGGCGCCGACACGCCCCGCTGAAGCGCACGATCTGTACACCTGCTGGGCAGCTGGATCAAACTGACGTGGTTCCTCTTCTTGTACAGCACTGTTTTATTTTGTTTTTCTCCACATCTGTCAGCACCTCATGTTTAGTCATTTGGCTGGCTTTACTACTTTTACTCCCATTAGTCTTGTAGAGCCAGTAAAGGCAGTAAGTTGGATCCCATTCCCTCTAGAGGATCAATGTGAGAATTAGTTACTGCAGTGGAAATGCACTTAGGAAAATGCAGTCATACAGAAAACACTGAAGTCACAGGTTGTCCCTCAGCACCTTTTGTGCTGATAGGAACATGGAAGAACTCAACCCGACTTTTTGATTTCAGGTCAGGTCTGCGAGGTTGATAAATAAACTGCTATCCTCAACCTCTCTTCCCATTTTTTTCCCAAAACCTGAGAATATTTGAACTATGAACTTTGAGTGGTGAACCCCACAAACAGCTGAATTATTGACTCCACTTACTGAAGCATCTCAAATGTCTTTGGTTTACCATCTGGTGGGATCAGTAATGTCTGCAATGCCATATTTACAGTCACTTTCCAGCAAAAACGCTTCTCTTCCATAAGTTTCCAGCCTGACAAATTGAGAGTATGCTTCATAGCTTATAGCACGTGCTGGGAGCAGGCATGTATGCATATAATGGAATAGGTTAAAGAAAGTAAAGAAGAAACTGTATGGGAAAGTAGCTGTCAAAAACAATGCAAAACCCACCAACCAAACTCTAGTTAGCGACATAGCGTAGAGTTCTATAAGTCCTTAAAAAGTAAATGTGGCATGTCACATAAGGAAATTCTTCAGTCAGACGAATTGAAGCCATATGGAGCAGAGTATGACTGATTAAAAGAATAACCACAAGATGACACTAGAGAGACAGTAAAATAAGTTCCATCTGAAACTGTTGCTGTCAAATTCAGGGTCTCATTTTCTGTTGCCTTGCAACCTATGGACCACTTACATCAAAGCAAGAGAGGTATAAAACATACCAGGGCAGATTTGTTCACTCACAGCCAATGCAGTATTGTACTCTATTTTGCACAATTGTAAATGATGACAGGATGCAAGGCACTGAGGAATCAGACCCTTGACTTCTTCATTCATAATCATTAAAGTGGGCATTATTTTCCACCGCAGTGCCCTTAGCATAGCCAGTTCCACAGTGTAAGCTAGATGTAACACACTGGAAAGTCAGAATGGTGGTGTTTACACCCATTTTGTCCTGCTTTAAATATCCACAAAAGGCATAAGGCAACAGAGAATGGCACTCCCTACCTTGGAATTTTAGGATGAGTGATCTTACTTGGTTCAGATGCAAAACAGCAGTTGTGATCGTGATCTTGAATGCAGCGTTGTGCTGGCAAATGTATATGCACCAAGGAGACCCCTTTATTAATGACATGTACATAAGGTCTTTTGTCCAAAACTAATATTACAATGATACGTTTATATTGGTGCTGTTAAAATGCACTCACTTTTTGGGCAAAAGATAGTCATTTTAAAACAGTTCACAGCAACACTACACATCAGTTTAGAAGTGAAAGGAAATACCCCATCTAAGTGAAACTAGATGACAGCAGAAGGTAATTACCTATATAGACATCTGGCCAGGATATCAGTAAGAGACATTATTACCATAATGCCACGTGATGATGAACTGCCAGGATGGTAGCTTTGCCTTTCATTTGAAGGAGGGACCTCCCAGGAGCATTAAGTACTGTCACGGTGCAGGGCCTTTGGTTCAGGGCTGATTCAGAGAAGAAGAATGACCTCCCCCTCCTCACTACTAACTCCTTTTCCTACAATACCTTTCATTATCTTGTGTTAGGACTTGCAATCCAAGTACTTACCAGATCCCTTGAGAACTATCAAGATCACAACTGAAGGAGTTCTCTCTTGCTTTGTCATCAGTCTCACATTTAAGCTTCTTTTGGCACAAAAGTATTCCAGCTCAAACCATCAGCTACACAGCTTGGGAGCACACACAGGTAGCCTGAAGCCTGTTCCACATTATTGTGGCTGTCTTTAATGCCATTTGACTGATACTGCAGCCAAGGATGGGGGAAAGGGGTGGATTATGCCTCCTGTCTATATGTTCTTGGCAAATCCCCCACCCCTGCAAAGACCGTCCTGTGACTAGCCAGAGTGTATGCTCATTACAGTCTGGGTGTCCCACTTCCAAGGTTTTGATCCAAGTGGGGATGCTGGTAGATTCCTGGCAGCTTTCACAGGAGAGGTAGGAAGTATTTTCATTCTTGGTTGGGGATGGTATTGATTCCAAGGTCCTTGCACCACAAACCGAAAGCTCTAAGCACTGTGAGCTACTGCGTGGGACTGAAGAAGTCCTGCCACATTTTGGACACTGGCTGTGGCTGCAGTGCTTTTGGAAAGTTCGCTCTGTGTCTCTGGAGCACACGTACCAAATCAGGCTCCTCATGGGGACAGTGGAGGACTTGTTCAGAATCCTGAACAGGCCTAGACATGAGACAAGCCCAGATCCGACCAGTCCTGCCAAGGTGATGCTGGTTCTTGGACCGCTCAGAAGCAGAACATAAGGCTTCTGGGGAGTTTTACTGGTGAAAATGTGAGGGTTTTTAGGGGACTTTAGGCACCTAACAGGTTAGGCAGGGTTTTGAGGGCTGTCCTTTAGGATATAGGCACATAGATTCTACCTAAGTCTCACTTTAGGCACTTGTCCTTTTGTAGCCCTGGGTCTATATAATTCGAGTGCATTCATATTCATTAGACTGGCTTCACCCCCGTTCCTGTTGCTGAATAAAGTCTAAATTCCACCCAAATTGTAAGCATCTGTCATTCACTCTCACACTGCTGTAGTCACCATCTTACACCTTTCTGGCTTAGTGTGAATCATGATTCACTTTAGATTGCACACAAATATCTCAGACCAAAATTCAGTACTAAAGTTAGTTTTATTAGTTTGATTGGCATGAGGGAGTTGATTTAGGCCTGGGAGAGGGCACTAAATTCTATTTTAATTTGTCTATTGTCCCCAGAATTATTAATGAGCTTACATCCATGGCTACCAACCAACCAGACAGAACTGGAAAGAACCATAGTAACTTCCAGGCAGAGTTGACCAGCTGTAGCAATTTGATCAGAAAAGACAATTAACATCATGCTATTTTGAAAAAATCATATTTCAGAACCACACTTAAAAAAAATGCAGGGTTTCCCATGACAAGGCACTTATATCCTCTTTACTTCAACCAGTGAAAAGAATTAACCTTCCTGTATAACAAAAGGTAAGTAACATTGCCAAGAAAGGGACCTATTAAAACAATGAAAGAGTTTTTGTGCCCCTACCCACCTGCATACCTTCTGACTAGGGCTGTGTGAAACGGCAGCGTTCTGCTTCGATCAATGTTTGGACGTTTCAATGGAACAGAGTTTCATTTCAAATTCTGTTTCAATTTGAAACAGCTGTTCTGTTTTCTTCCGTTGAAACAGGGTCGAAACAACGAAACTTGACATTTTACCCATAGGCTAATAATGGGGAAGGACAAAGCAGCCTACAACTTTGTCATTTCTGGCTTGATTTAGATGAAGCTTGCAGGAGTGGTAGCCCGTTCTGAGGGCATGAAACCAGGTTTCAAGGAAATCGTTGCAGGAGTTTGGGGAAACTGCACCCCAAATTTTTTAAAGCAAAACTTGTGTCACATGTATATGTTGAGCCACAGCAGGGTCAAAACTTCAGGCATGCTAGCCCCTGCTGAGGCCACAAAGGCTGCCAAGTTTCAAGGAGACAGGTGCAGGGGTTTTGGGGAAACTGTACCTCAAGCTGCAGACAAGCAAAACTTGTGACATGGGTGGCTGTGTGGGGCACTGGAGGGGGGTGGGGGGGGAACTGCAGGCCTGCTAGGCCCTGCTGCAGCCAGGGAAGCCTGCCAGTTGTTAATCCTTGCTCATTAACTCATTATCCTAGCTAGCTATTGTGTTACGCAATCAATCATGATTCACTCAGGGGCCAGCTCAATACACAGTAGTTAATGAGCAAGGATTAACACCTACAAAACCACAGACCAAGGAGAGGAAAGAATCAAACCAGAGCCAGGAACTGCTTCTGCCCCAAGACAGAGACAGACAGTTGCACAAGCACCCATGTCACGAGATTTGCCTGTCAGCAGCCAGAGGTGCAGGGCCCCAGAAATCCCCTGCACCGATCTCCTTAACAACTGGCGGGCTTCATGGCCACAGCAGCCAGGCCTGCAGTAGTTCCCCCCATCACCATGCCCCAAGACAGACACAGTTGCACAAGCACTCATGACACGAGTTTTGCCTGTCAGCAGCTAGAGGTACAGTTCCCCCCAAACCCCTACACCTATCTCCTTGAAACTTGGCAAGCTTTGTGGCCTCAGGAGGGGCTAGCACACCTGAAGTTTTGACCCGACTGTGGCTTAACACATACACGTGACACAAGTTTTGCTTTAAAAAATGTGGGGTGCAGCTTCCCTGAACTCCTGCACCTATCTCCTTGAAACCTGGCAGACTTCATGCCCTCAGAAGGGGCTACTATTCGTGCAAGCTTCATCCAAATCAGGCCAGAAATGACAAAGGTATAGGATGTTTTGTCCTTCCCCATTATAGCCTATGGGTGAAACGTTTCACTGTTTCAGCGCTGTTTCAACTTTTCGACTTGCCTCAGTTTGTTTCGAGGCTGTTTCGACTATATCTGTTCCATTTTGATTTTGCTGTTTCGACCTTGAAACAGGTTGAAACAGTGTCGAAACAAAACTGGTGACAAAATTTCACACAGCCCTAATTCTGACACAACGGGGCCATTTTCAATAACTACTTTCTGCATATACAAACCTGCAAAAACAACAAACTTTCTAAGCACCTCAGTTATACATTAACATATAACTAACAGGTTTCTACTGTGCATTGTCAGGGCTCCTTGGTTTCAAGACCTACATTGTTTCATTACAAATGGGTTCATTCTATTTAGGGAAGTAAAAGAAATCAGCCCTCTTTTTTTTCCCCCTCTGCACAGTACCTCAGATCCTTTCTTTCACCCCCTCTGGCCAATGACATTTGCTCTTACAGAACGCTGGATATGGGTCAACCACCCTGGGCAGCTAAAGAAGTTAGACAGCCACCTAGCTGGGGTCATTTGACCCCAGCATCCTTTCTTGCCATGGCAGGGGGTCGGACTAGATGATCTGCTCAGGTTCTTCTGACCCTACCAACTATGAAACTAAGTTGGTTCCTTAGATACTGTGTATAAGTAGAGAGTGCTCTATCTTTGCCGTCTTTGGAGTCAGACAGACCCAGTGCTGGCTGTCTGCTACTGAAGTTATGGAGGAATTATTTATGTTTGGAAAATCCCCCCAGGGTTTTTCTCTGAAGTGAGCTGAGAAAAACACTGCTCTTTTCTGGGTATTTGCGTATATACGTGGCTGGAAAAGAATTTTAATGGTATATTATAGTTTGGCTCTGAAAATGTTTGGTCCCCTTTTCCATTCTCTTCCCACGGCTCACAAAAGAGAACAAAATGAGAAGAGTTATTGTCTTCCCTAGAATGTATAACGGACAATGATAATAATCACACGGTTAACAAGTATAGTATAAATTGCAGAGATAGCTGCAGAAATATTTTTATTTCCCTCATCACTATGCATGAGCTGTTTCAACCACAAACCCACTTGGAAAGTGATACTGCGCAATGGTACTAAGCAAAAGTACCCAGCCTCACCTGTAACTTTATGAAGGTAGCAAAAAATGTTAAACCAGTTATGGATGCTGGGTCAAATTAAGTTTTCAGTAAAATACCCTGGTACAAACAGTTTTGGAAGTGATTTACACATTTCTAGTTTTGGATTTGTCTGAGACTCCATGGCAAATCTCCTTTCTAAAGGAACAAGGCAAACAGATTAGGCCTGACACTCATCTGTGCTCAGGCTCTTTTACATATGCTGGGTGCTAAAGGGCCCTAATATAGAAAGAAGTTATAGCCTGAGCTGACTGAAGATTTCTCAGCAACACCTTTTCAAACAGACAATTGGGTTTTCATTTAAGTTTTGCAGGGTGTCTGCTTTCCTTTAAAATTTTTTATTTTCCTTCAGAAAATAAAAAGGCAAACAATTTAGCCATGCCTGTCAAACTGTGACAAATCTTCAGAAAAGTTAGATTTTTGTTTTTTCAACCAAAAGTCAAGTTTTTCCTTAAGGACATTTTTCCAACTAGCTCTACTGGCATCTAATTTTAAGACTCCTTTGCACTGTCAAAGCAGAACAAAGGAACATTAGTTTACGCAGGAATCTGGCTACTTCTTAAACTGGTTTTCCTTTCTTGCTTCTTTTTTGGGTCTCACCTTGGTTAGGATACATATTTTGTGTTTTAAAAGAGGACTTCTGGACATCTCCAAATAGGGAACCTGGTAAGGGACTTCCCATCTGAATGCTCATGCTATATTTGTGCTTAACTGGTGCTGTATGTTTGAAATTAAGATTGCCAGCCCCCCTGATTGGTCATCTACATAGAAGGTTACTAGTAGAAGAGGTAAGAAGGAACCCTGAACACAGTAATGATTTGGGGTTTGCATGTTCTTCGTGATTATGATAGGGGACAGGCCTCAGGTGGACAGGCCCTGACCAATTCCCTGTAGTAGACTCCTGTATACTCTGTGGTTTGGCAGAGGGAAAGGTAGGTAGTCATAACTTCCCGAGCAGGTGTACCACTCTATCGGCCGGGGGCAGTGATGCACAGGTGCAGAAGTGGTCAGTATATTGGACAACTCTAAAAACTGAATGGAGGAGGAGAAAAAACAGCCAGATGAAAAAACAGGCAACCCAGGTCATCTGCTACCAGCAAAAATCATTCTCAGCACCCCAGTGAAACTGGTCACTCTTATAAAACAAACTAGGGAACATGATAGTGCTGGAAGATCCAGGTAGAAAGCAGGTGTCCACCGAGGTAGTCTAAGCCCAAAGGAATCAGACTATGTATGGTTACAAGAAAAGGAGCTATGTCACCATTACTGGCCTGAACTTGTGATGCTTAGGTAGAGCCTAAGGAAACTGAGCTGAATCTGCCAGGAGCCTCTAAAACCTCCTTATCCAGGCTGCGCAGGGCATTCAGCAGAGCAACACATTTCATCTAACTTTCTAAGCTCTCATGAGGCTTCCTCAAGTAGTCTCAAGATGTGACATTTGAAGACATCAAAGAGATGGGTGCCAGATGGAGACTGGGCTCTGTAGTATTGCCAGTGAGCCTAGGAGAGCCTGAAAGGCTGAAAATAACTTTAAATATTAACAGCTCAAAATGACCAGACAGGGCACTATACATCTGGAGTCCTGTCCCCTCACTGACACCTGTGCCTACTGCTCTGGTGTTCTTCAGACATTTGTCTGGGTGTAATGCTTCAAGGTGGGGGAGAATCAGACCTTGTGTATGCTGAGTGCCCTCCAGAGCCTGGCTGGCTTCTGTGCTAGATCTCAGGTTCCCTTTTTTGTCTCTCTTGTGAAATATGCATTTTCATTTCAGCTTAGGAGAACTTCTACAATCTTTGCACTCTTTTATGCCTGTGCCCGAAAGCCTGAAAATAAAGAATTTTTTTTTGCAAATATCTAGTTGGTCTGATAAAAGATATCACTTCTGCCACAAGTTCTGATTCCTTTTGCCTCTAGAGTCGAGACCAATATGGCTACAACCTGGATACCTACCCATTTTTGTCTCTACATTTCACATTTACAAGTAAGATAGTAGAGGCCACCATGATTCACCAAGATACTAAGCATGTATCTAATTTTAACCTGGCTGGCAATCCCATGGGACTATTCATACAACCTTTTATTAGGTACTTTGCTGAGTCAAACTTCCTGTGAATCTCTAGTAAATCATAGTACAACACACTAAAGCAGGGTTAAACATTAAGTGCACCATGAAAAGAAATATGACAGTTCAGGGCAGATCCTCAACTGGTGCAGATCAACATGATGCCACCAAAATCAATGGACCTAAACTGATTTACACTAAGGACTTCTCCACCTAGCTTTTTTCACAACATTAAGGACGTGAATATGGATAAGGGCTTGCAGAGGTTTTGCTTTAGTTACATATAAATAATTCAACTAAACTACCTGTGTCTATTATTCTGCGGCCACCATATAGTTCTACTAGCTGCTCTGGCAATACATAAACTATGTAAATAGACCACATAGCATGCAACTTCATATTAGACACCTAACTATATTTTAAAGAAGACATTAAATCTCTTTTTAAAGTTCACTTCTGCCACAGAGAACAACTTACTAAGAGTAGCTAATGATGTGGCTAAAGAACCCATTGTTGGAAAAGCTCATGTGATTTACCAAAGACTAGGACTATCAAATGATTAAAAAAATTGATCACGATTTGTTGCGTGATTAAAAAAATTAGTCACAATTAATTGCAATTTTAATCACACAAATAAAAATCTCAAAATTATGGTTAGAAAAACTCAGTATTTTGCAAATCATGCAAGTACTTTGTACAGTTGAGGGTGGGTGTGGAGTGTGTGTGAGGGGGGAAATTTGTGGTAGTGTGGAGGACTGTGGGTGTGTGTGTGAGATTTAGAGCCTGGGGAGGGAGGGGTCCCCACACACCCTGGTAGGATGCAGGGGTACTGAAGGTCAGGAGCAATGGGCAGCAGCAGGGCTGGGGGGGCTGTGGTTTGGGAGTGAGGGGCAGACAGACACACACAGAAACACAGACCGCACCACGCTGGTCAGTCTATGGAAGGAAAGGGGCAGGGGGGAGAAATCAAGGCCCCCACAGTTGGGGAGGGAGCAGGGTAGGGGCAGGTGCTCGGATGAATGGGACCCAGGACCTGGGCGGGTCATAGGATGGAGCCATGGGCAGCTCGTCCAGGAGTATGGGGGGGGCAGCTGCCTGCCACTGCATTCACCCATGGGGGAGCCACGAGGGGCACATGCCCCCCAGATTTGTGCATGCAGAAGAGGTGGGCTGCCTTTGCCCTGGGAGCTGTGCAACACCATGTTCTGTCCACTGCCACCAATCAGGCAAGGGACATGTGGCATGGCCAGCATGCGGCTCCCAGGCCAAAGGCAGCAGGGCACCTGCAGTGAGCAGCCCTGGGCACAAATCCAGCGGGCACATGGTCCCCATGCCTCCTGCAGGGGTGTGCACAGCAGTAGGGAGCCATGCATTTCCCCCCACCCCCTTGGGCCTCTGGATCAGCCTCCCGCAGCTCTGTCCCATGACCTGCCCTGGCCCTGGGGCCCCATTCACCCCAGCACCTGCCCCCGCCCCACACCCTGCCTCCCTCACCATGGGAGCCTCAATCTGTGTCCCCCACACTCCTTTCTTCTACCCCCACCTCTCCCCTTCCACAGACTTACCAGTGCAGTGCTGCTCTACACACAGCGTGCAGGCTTGGGCTGTTTGTATGTGTCTGTGTGCTCCCCCCGGCCCCAGCCGCAGCTGTCCAGAACCCACGCCCAGGCTGCCCTGTGTCCTCTGTGCTGCCACTGCTGCCCCTGCTGGGCAGCCCGGAGGAGTGGAGTGGACTGAAGCCTGGGCGCAGGCTCCAAAACCACACGCGCGATTAATGCATTAAAAAAATTAACTCAAGAACTGATTAATTCTTTAATCACATGCATTAACTGCGATTAATTGACAGCCCTAATCCTGACTGTTAAATTCATAAGGTGGCAGGGCAGGTGCATACTTTACAGCGAACTAAATCAGAGATGTATAGCATAGGCAGAAAGCCTGCTTTATCAGATGGTGTTCATAAATTCATAAGAGCCAAGAGCTGGCTGTTGTCAGTCTAGGTGTGACTGATTTTTTCTATCAAATAATAATGTTTTTTAATCTGTAGGCCAAAAATTGTTCCTAGAGCCATAGTCTTTTGAAGCCTCACCCAATTTTATTCTTTTCTAAATTTTTTCTTGTCTATGTTTTTACATGAGCTCTGAGAGACTTTCCTCTAGAAAGGCACTGAAGGCAGTAATATTAAACTCAAGCTTTAGTTTCAAATTCTTCTCCTCTTCATTTTAAACCATTTCCCTCTCTCAATGCTTATTTTTATATGAGATAATGTATCATTTACCTGTTACTGCTACAAGTAACATGAAAGTTTACCATAATGGAAAGTGATTAGCAAAAAAAAAAATCTCTCTTTTCATATGACTAAGATTTTGTGTTAGGCAGCGCTATGGGTAGTGTTGATTTCACTGTTTCTCTGTCTAGTCAATTTCCGCTGCAACTTCTGTGGGTCTTTCCCACAGCAAAAAGGGAAAAGAAAACATTTATCAAATTGGAAAATATGATTGCAAAACCACAAATTTTGCAGGTAGCTTTCAAGAGCAGGTGTAGTTCCTGAAACAGCATTCAGCTCATTTTAATTTGATTTTGGAGGAAAGGATTCTGATTAAAAATGAATTTACTTATGCAAATATTGTTTTCATGTTACTTTATGTTATCTCACAAATATTAAGTGGAATAAGGGTTTGTTTTAATGTATGATCTCATCTGCTAATCCTTGGAGGCTATGGGCCAGATCCACTGGTATGTACTAGCTGCTTTGCACCATTCTGGCAATGCAAAGCAGCTGCAAATGCAGCTTAATTGGCTGGTTGGCATTGCAGGAACAGTCAGAAAGGCTGGTACATGACACAGAATCTGGCTTAATGAGTGTTTAGTTTTTGATTTCAATGGGAGCAGAATCAGGCCTCCAGAAATAATCAGTTAATTATTTTTTATATTGTGGTAACTCCTTGCTGAGGCCTCACTGTGCTTAGTACCGTATGAACAGACAGCAAATGACAGTTTCTGCCCCAAAGATCTTACATAGGCTCCAATTCTGCAACGATTCCCACACATGCAAAGTCACGTGCCTTTTGATTTGTCTTGCTGGCTTCAATAGAATTGCTGCCAGCACGTAAAGTTAAACAAGTACATACAAGAGGATTAGGGCCTAAATACGTAGGCATACAATGTAGGTTACGCAACAAATAGATGGGAGGAATGTGAGGCGTGTGTAATAAAAGTAATAGGCTGCTTTAGCATAGACTAGCTGGGCATCCAGTTTGTAGTTGGAACCGCATCTCACGCCACTTGCCTAGCTGATAGCTAATCACTATTTCATTATTCCCCCCTAAACCAAGAAGTCACTGTCAGTTACAACTGCTTCTGCACCAGGAGCTGCCTCTGGATCGTGCCACAAACAAGACTCTTCTCTCCTCCCTTAACCAAAATTCACCAAGGACAAATATAGACCTGCTCTTTCCTCAGATGTCGAAAACAAGCACAGCAGAACTTCTTTGCTTGGTTGTGTATTTTGTAGAGTGCTCTGGCTACTCTCTCACGTCTTGGGCTGTACACATTTGGATGAAACCTAACCAGATGCACAACAGCCTAGTGAAGCTAATAAAACCAGCTGTCAGGCTAGGAAGGCACGCAACATGAGCAACACTTTTTTCCTCAAATTAAAAGTGATTCCTGCACACTTGTCCCTTTACACCCTTGCCAGAACCAGAATGAACACCAACTGTTGCTTCCTGCCCACTTTTTCGCAGTCATTGCCGCTAAGAATGACTGAGAAAATGACCTCTTCCTGGCCGGATGTCTGGGCCTCTGTTCCGGCCCTCAGCTTCGCTGCTGCTGTTGTCACTGTTGACGGTCTTTCCTCTACGACAGATTCTCAACCAGGGGCCAAGCGTACCATAACAGTAACAAAATTCTGACCTGTTGTGGTCTTTCTGAGTTCTTTGTAACAGAAACTAACAACTCTACTGTTTTTCCATAGTCAAAAAACAAATGAAAACCAAAAGCTAACATTTTCCATGGGGTGCCTCAAGTCTAAAAAGGTTGAGAACCACTGCTCTATGACTTCTCACACTGCCATCCTCTCCTGCTTCTCTGCCTACTGCTCTGACCAACCGTTTAGTGCCTTTTTTTCGGAAGGACCTCCTTACCTCCCACAAACAGTAAAAGAGGAGAGATCTCAGGTACTGGAAGACATCAAAGGAATAAGCTGCCCTACCCATGAAAAGCTTCAGTAAAGGCACTCTAGAGATCAAAGTCAGCCTTTTCCTGCACAGAAAACAAACAGGGAACGAAGAGAAGTACTGAGTGGGACAAGCCCACCTTGCAAGTGCATAAGGTGAATAACTGCTGAAAGAAGTGAGATGCAGATTACAATTAGCCTAGAGACAGTAAACATTTGGGACATTATCTATCTCCTGAATGGCAACTCACATGGACTGTATGTCTGATTTGATGTTATAATTATCCTCAAAACATCCCCAGACTGTAGGTTATTAATTGTGCCAGACTGAGGCCTTGTGGTATAGATCAGTGATTCTTAACCAGGGTGCCATAGCACCGCGGTGTTAGCATTGTTAGGAGTGCAAACATGATTCACAGGATAAGCCCAGAGGCCGTGTCTAGATGGGCATGGACGTTTGTTTCCACAAGGACAAGAAGCAGCAGCACATCTTGTGCCGCTGCTACTTGTCCCCAAGAAACACCTGTGCCATGTGCCCTCTTCCTGGGTGCCAATCGAGGTGGGGGCCAAAAAAATCTGACTTTTGCTGAAGCCATGCAGTTGTGATCATAGTGGCAGTGGCAACCGGAAGTCAGAACTGTTTCCATGCTTGGTAGCTGCCCCAGGGTCCCAGCCATATTCTGATGCTACTGGAAAAACTGTTCTACTATTTTTCTGTAATCAAAAAACAAGTGAAAACTAAGAGGTAGCATTTTCTGAGGGGTGCCTTGGGTCTAAAAAGATGGAGAACCACTGGCATAGATGTTTGCATACTGTATCAAATGATGTAATAGGAGAGCAGGAAAAAGCCAGTGTTTCCATTCATTTCCTCAGCTTGACCCTTATAATACCCAAGCAATATTAATACATGCTGGGCTATTGGGAACTTCTGTCTGTGAGTAGCATTTGCTAAACCTCCTACACTCTGAGCGCATCTACGCATGTACTTTACTGCAGAGTAGACTAATTAGCTCGGCAGTAAAGTGTCACTGTCTACACGAGCACTCGTATTTGGGCACAGTAAACTAAACTGTGCTGTAAGATAATACTGTCACTGAAATGCATGTGTAGACAGTGACGGGGAAGGGACAAGACTCCTGGCTGCTGGCTAGCTACATGGCTCCACAGGCTCTGCACCCTCGTGTCCCAGCCAGCCCCTCCACTGCCTGATGCTGCCACCTGGAGCCCGGGTCTTACTCCCTGTGCCTTCTGCCAGCCTGGGCCTTCTCTGCCTCAGCTCAAATTGCTGCTGTGGATGCTCATGTAGATACTGTGTCCAGGAGCAGTTTACTCTGGTTCAAAAGCTCCTGTGCTTATTGCTTTGCCTTAATTTCACATGTAGATGCACCCTCTGAAAACTAACCTCAGCTTCTGTATCAAGTCGTGACTGCTACAAAGCTACTAGGGGATGATGTCATGGTGGCAGAAATCTACAGCAGCCTCCCTCTGCTGTTGGGTAGACACTGGAGACCAGAGCCAAACCATCAACTCTATTTGGAGCATCCCTTTGCCAGCTTCTCAATGGAAGTTCAGATACAAGTTGAAACTGCACCCCTTGGACCTTTCTGAAGGAAATACGTTGCCCTCCATTGAATCCCTGCTGGGGTACATGAGGCCAGGGTGGCACTGAAAAGTGTCATTTATAATCTGGCCCCAAGAAGGTAATCACATGATACCAGGAGTCGTGTTCATACATTCTCTTCCAGGGCATCAATTCCCTTCTGCTGCTCAGCTTCCTTTTATCTTTAGGTTGGTGCTGATGTTCCCACAACTTGACTTATGCTGCCACTCCTGTGTGACATTAGAAGGTGCCAGTGGTGAGAAAACTGCTGCCACAAGCATAAAGGACAACCATTTAGCAGGTTTCAGGTTTCACTTAGCAGCAGGGTTTCTGCTGTTTCAAGCTATCAAGTGCTAATATCTGCAGGCTTAATCCTTAACTCCTTCTTCCCTGTACTGAAACAAAACTTGCTACCCTAAACCACCTTCCTCTTGCAGTGTCTACAATGATCTGGACTAGTCCTTTTTTCCCATTTGGACAAGCAGAGACATGGATTCAGTGATCTCTTAAGCTGGGGCTGCTGTAAAGCATTAAAATGTTTCCTGTTTGCATTTCCTTTTCCCATACCATCATGTTACACATCCACCTGTCTATCACGTTGTATATACCAGTGGACAGCACAATAAAAATAGAGATGAGGGTCAATAAACCCCAATAAAAGAGTAACATGATGACCAGTAAAGGAAACACCATGTTTGCAGGGGAGGTTTTTCACCAGCGTAACCTTTAACTCTGATCCCCTCGCACTTGTTGTGTCCAACGGCAAACAGTGTTCTCCATGAATGCTGGCTTGAAGTAGTCTGCAGGTTGTTGCTTATCTTTAAAAGTGAGGCACTGAGCCAGACTCTAACAAACGTTCTTGGCAAGACCAACTGTGTGCTCTTTTATACTCAGCTCTGCGCAGTCCAGACAAAATACTGTTCTTGCCTGTTTACCATTCCCAGCATGTACTTCAGCAACATCTTTGTTTTCTCCTTTAGAGAAGAGGATGTGATAATCTGGTGAGTTGTGTGGGATGCCTGTTTTAGTTTGAAAATAAAACAGTTGCATGTGGTGGAAGGCAGCAAAGTACAAGCACTATTTGGTTTTGGCTGTAGACGAACACACACTTACAGGACGTGTTTTCTTTCCATGTAGCACTTTATTTTTCTAACCCACACTCCATGGGCCATTCAGTGCTCATCATCTAAAACTGAATAAATCCTGTCCTGGCAGGGAATAGGTTGATGACCTATTGGGTCCCATGTTTAATTTTTGTGATCTTTTGATTCTGGTGAAGATGACTGAAGAGGGCAAGGTGGCAGTGTATCACCTCATCATAGTTGGGGCGCTTTTCTTTGACACTCTCAGACACACTGTACAGTAAAATTAAAACCAGAGCAAACTTCTCTGGACTCAAACACACCCAAAAATTTGGAGAAATTCCTAAATTCGGAGTGTGTGTGGTAGAGGCAGCAATGATTCTACGATGCCCTTGCCCTGCATGTTCTGTGCCTCTACATTTTTAAGTGCAGAAGCCATTTTAGTCTTTAAAATTGGCTGCAACTTGTAACAAAGGAGAAAATATTCCGTGCTAAACCTAAGGAAGCTTTACTTTTGTTCTTGGTTGTTTTCCTTACTCTGAGATACAAGCCATTTTAACCTAACAGTTTGTGTTTTGTCATTTATTTGGAAACACAGTATGGTCTAATGCTGCATTAAAGGACAGACTTGCTCAGCTTTATGTGGTTATCACAACCTACCTCTTCACAGGCTAACATGTACACTCTCTGATATCAGAATTTAGAATTTCTTGAATGTAGTCCAGCCTGGTAATTCTCCTCTTGCTGTGGTTCAACACTGCGAAATCTTGTTCCCAATGTCTTAGGGTTAAGAAAGCATCCATAACTAACCGGCAGTTACAGTTTAACTTCTTGCCACCTACAGCTGCATAAACAAAACCCCAGAAGCTACGCAAGTGTACTGGGAAGTGTAGATTTTGTTTAAATTTGTGCAGGCTGCCTAGCCAGCACCTTCAGGAAATGAGACTTGCCTTCTGCCAAGAAAGCCGTGCTCTTGCATCATGATATTGTACAATGTCCGTTTTCAAACTGCTGTGCAGTTAGGGGAATTGTATGGCTCTCCCACTTGAAGCATTTTTAAAAACTCTTGTTGAACAGCTTTTCCAGTCAGTTGATCATAGTGGCAATACTCACTTCAGATTTGCTGTAGGACTAATGATTTACATGCAGGAGGCCTTTTCCAGTTGCACTTAAATGGAAGCTCTAAATCATCTCTGCTGTACTACCTAAGATCAGCAAAGTACTGTCACCACTGCTCGACAAGAGAACAATATTAGTGAGTTTCCTTTGCTGAGTGCTTCTACTGCATCTGCAATAAGTAAAGTTAATAAGTAAGGCTTTTAGGTAACTATAAATCACCTGATGTAAAAAGCATTAAGCAATAAACAAGATTTTCTTGTGAGCTCCATTGACCAAGACTTTTAGGAAAGCTGTTGGCTGGGTGCCTTGGCTCATGTTCACCCTCACAGCTCAGCAGCCAGACGAACAGAGAGGGCTGCATTTTCCCAGCTGCATGATATGCATTCACTGGCAACCAAGCCAAAAAAAAAAAAAAACAACCCAGAAAAACCAAAAAACCAACCCCCAGACTAGCCAAGCCAGTGGAGGAGAGGGAGTAGCTTCAGCTGAACTTTGTTTTTTTACATTTTTATTAAGAATCAAAGAAACTCTTCTGAATAAAGATGTGAGGAACAAGTTGCCAAGCATCAGGGTTCAACTCCCTCCCAGATGCACACAGGTAACTCCCTAATCCATAACAGTCATTGAGTGGCTGCAATTCACTTCAAAGAAACAGGCTGTGAGACGGCAGCTCTGTGTAGCACAGGGGAGGATGTGGTCTTCAGTTCAACCCCTGGGCAGCCCCTCCAAACCAGTTCCATACCTTTTTTTTGGTAATAATCCCCTTACCAGGGTTTCTAGCCACCGAATTTATGCAAGAATGGAACCCTTCTGTGCAGCACGTAGGAAGCGGAAATGGAGTCATTTCCTCTATGGATAGGATACTACACAGAGGGCCTTGTGGGAGCCCTCTGCTTATTAATAGGTATTGCTAATATGAAATAGGCAAAGAAAAGGTCTCAAAGCACAAACAGAATCTTCTGGTTTTGGATGGTGTCAGACATCAGCTTCCAAATCTATGAGCCACTGTCTGGTATTATCCCTCACTCAGTGTGGATTTCATCTACCCAGCCTGGGCATTTGGAAAGTTTGCAGCTTTCAATTAAGTGCTGTGCTGTTTGTTGGACTCCACATTCACACAGGGGAGTGTCCAAGATGTTCATCTTGTGAAGCATTGTTTTGAACAGTTAATATCCAGATCTCAGTCTGTTCAGCTTGACGCATGCTTCTCTATCAAGGTTGTGGCTTCTAGTTCAAGAACCTAGACCTCTGTCTGTGAAGTTCAGATGCTACTTCACTTTGATAAGCAGAATCTGGACTGCACAGGTGGAGGTCTGAGTTCTTGAACTGGAGTACTGTAAAGGGATCAGAAAGCATGCAACTAGGAGTCAGGAATGAATGCACTCTGATCCACGGCTGGGTCAAACACTCTGCAATCTGGGGCAGATGATTTAACCCTCTGTACCTCAGTTTTTCCCCAGGGAGAACAGTCTAGTTAGTTAAAGGTCATGAAGCCTTGCCTTTTGTAAGAGCCTGATGCATGCACCTCCATCCAAGCTGGAGATTTACTATGGTAGGAACTGCATTTGTGCCACAGCAGATTTAATCTCTACTTTAAGCTCCAAATGTCACACAGCTGAAAGAGGCTGCCATGGTGGTGGGGGGGGGGTGTTTTCCTGTCCGAAAAAGCTATTATCATCACCTCATCTGGAGTGTTTTATGTTATCAGAGCACAGGCAGGCAGTTTCAATTATAAGAGCTGAGGTTTGGAATCAGAATCATCCAGACAGAGAGACACCAGCCACAATCTATCCAGGAACAAAACAGCTAGCGTTCAAGACAAAGGGTGCTGACAGGCATAGAAAACAAAACAAAACAGCTTTTTACCAAAAGAGGAATCGCATCAGTTTGACCCAGCTCCGCAGCGTCTGTATACCTCACGCGCTTCAGCTGATTGAATCAGCTATTAGAAAAAGCTCCACTGAAGTAAGTGCATGAGCTATACAGATGCTGGGTGAGCCAGGTTAAACTGATGTGATTCCTCCTCTGGGCATGCACTGCACTCAGCGTGTTGAAAGTAAAGTGCTGTTTTCCTTCTTCCTCCACGTCTGTAAGCACCCAAAGCTGTTAGACAGTCTGTAGCCCATGCCCCAACTAGGCTTAAGTAAGGGTCCTGCTGCTTCTCTCACCTAATCAGGAAACATAAGCATGCCAGCCTGATGCATCCCAGCTGGTCAGGCAGCCCAGGGGTGGCTGCCTGTTGCAGCTCATGCCAGATCTAGGATTCTGAGCAGGGATGTGCAGATGGATTTTGAAAAGAGGTTGTGCATCATCACATCTAATACAACACATACTTTTCTTCAGGTAGAAAGAAACTTTATTAATATTCTAGACCAGGGCTATATCATTCACTTTAAGATTGAAGCAATAACAAACATAGTCATTAGCAATAAATGTAAGTATCTTTCAGATAAATAAAATCTAGCCTTTTTGAGTATTTTGACAATGCATCTGATGCTTAAGGAAAGTTATTTCCACACCTGAGTGGATGTTCACCCAAGTTAATGTTTGTACACCTGAGTTAATGTTTTTAGCTAAACGTTAAAAAGTCTGCAGCTTCTAATACAGAAATAGAAGCTACATTAAAAGGAGCAGCTAACAGACATTGGAATTGCAAAAGAAAGGATAGCTTGATTAGTGGAACACCACAACCATTAAAAAGGAGAGAGGGTCATTAATACATAAGGAATGAAGAGTTTAGAAGAAATCAAGTAGATATAATGAGCCATGAAGTCAGTTGACTCCTTTACTACTGCCATTGCTAGACAGTTTTAAACTTTGGATGGATCAAGAATCAAAGGGAGGGGGGTGGGACTGCACAGCTCCTGAATTCAACCCTGCCTCCTGAGGACCCACTTTTAGTCGCGACGCTGCCAAGGAATGTGCTGACAATTTTACCTGCTTATACCTTTTACTTATTTATCTCAGGAGCAAACTGTTCACCTACCTGGAGGATGGGTGATTGTCAACTATCGCATGAGAAGGTTTAAAGCAGCATTTCTCAACCCATGGGTCATGACCCCAAAGTGGGTTGCAAGAATATATGAAAGAGTCGCGAACAAACTTTAAAAATGGATTCTCCTTTAAAGGAGAATAACGTGGGAAACCATGGCTTTCCTTTGCAGGCTCCAACTCCAAGAGACTGCTTGGGGCCGTCTGTGCCCCACACAGCCCCCATCCCACCCCACCCCACACCCCCACCCCACATACTGGGGGGCTGGGGCCTGGGGGAAGCAGGTCAGGAGTGAGGGGCACTGGGTTGGGACTGGTCAATATTTACAAATGGGTCCTGGTGCAGAAAAGGTTGAGAACCACTGGTTTAAGGACTAAAGCAGCAATGGAATCAGTGTGAAAGGAAGAGGAGGGGGCTAGATCCTGAAAGAGGGTCATGAGCAAGGAAGTCTGTGCACTAACTCCAAACCTCCACAATCAACTTCTACCAAACTTATAATAAGCAGGACATATGCCAGACACTGCCCTAATCACAGTGCATGGGTGGTACAACCCTGTCCAACACCATTCTTTATCTAGGGCAGGGGTGGGCAATTATTTTGTTTGGAGGGCTGTTTAATGAGTTTTGGTGAGCTGTCGAGGGCCACAGGAGTAGCTCTGCCCCTTGACTGGTGCCCTTCCCCCTGTTCACCATCTTGGGACCCAAAGTCCCACCTCTAACCCCTGCCCCTTGCCCCAGAACTACTCCTTTTGGGAGGAAGAGTTCTGCCATCTTGAAACCAGAAAAACCCCAAATCATATTTAAAAAAAATCAAACATCTACTATAACTTATTTTTATTTAAAAATATCTTTGTCCTGATTTATGTGCATAGTGTATCTAGAGGCACTTGCATAATAGCTCAAAATACAATCCTGCTCTTGTATATTGTGTGTGGGCGGCAAAGGAGTGTATGTGGGGGGTGGCAGTTGTAAAGCATATATATTTGTGGCGGGGTGTGGGAGGGTGGGGGGTATGTGGTTGGGGTGGGGGTGGTGGGGTTATGGGGAGTGCGGTGGGAGTGTGCTGCTGCTCCTGAGCACACACCTGGTTCAGCCTCCTCTCTTGCAGATTTTCTGCCACCAAGGTGCCCTGTTCCTGAGTTTCTGCTGGTGGGTCCTTGTTATAAATTCTGGTTATACATCTGGCACTTCTGATTATGAAAGGCTCCACTTCTCTTTGAGCTTCTGTTTATATATTGCCCATTGTTATACTGAGACATCACTGGAGTCTGAGTTCTGGAAACCAAGCCAGAAGTTCAGACCTGGTCTGTGTGCAGAGTTCTTTCTTCAGTGTGCCCTGCAAGTCAGAATGGAGGATGGCTACCTTTGCACCTCTCAGTGTAGGATGCAACATCTCATAATAAACAGTCAGATACCTGGACAGGAACCAGCTGGAACTGCAGCTCTTTCAGGGTAGTACTAGTTACATCATGATGTTGTGATATGCAGGTTGCACAAGAGGAAATCAGTACAATTATTTCTGAATTTGGGGAATACAGTTTTAGAGGGGATAAATATGAAGAGGTATAACTACCAAGTTCTGAGTCCTCAGCAAAACTCCCCTGTGCCCTGTGGATGCTGAACTCTGGAGAGGGGGATGGGAGAGACTGGGGAGAGAGTATCCCTTCTGGTACTAATTATGCATCCTGGGCTGGTATTCCTGTCATCCCCACCAGTTACACTACTGTATATGATCACACACATTCACAGAGTATTATTCTGATTATAAGATGACTCAGCATATAAATCAACCCCATATTTACAGGTTCAATTTTAGAAAAAGCAACTTTTCCTCTTACTATAAATTCATACCTGCAGATAAAAGTCCTTGAACTGCCACAGGAGAATTGAATTATCAAAGAAAGGATCCAAAGGGTTAAAATGCACTAAAAATACTAAAATAAAAACTATACTGAAAAAAATCTGAATCGGTATTTTTGTTGCATGCACACAAAAAAAGAAAAAGTACAATAATCAAGAGGTCAGGGGAGTAATTATCAGTCAACACCGCAGAGAACGCACATGCAATAGTTGACTCTTTAGGAGGAAAAGTAGACAATCAGAACATGATAGATACACAGGTGTGTGCATGTGTGTGGGGGTTATACACAAACACAGATATGCATACAGCTACACATATACATTCAGTTAACTGACTAAAACAGTATATATTTTCTTGAGAAAGGTGGCTTTGAAGCCCCAGCTGGCAAAACGGCATTGGTGCTACAACTTGCAAGTCTTCCTTGAGAATCCGTGTCAGAACATGTTCCATGGTGCTCTCTTTGTTAGCAGGTCTTGCACTGCTACCCAGACAGTTCAGGAGCTGTAGAAACGTACTTACTTGAAGTGATGATATAAACTGAGAAACAGCAACATAAGAGAAGTCATTTGGGCTTTTTCTTCTCCCCACTCTTTTAGTGAATTTAACATGTGTGAAGAGTGCTAGATGGATAGTTTTGGACCAGGACCCTTGACAAACGGGTACAGCAAAAGCAACATCACTGCACAACATCACTGCACTGCACACTGGAAAAGTGTATATTATCTCTCCTCTAGTTTCTGGCCCGCTCAGACTGGGGTATCAGACTCATCTAGCCCTGCAGGCTGGATGACTGGCCCGCGCACTGGATCTGGCTTCAGGGGCCAGTGTGTAGGCCCAAACAGGACCAGCCCTAGATCCTTCATGCTGTGTTGGTCCTGTGTGGACACCACATGCAGCACGCACGGAGAACTGTGCCATGCACTGTGTACGAGATCGGTTCCATGTGCTGTATGCAATGAACAGAGCCCAGAACAGCACGTGCTACGTGGAGTGAGTAGGGTAGGTCCAAGACCCACAGGCAGCACCTTGGACTGGATGATAGGGTTCATAGGCTGGATCCAGACTATGGGCTATATCTTTGACATACCTGCACTAGAAGATAAAAGACTATTACTGCTACCAGCAATGCAATCCAGCTGGAGTGGTGTACTAGGAGGCACATTTGTGTGCTTTCTTGAGTACTATGTACTTGCCTCTGTTGTGTGATGATGTCAGCCATGCTGCTACTTACTTGAATACCAATTCTTAGTGTGTTGATTTAGTAAGGTGACACTGTGAGAGAAATTTCAGCTGCTTGAAAATAAAATAAAACTGTTGGGACTGTGAAGGGACCCTGTGGAATCTGCTGGCTGGAGTTCACTTTTCAATGGCAACTGCAGTAGTAATTTTCTCACAGATTTAATGGGGAATTCAAATTACAGTTCAGAGCCTGAGACAGCCCTAAATGAGTTTTGCTATTTTTGTCTTCCACTGAGCCTGCTAAATGGTGCAGACAACATACTTCTGCACATTGTTGACTGAAGAACTAAATCCAGGACTTTTACATAGCAACAACATGACAGAGGGGGAAGCTCAGTGAAGCAGTCTAACGATTCTGATAAAATCAACTGCAGCCGGCAGTTTGTGACAGGTTTCCACAACAGCAGGGAGGCAGGGCAAGAGCAGAGTGAGAGGGCTGAGCTCTCACAGTAAGATGGAAACTGGGCCAAATGAGAATGTCAGCAAGAGACTGGAAAAAAGGTGGAGCAGCTGTTAGGAAGGCAACTAAGGACTCCCTGTCCTCTTGTGTGTAAAATCTAAAGAAAAGAAACATTGCTTTTAATAAAGGATCTTCAAGTTAGCTCATAGTCTAAGATTTTTTATTTTTTACAAATTACAGAACCAGAAACATACCTCTCCGCAAAGACACAAATCGAAAACTATGGGCAAAGCTACAGCAGACACTGGTATAGAAAAAGTTATTTTTCAGTGTTAAAAAACATGCTTTTAAAGATGTACAGCCACACTTGGAGTCATTGTTGACTCCAGGATGAACGTGAGCCACCAATGTGAGGAAGCGGTCAGTAAGGCTAACCGCACCTTGTAGTGCATCTACAGATGCATCACAAGGAGGTGAGGGGAAGTGATCCTTCCCCTCTATGCGGCATTGGTCAGGCCACAGTTGGAGTACTGCATCCAGTTCGGGGTGCTGCACTTCATAAAGGATGTGGCTAACCTTGAGAGGGTCCAGAGGAGGTCCACTTGCACGGTCAAGGAGCAGCAGGGCAGGCCCTACAAAGAGAGGGTAAAGGGCCTGAACCTATTCAGCCTCCACAAGAGAAGGCTGAGAGGGGATCTGGTGGCCATTTACAAACTCACCAAGGGGGACTAGCGGGAATAGGGGGAGGCTCTGTTCCCCCTAGCACCACCTGGGGTTACTAGGAATAACAGCCACAAATTGTTAGAAAGAAGGTTCAGGCTGGACATCGGGCAACATGACTTTATGGTTAGGGCTGCCAGGCTCTGGAATGGGCTCCCAAGGGAGGTGGTACTCTCTCCTACCTTGGGGATCTTCAAGGGGAGGCTGGGCAGATATCTGGCTGGGGTGATATGACCTTGGCACCCGTTCCAGCCTGGGGCAGAGGGTTGGACCTGATGATCTGTTTAGGTCCCTTCCGACTCTAAGGACTATGATACTATGATGCACTATATACGCTAGACATGGATGGCGGAAAACAGTGAATAGTTTCTCTTCTTTTTATGGAAGAATCGTGAATGTTCTCAGCAAATAGTTCTTGTTCACTGAAAGCCTGTTGCACAATTAACCAGGTTTGCTGCCATATACAGTTTCCACTATGCTGATCCTATTTCCCAACTGGAAGAGTAATTCTCTATGGCACTGATTCTCAACAAGGATGCCACAGCACCCTGGAGTTCCTTGATAAACTTTCAAGGGTGCTGTGGGATGCTACACAACGTTAGCACTGCTGCGTGTGCAAACATGATTCACAAGATAAAGCCCAAGATTACAAAAAGGAATTCACAGACTGTTAAAACCATTCTGCTCTGTTGTGGTCTTCCAAGCTCTCTGCAACAAAATTTCTCTAGTACTTCTCTGTAGTCAAAAAAGAAGTGAAAGCTAAGAACTGGCATTTTCTAAGGGATGCCTCAAGTTTGTGGAGGGGTGCTTGAATCTATTGAGAGGTGCTTCAGGTCTAAAAAGAATGTGACTTCCAGTGTATGTGCGTGTGTGTGTCAAAAGCACTAATCATAGCATGTTATGGACCAGAAACAAGGCTGTGCACTGTGTAGTGTCTCACTGGGAGGAAAAACTGAGCACACAGTTCCAACTTACCCTTACATGCTTGCAGCCTCTATACACATAGCTGGTGCAGAAGTGTTAGGTCAGAAAGGTCTCTCTCCTACGCATACGCATGCAGTCCAACTTCCAATAAGATTTGCAGTGTGAATGTTCAAATTCCAGATGTAAAATGTGTTCCCTGTGAATATCCCTCAAGTCACTTGAAGAAGCCAATAACCAACTGTTCAAAAATTAATGGAAAAGTATTGTAGAAAGGGCACCAGAAAGATAATTTGTTTAAAATTGCAACCAAAAACACTTGAAATGGTTTTGCTCTATTTGCTCACCTCTAGCATATGCAGTTGCCATTTCCCTGAAGATGCGTGTGCTCTTATGTACCTTCTCTCCTTGACATTATATTTTTCTGGGAGTTCCAAAACTCCACAATATGCCAGGCTGGCTCCGAGTCAGCAAAGCACTTATGCACATGCTTAAACATAGCAACATACCATGGTATTGGGTCTGTGTCCCATTAGCATGTTAGCACTCCTTTTCACTGTACAGCCATGGCCTGACCAACTTTTAGCATATTAATTTAGCTAGCTATGCAGTTAAAAAACAGCTATACAATTTTAACCGGAATGACGATTGTGCATTTGTGGGTTTTATAAATTAACGTGCTAAAAGTTGGTTGGGCCATGGCCCGGGTGGGCCACCCTGTTCCGCAGACTATACTTGTCTCTCCTTGGCTACTTCTCATTGCAGCAAGATCATGTAAACAGGGAGGGACCATTCATGTTGTCCCATGTAGAGGAGGGCGAGTCCTCATCTTTGCCCAAAACAGAGCTGTAGACGTAGCCTCGGTATCCCTTCTGTAGCTGTACAACAAGGACATTAATATGATTGGCTTACCTCACATGGGCGTTGTGAGGATTATTTCATTAATGTCTGTAAAAGGCTAATTATTGCTATTACTATTTCAGCAGAGTGGTCTTGCCAGGTTAAGGCTCAGCCACATTAGTGGGGCAGTCTGAGGAAGCTTGTACTGCCAGTGTTGTACGTGCACTTTCGGATGCACAAAGAGCTTAAGACTTTAGAGCTGTTCATCCAGCACCTCTCAAGAACATTACAGTAATTTAAAATAAAAGAGCCTTTTGGCTACTTAAGAAGGGTCCCTAAGATGATCAGTTGGTAGGATACAGAGGGCAGAGTATCACAAATACAACCTCATCCTGCCAGGCTTCAGCCAACTGTCATCAGAAGACTTTAAGCCCCATCTGGAATCGTGCCTAGTGGAACTCCTCTACAAGGGGCATGTGTGAAGAAATACTTGAGCAGCTGTGTCTGAGGCTAATTGTGGTTCCTTGATGGAGCTATGAGGAAGACCCATGAAGGAGGGAATTAAAAGCATCAACCTGGCAGATTATGAAAGTAAGGATTAAAGTTCAGAGGTTTATGAGAGACTAAAATGCCCTCAGCACTTTTTGGCAGGTGATGAAAGGCAGATTTAGTGACAGCTGCCAGATGGGAATCTACGAAAGGACAACTGTGATTCCATATCCATCTCAAGCTCTGAATTTTCAAATGCAACACGGTGGGGCAAGTGGGAGAGCGTGACTCACATAGCACATCCGGCCAACTAGGACCACATCAACTTTACCAGATTTGAGCCAGAAGCAATTCTGAAACATTGCACTCTGATATAAAAACAGCACGGAGGCTACACTTTTGCCCTTTCCCTCGCCACTCCTGTGAAGACGTGCTGCTAAGTCTGGGTACAGACAGAAGAGCAGCTCCCTGTCACAACTCACAGTGCTTTGCAGGAAGTGCTGTGTGTTGCACCGATCTCCCCCGCCCCGATCTGACAGAAGTTCACTGTTGGATCTGGGAGTTGGGGATTCGAGCTGTTTGCTGCCAGCCTGCAGCCCAGTCTCCACAGCAATGTTACTCCTCCCACCCAGCCCCATACTGTTTTCAGAATGGGAGATGGGAAAGAGAGCAGAGAAAGTGCATTCTTGGACCTCCCAAGCCAGTACTGGAGGGTAGGGTGAGCCTCCCCACTTCAGGGGGCTCCAATCCACCCACCCCACCCTCCAGTGCTGGCTGAAAAAACCCAGACCACATTCCCTCTGCTCACTTTCCCCCTCTCATTCTGAAAACTGTGACAGGTTGAGAGTTTTAGACACAAGTTACAGAATAGGCTCCATTTTGGAGCCTGTTCATCTGTACCCTTATGCAATGAGGTTTCAGATTTTCATGGGATAGGGCCTTTTAAAGTTATCTGCAGCCATGCATGGCTGTAGACCACTTTCTGGAGCCAGATCAGGTGAACATTATCACTTCCATCTGCGCCCTCTATATGTTGGCACAAAACAGTGGAATCCCAAAATAACTGAAAGACACTGAAGGAGAAAAGGGATAAACTTGGTAATGACTGAACCTCTTGGTCTTTCAATGTGCCTGCAGTGGTTAAGGACCCAATGATTTATTGCATGAAGCACTACTGTCAACTTACAGATAGATAAACTTGGAATTTCCATTCTGTGAGACATCCCAACATCTCAGAATTGCCCTTTGTCCTGATTCAGAGCAAAAATGTCAATATTTTGTCATTTCCCACAGAAGGAATTTTCTTTAAAAATGTGTTCCTGAATGGTTGTTCATTTAAATGTTATCATGTGCTATATTATAATAACAAGTAACATTGACATAAAACTAGGATTTTCATGGAAAAAATGTGTCAATCTTAACAAACAAAATGTTGAAAATTTTCCACTAAAAATTTAGACCAAAAAATCAGTATATTTCCATTAAATGTTTCAATTTCATTGCATCGGCATCTTCTGATTGTTCAGAAACCCTTTTTGACTCATTCCAGTCACAGCTAATAATACATGATAGGCTAAGATGATCCCACCTATTTCAAGTTATTTGCAATCTTATTAAAGAATGTCCTTGTGCTTTGTCTACGTGTAAAACAAAGAAGGAATTTTCATGCAAGCAAAGGTAGCTGAGATACATTATTACTCCTTTTACTATAACCTTACTCACAAGCCAGCCAGGTCTGAAATGAGATTAGTCTGTCCAAGTGAGTAGAGAATAGGGAATGCAAACAGTGCATCTAAACACAACATTCCCCATTCTCCAAGGGCAAATTAATTACCCTGGCCAATATTTGACCCATGATTAAAAACCTTTGAGTAAGCAACTCTGCTGACTATGAGTCCATTTGAAAGGGTCAGGGGTGCATCTGCTTTACCGCTTCAGCTAAATCTGTTTTGGAAATCAACGCCAGAGGATGATAATTAATCTGTGTGGCAATAAGACCTCTTTGGGGGTTTATCCGTGTACAGAAACATGAAGGAAATTTTCCTGGGACTGAAAATCTTTTAAGAAATAAACATGTTTACCACTGAACGGGTTTCTAGTGCCCTAGTTTTGTGGGGCTGCTGACACCATTTAACTTTAAGCCAGCTTTAGCTCTGTGAGCAATCACAGATGGAGTTGCACTGACACTTTGTCTGCAACATATAAACCTGATATATTGTGATGAAGTCTAAGATTTTAGTTGCTAGGGATAAATAGAGACATGGCAAATTAACCAAACTTAATTCAGATGGTTATCAAACAATGGTTCCACCTGTTTTGCTGCTGTCTAGCCATCTGCCACCCTTCTACCTGCTGCAAAAGAAGCTTTTCCATTTTCAGCCTTTGTGATGTATTTTCTTATGTCATGTGTTGTCAACTCACATCTCATCATTTCTAAGGTAGAAAACAACAATATGCAGTCTGAGCTAACCTAATGAAAGGAGCCTATAACAATTAAACAGTTTTCCTTGCCATGTCAGAAGTCACTAAGGAGCCACAAAAGTACTTTTTTGATTACCACTTCACACTGTGCAAGGGCAAATAGTTTCATACCTACAGCTTACTAAATGATTCTTAAATAAAAGAATCTGTGTACAGCATACAGAACAAATACCAACTTTGCTCACTTTCATGCTTCACGTTATGACTTCAGAGGGTTTCAGTAATGCATCACGCTAGATTGACTTGAATAATACAGCTTAAATTAGCTCAGTTTTGAAACATTACGTGGCCATTTAGAAGGAACAGAAAAAAAGCCCAAAATAATAAGGCATATTAAACAAAATTGCCAAGAGTTTTTAATAGATTTTTCAGGGCTAGATTCTCAACTGTTATCAATCAGTGTAGTCTGCTAAATCCACAGGGCTTTGCTTGCTTACACCAGCTAAGGATCTCTCCCTTTGTCTCTGCAAAGGTTCTTGACCATAATCACACGGTGAATGCAGGTTGTCTAGAAAAGGGAGGATTGCTTCTTTGTGCAACAGCTGAGAAAGCATGATCTTTGACACAGTTCTGATTATAACAAACCCTCCCCTGTAGCTCTTCCAGAGTGAAGTGGAACATATGGCAGCAGAAGTCAAAGAGACACAGAAAGCAAATGACTGTGCTTACAAATCCTTTGAGGTGATCTGCAGAATTTGAAAACACAGTTTAGCACAATGTGGGAAGCCAGCACTGTTACCAAAGGGAAGAATATATCGTAATGCCTGGCCAAATACTAGGCTGGAAGGTGCAAAAGAGGATGAATTGTTTTCTCCAGGAAATTAAGTTTTATATAGATCAGTATCAGACAAAACAGTTTGCTCAAGCTCAGCTCCTGGCTTCTAGGCAGCTAGGTACGGGAATAGAAAAGATAAAGATTTGTTCCGTTGCAGAGGGTGATGGGGAGTCTTTCTTGCACAAACACGCCTACCCATCATCTCCTGGCCATGACACAGAATTTCAGTAGAAAGCATATGCTTTAACCACCCCTCAGTAAATCAGCCACAAAATGAAGCCCAGGCTACTGGGGGGGTTGAAGAAGGTTGCAGCACATGCATTTTCTGGCCACGCCCCAATTTCAGACATTTTCATCAGACTTTGCACATACCATAGAACTTGATAAAAAGTCATGCTCCAATTTGTAGCTGATCCAGATCAGTGCAGCTCCATTGATTTCACAATACTGTCTTCTAGGAAATACACCCAAACCTGCAAAATAGCAGGAAAAGTATTTGTTAAAACAATTATCCCAAGCTACAAAGACTAAAAGTGACAGGAAAATGATCATTTGGCTAAAAAGGACACAAGAAACAGGGGAGATGGAACAAGATCACTTGCCAGTTCTGAGACTAGTTCTGGGCGTTGCACTTCAGCTAACACATGGGAAACAAAGACAAACAGGAATGTCCCAGGGCTAGAGCTACTCTGTACTGCAACTGTAAAGGTTTCAGTCACTGAATACGTAATACCCCCAAAGCAACCTGAATAAATGCTGCAAAAAATGCTCATGTACCTACCTGTGCATATAATTTTAGGCTAACCCTCACCTAGCTGCATATAGGAAGGAGGTACTAAATATATATATATATATATATATATATATATCCAATGGCTGCACACAACACCTGTACATATATTTGTGTAAAACAAAAGCCCTGTGTACTGGCCTGTTGTGCACTATTGTGCCAAACATTTATACATATACTTCACCTTTGGACTTACCTAGGAATAGCTCTACAACATACACGTGAACAGCTAAATAAAAAGGCTTAATATAGTCTCATTCAAAAGTGGCTTAAAGCCAGATTTGCCTCTTCCCTGTCCTATCCCTCCCTTATAGCTCAACAGGACAGAGTCTGAGGACCCAACCTTATATTTCTCCTCCTATAGGTATGTCTGTGCTGTAATGACTGCAGCTGGTGTAGCTGTATCTGAGCATCCTTTATTCTAGCTAGCTCAGGTACTATTAAGGGCAGAGAGGGAGATGGTAGGATGAAGCTCAGCACAAGCTAAGCCCCTTAGTATTTACATAGATTCTCCGGCAGGCTGACTGAGCTCTGTGCTAGCGCAACTGTTCTGCTTGCTCGGGCATATGTACATGAGCTGTAGGTCTGCGGATGTAGCATAGACATCCTGTGCCTCAGATAAGCTAGGGGCAAAGTGCATAAAAACATAGGAAAGAAATTTTAATTGTATGAGCTAAAGAAACCCAAATAAATGGTATTTCTCTTGAGGAGAGGGTCTCTGCTGCAAGATCCCACCTGAAAGGCTCACATGCAACAAGCTGCCTGGAATTGTTAGAGAATGGATTCTCTCTCACAGGCTTGGACCCGGGTATCTAGGTTGCAAACCCAAGAGTCTGTCTCTGCTGAGTGGACATACCCTGAATCCTGGGCTTTTAGAACACACCCTCCACCAGCTATGAGCTAGTGTGTCACATGCAATTATTACAACATAGAGAAATATTTTTTGTGAAGGGCAAGGACCTGCAGGACAGAGTTCAGCAATGGCAAAGATGATGCAATTAGCAAGCGTATGAATCTGGAAACATGTCTTAGTAAATGTTCCATGATCAAGAAACTTAGCTTCCTAAAAACAACCCAAGCTTACTCTAAAACTCTTGGTGTCAAAGACTCCCATGCTCCTGAAAGCATTATGAGGAGGATGTTTCCTAATCCCAGCACTTGGAAGCCCTGAAACTCAGAAGGCCTTGGATGCTGCGGGCCACGTTGTGCAAGTCAGGATATCTGATACCTGCTGCACATGCCTCTCCACCCACCTTCTTCACTTCCTTCTTGGCACCTCACTAGCATAAGCAGCTGAAAGAGCTGCACAATTATCAATTGTAAAAGGCTTTTTTAAAAACAAATAAAGCTGAGCATTGGGGTTTTTTTACCAGCTACTTATTGAAAGCCACAGATGAAACTATTATGTTATTACAGTGTCTTTTGTTTTCATTGCTGTCAGCTTTCAAGATCCTACTATGAATCTAGCTTTTGTCCAGCTGCTGGAGGTTTTCAATTAAAAAAACCCTAAATAAGTATCTGCTACTGAGGACTGCTGAGAAAAACTGAAAACATTCTATGATTGTAGCCTAAAGTCTACAGCAAGGGTCAGCAACCCCTGGCACGCGTGCTGAGCATGGCACGCAAGGCCATTTTGCTTGGCGCACCACTACCAGCCTGGGCTCTAAGCAGCTGCTGCCAGCCACAGAGCCCAGGCTGCTCCCAGCAGGTGGCTGGGAGGCTGCAAGCCCTGCTGCAAGCAGATGGGCTCCGTGGACCGGCTGCAGCTGGAAGGCTGCAAACAGGTGCTCTGTCCAGCATGTCGGCACTCCGGCACCTTCCAAGGTAGACGTTGTGGTTTTTTTCGGCACTCTGGCCAAAAAATGTTGCCTACCGCTGGTCTACAGTCTTGGAAACCAGAAGGCAGAGAAAACAAACCCACATTGATTACTTTAAAAAAATCATTAAAAGTACAACTCTTGAATGCGTGGGGTTGCAATACTACACTTACACCATTTAGCTTCAGAAGGGAATTCACAATCACTGAGACAAAGTTTGTCCTCCATGACATAAGCATAAATGTAGAGTGACTCCAGTTACTCCTGTACTAGGCATATCTGTGATTAAAGCACCCTACAGATCTCCCCAGTTTCGCAATGAAATAGAGCTGTCCTGCATTTCACTGTCTTTCCTTTCAGGCACAAATTCCCACTTGTCCCACCCCACATTGCAAGGTCACTTTTTATCTTAGTAAATTATTGACATAAGGAATTCTGACTTAGGCAACATAAATGATAGAAATTTTATACCTGTGCTGAAGCAGGGACACCCACATGTATATCAGAGAGATATACTGGCAAATTGACAGTGGGCCAAGAGCTGGTTCTAACTTGTGTGTGGAGTTTAAGTCCCTCAAATGCAAGACTTAAAATGATGTGCAGTTTATTTCTTCCTACCAGAGCTGCCCATTGCATGACATGGCTGTTCATGGGGCACTGAAACGCATCTCTGCTTTCCCCTTGACAGGAGAAAGAGAGGTGAATTCAACCGACAGGCTGTTGCAGTTTCACTCCTAAGGAAGAATAAATTCAGGCAAAGCTGAAGCCAACATGCTTTTATATTTCCAGCAGGGGAGTTCTTTTTTAAACAGGTCTCGCCCTGAGCACATGACTTAAATGTCATCTCGCAGATTTATCTCTGGACTCCCCCATGCCCTTCTGCTTTAGGCTAGGTACAAAGATTTCTGCCATTTCCGTTTCATGAATCAGCACTTACGTCATGAATTTGCTATAACAAATGTGAGGTGGCAGCTTTGTCTGGTGAACTGGTGTCTACAATGAGGGAGAGCTGAAAGCTTTGCTTCAGTGGGAACGGTTTACAGTGACCCGATGCATTTAATGCAGGAGTTTGATTTCTTTTTCTTAGTTCCTAGCTATTGCTTTACATTTGGTTACACCCTACATGAGGGAGACAAGACTTGCAAAGTGCTCGCTGGGTGTGGAGATGCTAGAGCTCTTCCATGCACCATCTTCCAGGGTAGAGAGCAGTGCTTACGCACCCCAGTGTTCACTTCAATTCTGCCCCCTGGGCTTGCCCTTTGCATTCCCAATTTTGTTTTCTCTTTTAGGCTTTAATCTCTTCTAATTTATTCTCCCTTCCCTTGGCCCAAGTGTATTCCTCATTACTTCTGCCTTATTCCCCTGAGTCCTTTGCCCCTTGCTTCTCTTCCTCCAAGAGAAAGAAATGCTGCCAGTGCCCGCCATCTCTTCACACCCCCTCAGGCCTCTCAGTCTTCTCCCATCCCCAGTGTCTTTTTCTTGCCCTGCCTCATTTCAGGGTGGCCAAAGGACAAGGGGCACATCCTGCTGGGGGAATGAGGTCCTGGGAACGGGACTGGAAAGAAGGAACCTAGAAAGGGGGTCGAGGTCCAGAATTTGGCTGGCCATTGGAAGTGCAGGAGGAGACCCCACAATGGAGTGGCAAAAGGGGGTCAGGACTGGAGCTGCTGCAGAGCAGGCAGGGAATGACACTAGGCAGCGTGCAGCCAAGTGCTGTAGGGCCGCAGCTGCTAGTCAGCTTGTGCACAGATCCATGGAGGTAATCATAGCCCCCAATTTTCAGCAGAACCTGGGGCTGACCCAGCCTGAACACAGCAGGCCCTATAAAACTGGAAGATCCCCAGTAACCCAGGCGCTACACTCGCCCATCTGTAACCCTACTGCTGCCAGCAAAGGACGAACGTGCGAGATGTTGCACAGGCTGATCCGGATTAGTGCTGCAGCGCTCAGCATTTGCAGGCCTAGCTAACTGGGGGCTGATCTGAGGGGTGCAGGGCCAGCTGCCATTTGCTGTACTTCATCCCGCTGACTTCAGCTCAGCCACCACTTTCCCTCGGCGATGCATCCGGCCACACGTTCCTAGTAATTTCTGCTTCGCCGCTACTTTTCTGTCTGTAAGAAGTGACAGCTGAGACCCGATTTCCATTTGGACCGGATCTGAAGGGTAGCACTTCAGGCAAGAGGACCCTGGGGGTGTGGTCGCCCCCCACTCTGCCTCCTTCAGGGTCCGCTTTGCTCGGAGCAAGGTCCCTGCACCCAGCAGATGTTTTCTGAGGGGAAGGCGAGGCTGCCTGCCAGTGGTGCTGAGCACCTTTGAGGCAAGCGGAGCTGGGAGCGCTCAGCCCCTCTGCAAGCCAGGCGAGCCCCTCCCCACAAAACGGTAAGGCGGGGCCCCGCTGCAACCCTCAGCGCCGGGGCGCGCGTGATTGACAGCTCCCCCACCCCACGGGCCTCCCAGCCGTCCAATCAGCAAGCAGAGAACGAAAGAAAAAAAGAAAAAGACCAACCCCCCCCTCCCCCCGCAGTGGCCGAGGCCGCACAGGGTCAAGTCGAACGCAGGACAGATTTGCATGGCCCAATGGGGCGGCCGCATGCAAATGAGGGAGGAGGCGGTTGGCTGGGTGTTGGCAGGAGAAGTCCCGCGGGCCGCCCCGCTCCCTCAGAGCCGGCGCTGCGGCGCGAGGGCTGCGCGAGGCGCGACATGACGCTGGAGGAGCCGGACGGACCGCGCCGCAGCCGGGCCAGGTAGTGGGGCGCGGGGCGCGCGGGGGGGGCGGGTTCGAGTCCCGGCGACGCCGGCTCTGATGGCGCTGGCGCTGCCCCCTCAGGATGGAGACGGCGGGCTCGGCGCTGCAGGAGGTGCTGAGCAAGGCGCTGAGCCAGCGGAGCGTCACCGTCGGCGTCTACGAGGCGGCCAAGCTGCTCAACGTGTGAGTGCCCTGCCCCCTCTCCCCCCCGCACCCCCTTGTCCCTGGCCGGCGGCGCGGGCTGAGCGCGGTCTCCCCGCAGGGACGCGGAGCGCGTGGTGCTCTGCCTGCTGGCCGCCGACGAGGAGGACGCGCGGGACGTGGCGCTGCAGATCCACTTCACGCTGCTGCAGGCCTTCTGCTGCGAGAACGACATCAGCATCCTGCGCGTCAGCAACCCCGCGCGCCTGGCCGAGCTGCTGCGCCTGCCGGCGCCCGGCGCCGGGGCGGACCCGCCCGCGGACCTGCACTGCGTGCTCGTCACGGTAAGGGAAGGGAAGGGGCTCCACCAGGGGGGCGGGGCGCGGGGGCCCGTGTGCCCGCCCTGACCCGCACCATGCGGGGCCTGAGCCTATGTGTGTCTGCCTGGTTAGTCCACAAGGCGTGCCTGCTGTGTCTACCTGGCTCACCTGCAAAGTGTGCGTCAGTCTACCTGGTTAGCCTGCAAGGTGCACACATGTGTAGAATAACCAGGTAGATGTGTGCATATACAGACTAACTGGGTAGACTCACATGCTCACCTTGCAAGGCATGTGTGTGCACACGTCTACCTGGTTAGTTAGCAAGGTGACAGTTTCCCCTGCCTCTGCCAACCCTCTGGGTAGCCACCCAAGTGAGTGCCCTCTCCAGCTGGCAGCAGAAATACAGGAGACTTGGTAGCACAGAGATGACTTGCTGCTTCAGCAGGAGGCCCAGCCCCACTCTTCACCTGAGCACAGCTGGGTTTGCCTTCAATGCAACCTTCAGATTGGGTTTCCAACAGGCTCCAGACTTTAGGGGTTTCAGCTCTGCCCACTTTAAACTTGGATCTGAGTTTGGATTTGCAGCTGGGATTTTGGATCAGGCCCCTTTGCACTTAGGACTGAGGTGCCCTTTCCTCTACTTATGCTATTTCCTGTACCAAGGACTTGCATCAGAGCTGATCCTGACTTGATTATAGAGATTTTTCCCACTTCTGTGGACATGTTCAAACATGTTAGATCCTGTCAGCAGCAGGAATGAGCCCTGTGAGTCACCTTGTTACGGCAGCTGGGGTATTTATATTTATCTTTCCTCGTTACTGGATTAGATAAGCAGGTTGGATTGCTTTTGGCAGAAAATGTTAGGCCAGGAGGAACTTTCTTTAAAGGTTCTGGGGAGGTTTTCTTTAAAGGTTCTAAATGATGTGATTATAAAATAGCTTGACTTGAAGTACTATTAAGTGAAAGCTAGTTGTAGACCAAAACAGGGGCATTGCTCCAATTCTGTTGGGATGGGGTAAAATATTTAAAGTTCCTATTTTGAAATTTCTTCTTAAGGAAAAGAAAGCAAGCTCTAAAGAGTCCTGTTCCAGCCAAACTACATCTCAAACAAGCAGACAAAGCAGTGAATGTTCCTTTAAAAGTTCTTGACCTGCAGAGGGAGACAGTTTTAGATGCAATGCTTGAAAACTGTGCATCACACCTAAAGGAAGCTGGTAGCTGTACTCTTTCTACAATAGTCTGAGATTGATATTGCAACATTCATTGAAATCAGCAGGAGTTTTGTACAAAAAGATATGGCAGTCAATAACCCATGACATACACTTCACACACAACCTGCTCTCTTAACTGAAATGCAAGATGGTATTTGTGTGCACATATGAGAGAAGCCCTATAATGAATAGACAATAGAATTAAAACAGAACTTAAAGACACAAGAAAGAAGGCAGCATCTACCACAAGAGTTTAAAATACTCTGACCCTCAACCACAGCTATATCATGAAACCCTTAAAATCCTTACTCAGGTTTTAAATACTATATTCCTGCATACAGAGAGGACTGCAAGAAACCTGTAAAAGGCTTGAGGAGACTTCACCTGTTACAAACTAAAATGAATTCAAGGAAAGAGGGTAGTTGTATGATTGGATGTGAATAGTTGCATTACAATAGCGCTCTTTATTTAATTATTTTTGCACTAATCCTTTGAAACCAGTCACCATTTTTTTGTTTTAAAATCAACTCTGTCTTTTCCAGAACCCCTATGCTTCTCAGTGGAAGGATCCAGCACTGAGTCAGCTAATGTGCTTTTGCCGTGAAAGTCGCTACATGGATCAGTGGGTTCCAGTGGTTAATCTCCCTGAGCGGTGATGGCATTTGGATGTAAACAAAACTGAACAAAATTGCACTGAAGTTCTAAAATACTTTAGCAGTTGCTCAGGAAGTAACTCCCTACCCTGACACAAGGATTACAAAAAACAAAACAAACTGATGTCAAGTAGGTTAGACTGAAGTTGAACTACACGTTGTGTGGGACAGAAGAAGTGGCCTCTGCAGTTGAAAAGTGATGGGAGAAGAAGTGGCAGCTGAAAGCATATTAAACAAGCGTCATAAAAAAACTAAAAATTGCAAGAAGATGTAAGGTGCTGTATGCTTGAGTTACTTGCAGACTATGCCAAATACCTTTTGAGTTTCAAGAGTGCAACTTGTAGTTTCTCATTCAAAACACCTTTAGTGTGCAAGAGCAAAAAGGTTTAATCAAAACATTTAAAACCATTTTATCGTATTTTGGAATGTTGATTTTCAAGGTTTTTATTCTAAGATCTACTAAGTTATTTTATGATATTGATGGAGGATTTATTTATGCTATGAACTTCAGAACTGGAATACCCTTAAACAGTTGGTCTACAACTCCACCCCTTGTTTTAATAAAATATAACTGTTTGAAACTAGATGGTGTTTCTTTTACTGGAATAAAATTAAAAACCTGGAACTCCTAGTGTTAAGTTCTATTTTCTTGGCAGATTCAATACTCTGCAATGTTGTGGGACTTTTATGGGCAAAATGGATATGGAGGGAGGTTCAAAACTCAAGCTTTAATAAGTTACACCTTTTTACAGATGTAAAAAGTACATGAGGCTTCTCAGTACGGGGTCTTCCAGAACACCAAAATGTGCTAAGTACTTTGTGGTACAGAACTGACAGGCTTAGGGAGGTGGCATTTTCAAAAGTACTTACGTTATTTGGAAGCCTCAGCCCTATTGAAAATTAATGGGATTTACACACATCTGAAAATTTTTCAAAGGTTCTTACTCTGACAATCTAATCTGAGGCTTTGATCCTCTTTATCTGATGCAATATCCAAACTAATTACTTGCAAATACTTATGCCCAGGCTTTCTTTTGATCAGATTTACTCCTTGAAGTGAAAAAATACAGCAAGGAATAGTGCTTAGACTGAAGTGCTCATTGATACGTAAGCAAAGGTTCCTCTCTGTAAGAAAATTTCAGTCCTTGAGGAAAAAAGACCCTACAGACCCTAAAGATGAACAGTGTCACCAGCACCTTTTTATGACAAAACACTTCAGTATTTCTTCTTTTTCATTCTTCTGCTGGCACAATCTGGAGGAGCCTTCCAGGTACTAGACTGTCGTCTTTCTCAAAACAGTTTTAGAATCTCCTCTGTCTCCATTTACAGGGCTAGTGGTTGGCTTCCCCTCCACTCTGCATTCGCCCTTTGGCACTTTGTGATCTAAGGCAGTGTTTCTCAACCCTGATGACCCAACAGTGGGTAGCAAGAATATATAAAAGAGTCACAAACAAACTTTAAGAATGCATTGATTCTCCTTTAAAGAAGAAACACATTTTGCTGGCTGGCAGAGTTCCAGCCTGCAAGGGGCTGGTTGGGCCCCCCTTGCCCCACACACTGGGGAGCTTGGGGGTTGGGGAGGCACTGGGGAGCTCCAGCCCAGCCCTGTCCAACCATACAGCAGCCATGGCAGTATCTCCTGTTTCCCAGAGCTGCAGCTGCTGCAACCCCTGCTGTCATTTAGACCCAGCCTACATGTGGGGACCTACAGAAAGGTCTGGCTCAATGCTACTGCCCTGGTTTAGAGGTTTCAAAGGCAGACGGAGTTGTCCACAGTAATCAAGAGAAGACCAGGCATGGGAAACCTGGGGAAACTTAGGAGAGAAAGGTTGAAGTCTCTGTTTTGGCCACAGTGAGCTTAAGCTGATGGCTGCTCATCCAGAAGAGGAAGTCAGAGAAAAGCTGAGGTTTTAGTTTGGATAGAAGACAGGTCTGGAGTCATGAGGTAGGTATGTGAGTTGTCAGCCTAGAGCTGGTAATTAAAATTGTGTTCATGGAGGAGATTACTGGAGAACAGATGTAGAAGGAGAAGAGAAATTTATGAAGAACAGAGCCTACTGGATGCACCTCCAGAAAGCTGAAGAGATGAGGATCTTGCAAAACACATATTGAAGCAGTGATTGGAAAGCCAGAAGAAGAACCACCAGGGAGGACAAGATTGCATGAAGTGCACATGTGTGTAAAAGGCAGCTGACAGGTTGAGGAAAAGGATGGAGTCGTGGTTCTGACCTTTGACCAGGAAGATGTCACAAGAGGCTTTGACAAAAGCAGTTCCAACTGAGTGCAGATGGCAGCTGCTGGTTTGGGGGTAGGGCTGATCTAGGATGGATTTGGAATTGGGGAATTCCAGACAGCAATTCTAGACCTCCACCAATGAGCACTGAGATGCAAGAGAGAGGAGACATGGTGGGAGGTGAAAACCCCCGTGGGTCCAAGCTGCCAGGCTGCATAGTGGCTATCGGATTGGTATTGGCCAATATGGCTGGTTAATAACTGGCCTTCAGTATCTACCAACAAAATCTTTATCAGTGCACCCCTAGCAAAAGGGATACTGGTCAGTTTATGTTCACTATCCAGGCTGTGGGAAAAGCAGAATATAACAGTGGAAATAATGAAGAGGCAATTAGATCATGTTAACTCTTGAGCACTGTTAGCTGCACAAGAAAGGAATTTATTGAAAACATTATTTTCAACTTGATTTTTAACTCTTGCTTTAAATTCTAATCTGCTTCCCTACTATGGCATGCAAATTGACTACCGGCACTTTAAATGCAGGCTGACAGCTTAATCTGTTAGACATTTCTCACACCCATCTCAAAAGTCTCTTCCCGTTGTGCAAGTAGTAAATTAGAAGCAAAAATGCAAGCAGGAAACAATTTAAATCTATTTGCATATAAAATGTGTAATTAGTTTGCTCTTATGCTCTTGCCACTCAGACCCCAGGTTTTTTTCCTTTTCTTGCTTTTTCTTAAGTCAGAAAAGTAGATAGGTAATGACTGGTGGAATTCGAGCTGCTTGGAATTTTTTCAATAAAGCAAAGTTTCATTAAAAATGCCAGCCTATTGAGGGCCCCAAATTTTTCATCTGAAACATCTCAGATTTGATGAACATTCATTGGAACGTTGGTGGATGTACCAGGGGCAGGGATCCCTGAAAACTCACTCAAGTTTCTCAGTAAAATTGACACGTTTGTCAGTTTCATCTGTCATTGGCTATCAAACTGGCAAGCATGTCAAATTTATTAATTAGATTCAGGATTCAGACTGCTTCCAGTTTGCTAGAGATTTCAGAAAGTATGATCAGGACTGAACCCAACAGGTCTGCAGAAAGAGCCCTCTAATTGTTCTACAAACTGGACACTTTTTCAGCCAGCTGTAGTTGGACTTGGGATCTGGAGGGCAGGTTACATAACTATTTATCTGGAGGGACTAGCTTCACTTTATTCTGGTCAGGCAGAAAACGCATATAGAATCTAGTGTGAACAAAAATGTATCCTGCAGTGTTGGGAGCAGGCACATTTTAACACTAATGTTTGTGTTTGTTTGTAGTGGAGACGTGACAACACAGAAAAGAGTGCTAAGGAACCCTGGCATAATAGACACTGTGTACTAAAACACAGAGACATCACTGTGCCAAACTACTAATGACTGGTTTGGAGTATTCGGAGCCAGATATCAACAATGACCACACAGTATGGCCACATGAACAGTACAAGAGCCTACACAGTAAAACAGAACACATTTCAAAACTTAGCACCCTGTAAAACCTGCAGCAACAAACATGAGGGAAGGGAGGGCAGAGGAGCAGGGCTGTTTTAATCCACTTTTAATTACTTTGCAGTCATGCTTTTAAAAAAATCATCTAAAAACTTACCTGTGTAATTTTAGATGGAGTTATTCTTCATTTCCAGTTGGAGTTATTCTTCATTTCCCTTTTAAGCCCAGTGTGCAGTGCTGCTAATGCTGAATGGCTGTTTTGTTCTAACACTGTTGGAGGCTGCATTTCAGCAGAAAGAAAAGGAGCATGAACTCGTTTGTGGCCTTCTTCACTCAAAAGGCGCATATCACCCTAAACCGCTCTCAGGAAAGGTACTGTAACCCATCTGTGGCTACCTACTATTTCACCGTTATGTCACTTAGGGGCAGCATACAATGACTGAAATTTGTGGAGACAGAACATAGACCCTTCTATTCCAGAAACCTTGGTGTCTACTACGTTCACTAAAGGCGAACCTTTTACCCCTGGGCACTATGTGGCCTACAACACAGCTGAGTATTTCAGATCCCATACTGTGCAGGGCAGTAGTAGTAATGAGTTTCACTTATGGTACTCATTAGAAGCTAATTAAAAGATGAAAGGTTCAGACTAATTACTACAGACTTTTTTCCTTTAAACAGTGTCAAGGAGTTACAAAGAGGCTTAGGCATTTGAGCAGACCTGAGTTTCTAGATTCTATCTAAAGGTTAAAGCATGGGACTGAGGCACAACTAATGGCCACGATGCTCAAGCTTTTGGTCGCATGGGACAGATAGTAGTTCAGGGCCTGTCTGCAGGCTGGATCGAGTCCTGTGCTGCCTCCACCCAGCTCTGGATGCCTGGATAGAGCCCCATGTGAGCACAAACCTGCCACCAAATTTTTGGACCCATGGGAAGTCCCATGGGCTGGATGATGAGGCACCAGAAACCAGATATTGCCCATGGGTCTGGGGACTGAGCACTGCTTAGTTTATGGGATCAATTTCTAGCTTCACTGGTGACTTACTATGTGACCATGGGCAAGAGGACCATTACTGCAAGATCCTGAAGTCCTCCCATCTCTTGTCACAAAATGCACATATTTGTCCTACAGGGATGCTCTCTGGGGTTTAACTTGCGCATGTGAAACCCTTTGAGCAGATACAAGAATACTAAACAGGGACTCATTTTGCAGTCTCACTGGAACTCGCCTTCATGACAGCTTCGGTTTTTCAAAGTTGGTAGGAATCACCTCATGGCCAAGATGAACCCCCTCCCTCAGGCACCAAAAGAGCTCTCTCACTTCCCCATGGCTCATAAAGGCATTAAAAAGGTACCTTAGGCAGGTACCTGGGAAAGGCACTGTAACAACCAACAGCCTGGTCAGCCCATATAAAGAACAAGTCTATGCAAAATGACCACAGAAGCAGGACTGCTAAAAGGGGTGACGACAAAAGGCTCTGGGTTAAATATTCATCCCACTGCATTACAAAGAATTTGCCATCAACTTCAGCAGAGCCAGGAGTTCTGCACATGTTCCTTTTTTTGATGACCATTATTTTAATGGCTAAGAATACACATTAGCAAATGTCCATTTAGCAAGTTGCAGGAGCAGACCTGCCAGGCCAGCACTGAGTGCACAATATAACAACAGTCTGAAAGCAGACATTTGGGGCTCTGCACGTACAGCTAAGTAGCGTCATCTAACACTGGGTCCAACTGGGCCACAAGGAATCTCACTGGCACAGGGCTTCCCCACAGATTGCTGGCTATGGGCCACATTTGGGAAAGCTATTTCATTCAGATTACTATGCTAGTAATCCGAGAGTCCTGTTGTCATCAGGGTCTTGTCCTGCTCTCACTGATGTCAAGAGTTATGTCAACAACTCCTGTTGAAACAGGATTAGCCACTGGGCACTTTTCATATTCAGGATCACTTGTGTGGTCTGGACCTAGATCTGTAAAGCCAAGAATACAGTGAGACACTCTTCTGGCATTAAGAAAACTCCAGATAATTTTCTCTCAACCCTGGACTTGCAATTCAAACTCTGGGCCACTGACTTGGATTAGAAAAGGAATGTGAAATGGGAGAGGGCTGGAGCATAGCCATAAGGGAAGTGCCAGGAGGAACTGAACAGCAGAATGTGAAGTAGAATGTTTTAAAGAGAAGCAGCTTGGGTAGCCCTAGGTAGCAGCACCATGAAACACCAAAGATGTTGTGGCAGAAGGCCACCTCTGTTTCTCCCCAAAAACTCTGCCCTGTGATGATTTGGTTAAGATGGGCCCTACAGAGGGTACACACCCTACCCTATCTCTTTAGGTAACCTGAGTTGGATACATTCCTGAGGGAGCGGGGAAACCTGCTCCTTCTGCCTATCTGACTGGCATCACATACCTGGGTGAGGGGCTTGGGCTCCTTAGTGGGCTAGAGACTGCCAGCCTGCCCAGCAACCAGTGATGCATTTCAAATTGGTTGGCTGGCAGCCAACAGGTGCTGGCCTCCATTGGACCAGGTAAATAAGGTCATAAGGGCTATATAAGTTAAGGACTGCTCAGGAAGGGGGGCAGTAGCCATGATGAAAACTCAGAGAGAAGAGCTGGACCATCTGAAACTTGCTCTCTCTGGAAACTCATGATCAATGAACTGCCTGCCTCCAGAGGGAATCTCCACCTGCCTCTGGATGATACATGTAAGTAAGCAACCTGAGATCTAACTAGATATATATCTTGTAGTAACTCAGATACATGATCAAAGGCTACCCCAGCCACTCTGTTTGCTTTATGGGATTTCTCTGATACTTCTCAACGCTGTACCCTATTCCAACCCTACTCCTTGCAACCAATAACCTTCTCCTTTGTACCGAGTGTGGGAGACTTATTGGGAGTGGGTCTAGATTATGCCTTGGGGTCTCCTTGGTTCGGCTGACTAAGGAAGACCACTACTTGTGCTTCCAACTGAGGGAAGCATCCCATGTTCTTGAAGCGAGTCATGTATCCTTGAGGGCTACTAGATCTGTGTTTCCCAGGGGACAGTGCGCCAGGATCAAGCCCATCCCTGGGTGGTGGCAGCAATACCCCCAGACTAGCGGGTGTGTTCCAGGACGGGGGTCAGCTAGACACGAGGCACCCCCAGGGAGGTACTGGGAGCCTGGAAGATGGTCAGGTGCAGAGAGGTGGGTGGCTCAGAACAGGAGCACCCCCTATTGGCCCACCACAGATGGCATGTCTTTAACTTGAAAGAATCTCTTTGAAGGTATTTGCCATCCCATTTTTACAAGAAGTGAGCATCTTCAGAGAGGAATGTGAGTGACAGCAGGCAGTTTTGGAGGACAGCTGGCTGTAGATCTTAAAAATACTCTTAATGTGCACAGAAAGTGCCCTTCAGGGTGATGTTTATCATTATGCTCACTCATTATGAGTAAGCATTATATCACCTGCATCAGGTTGTTCAATACAGGTCAGCAGCTAGTGCTGCATTTTGGTGCCCCCTTCAGGATCAGGCAGTTTTTGTCACTGGAAGAGCCCTGCCTGATGCAGTTATTTGGAAGAGCTTAATTTAGTATATAGATTTGGGATGAAGGAAGCATGCAAAGGCACTGGCCTGACATACAGGAGATTCAAAGCACTCAGGAGACAGAAATGCTTTAGACTTCTGGTGCTGGGAATTCTTTTCCCGAAGTCCCTTTTTCATGGGGGATAATGTGGTAGTTTTATGGCCTGAGCAGACTGAGGCTTTAGAACAGTTTTCAGATATTTTTATAGGTTTAAAAGTTTAATAGTTATAATCTCTCTCTCGCTCTCCCCATACACACACGAAAGAAGTTCATTTTTAACCAGACATTTCTAGAGCAGTTTTTTGACAAAACGTGGCACAAACAAGATACAGGGCAACTGGCATTAAGTTCATATGACTGGCATTTGGCTGGGATGACCTGCATGATGCACACTCCCACACTTGTGTCCAATAAAATTTTCATACAATATTGCTCAGAACCACAGTGAGAAAATAAGACTGTTCTTGCCTTCTCCAGTCATGGACTAATGAACTAATAATTCCAAGTTACAAGTGATGGGGAGATACTTCCTGCTGCTCTGTATATCTGCTTTATTTTACTTACCTTATCTTGCATGAAGGGCTAAACTGGAACAGTTTATCTCTGAATGAAACAGAACTAAGTTACTACTGCTTAATTGCTTCTTACTGAGATGTTGGCATTGTAATCCTGATCAGGAGGCCCTTTACAGGCGTTCGAACATCTCCACTTTCTGTGGATAAGAGGTTAAGCTTGAGAAGTTCCCAAAATCCCTTGGAGTAACTCTTGATCGAAGCCTAAACCTTTCGTCAACATCTGTGGAATGTTGCTGAAAAAACAAAAGCACAAGTTAACCTTGTGCATAAACTGGCTAGAACAACAGGGAGAGGAAATGCAACCATGTTTCATATGGCCACTCTAGCACTTTTTTCTTGGGCAGAATATTCCTCCTCAGCCTGGAACAAAAGCGTGCACACAGAGATTGTTGATACACAGTTAAATGCACCTATCCAGATTACATCAGGAATGCTAAAAAGTACACCTTTGCCATGGCTACCAGTCCTAGTGAATGATGCATGTGTGAGGGAATACCATACGGCAGGGCGGACAATAATTTTGGGTAGAGGGCTGCTTACTGAATTTTGGCAAGCTATGGAGGGCCGCATGACAGGCAGTCCAGGGCAGATAAATATTAATTTTCTAAATTTTTTAGGGGCCTGCGGGCCGGATAGAATGGCCCAGAGGGCTGCATCCAGCCCCCAGGTTGTATTTTGCCCACCCCTGCCATAAGGCCATCAGTAACCAAACCTCCCAATCAATAAAGACATCACTACACTACCACCACATAGGCTCAAATCTAGAAAAACCTTATGAAAATACACCAAGCAGCTCTATGATGATAACAAAAGCATCAAAAAACAATGGAGGGAAGCCAGGGTAAATACCAACGTGTAGCAGAAATACATTGTTAGTGACCCTAGAATCCACTCAGCCAGGATTTAACCTACCAAGAAAGATTTGGTCTTCCCTGAATTGAATCCAGACACTTCATGGAAAATGTGGACACCTACTCCATAAATGGAGAATCAAAGAGAGTCTGGATTGCAATTATGGTGCAATTTTTCAGACAGTGCAAGACATGATGAATGATTGTCCAATTAGGTCATTAAATGGTGATCTAAAATCAGTTCATGCAGCTACCCCTGAAGCAGTCAAATGGCTACCAAAATTAGATATTAACCTATGAATGTTGTAATCTCAAAATGTCATATGAAAGAGAGAGAGACTGAGATATGAGATGACATACAAAGTTTTCAGAGTAGCAGTGGCCCAGCTGCCCCTCCTCCCCCCCTTCCTTTTTACTCAGTATAAATTGTTCATCTGTCCATGCCTCTTCCCCCTGCTCAAACCTGTCAGGCATAAATATGACATAGAACAGAAAGGGCCATAAAGGATGCAAGATTTGAAAGAAAGAGATTGGGAGAGAGAAATGTGGTTTAAAGAGGCTCAGTAGTTAGCCCGAGGATATCAGTAGGGGTTGTCTCATAGCCCCATTGGAATTTTGGAGGCAGATATGCCCTGAGCACAGATTTAAGGAGGGTCCTGACATCTACAAAAGGAGAATTCTGAGAAACTTCAAAGTATATCTGAGTCAGGGATCCTCATGCAAGGATATATACATGCAATATACTTCCTCGTCAATTAGCAAGGGGGTGGGGGGGGGGGCACTCTGAGGTGCTCTGGGTTAGAGTAAAAGGCAGTCCAGGGGATAGAGACTTAATGATGGGAGTCTACTATAGACCTCCCAACCAGGGAGAAGAGCTCGACCAGGAATTCTTAGGTCAGCTCACAGAGGCAGTGAGGGCTAAGGATGTGGTCATCATGGGGGACCTGAACTTCCCAGACATCTGCTGGGAAGAGCAGTCAGCCAAGTCTGACCGCTCACGTCGGTTCTTAGCCAGAGTGCAGGACCTCCATCTAACCCAGGAGGTGCACAGCCCCACCAGGGGAGACGCCTTGTTAGACCTGGTGCTGGCCACGGGTGACGACCTGGTGAGGGGGCTGCGGGTGATGGGCCACCTGGGAGACAGTGATCATCGCTTGCTGGAATTCACCATCCAGCGTAAGGTGGCAAAGGGCTGCAGCAAGGCAACAGCCCTAGACTTTAGGAGGGCTGACTTCAACAAGCTAAGGAGGATCGTTGGGGAAGCGCTGAGGACCCAGAGGGGAAGGGAGCCAGATGTCCAAGGTGAGTGGTTGCTCCTTAAGGAGACGATCCTCCATGCCCAAAGGGAGGTAATCCCAACAAGGGTCAAAGGGAGCAGGGGGGCACATAAACCCCCATGGCTCACTAGGAGCATCCGGGAATGTCTCCTTGCTAAAAGGGAGGCATACACCCAATGGAGGGATGGGGTCATCACCAAGAAGGACTATGTTACAGTCGCCCGAGGATGTAGGGGGGCAGTCAGGAAGGCCAAGGCAGAGATGGAGATAGGACTAGCTTCCCGGATTAAGGACAATAAGAAGTCCTTCTTCAAATACATAGGGGGTAAAAAGAGGGTCCCAGGTAATGTGGGGCCCCTGCAGGACACGATGGGCAACTTAGTCGTCATGCCAGATGACAAAGCTAACATATTTAACGATTTCTTTGCCTCTGTCTTCCTAAGTAGGGACCAGTTCAGCCACCTCCCTGCTGGACCCCCCTTGGGCCCCGGGAGAGACACGCCTGGGCCAGGGGTTAGCGAGGAGTTAGTTAGGGTACTTCTGGAGAGGCTGGACGTGTTCAAGTCCGCTGGTCCGGACGATCTTCACCCTAGGGTTCTACAGGAACTGGCCGAGGTCATTGCGGGACCCCTGGCGCGGCTCTATGAGCACTCGTGGTGCTCTGGTGAGGTGCCGGAGGACTGGAAGAGGGCCAATGTGGTCCCGATCTTCAAAAAGGGAAAAAAAGAGGACCCGGGAAATTACAGGCCAGTTAGTCTTACCTCAATCCCGGGTAAGCTCTTTGAAAAAATTATCCTGGCACACATCCAGGAGGGCCTTGCGGGGGAATGCATGCTCAGGGGCAACCAACATGGGTTCATCAGTGGCAGGTCTTGTCAGACCAACCTGGTGGCCTTTTACGATCAGGTCACCAAATCATTAGACGCAGGGGTTGCTGTGGATGTAGTCTTTCTGGACTTCCGGAAGGCTTTCGACACTGTCTCTCACCCTGTCCTCATCAAAAAGCTGGGAGACTGTGGTGTCGATGCCCACACAGTCAAATGGGTCGCTAACTGGTTGGAGGGCCGCACCCAGAGGGTGGTAGTGGATGGGTTCTTCTCGACCTGGAAGGACGTGGGCAGTGGGGTTCCGCAGGGCTCGGTCCTCGGGCCCGCACTGTTCAACATCTTCATCAGTGACTTGGATGAGGGGGTAGAAAGCACCCTGTTCAAGTTTGCTGATGACACTAAGATGTGGGGGGATGTGGGTGCACTAGAAGGGTGCAATAGGCTACAAGCTGACCTTGACAGGTTGCAACGGTGGGCGGATGAGAATAGGATGGGGTTTAACACTGATAAGTGCAAGGTGTTGCACATGGGGAGGAAGAACCGGCACCACACTTACAGGTTGGGGAACTCCCCTCTTGCCAGCACGGAGACGGAAAAGGATCTTGGAGTCGTCATTGACTCCACGATGAACATGGGCCGGCAGTGTGGGGAGGCAGTCAAGAAGGCCAACCGTACCCTGTCATGCATCCACAGATGCATCTTGAGCAGGTCCAGGGAGGTGATCCTCCCCCTCTATGCGGCACTGGTCAGGCCGCAGCTGGAGTACTGTGTCCAGTTCTGGGCGCCACACTTCAAGAGGGACGTGGACGATATGGAAAGAGTCCAGAGGAGGGCCACTCGTATGATCAGGGGTCAGCAGGGCAGGCCTTATGAGGAGAGGCTACGGGACCTGAACCTGTTTAGCCTCCACAAGAGAAGGTTAAGGGGGGACCTTGTGGCCTGCTACAAACTGGTCAGGGGGGATCAGCAGGTATTGGGGGAGTCCCTGTTCCCCCGTGTGCCGCCAGGAGTGACCAGGAATAATGGTCACAAGCTGGCGGAGGGTAGGTTTAGATTAGATATTAGGAGGTGCTACTTCACAGTCAGGGCGGCTAGGGCCTGGAACCGGCTTCCAGGGGAAGTGGTGCAGGCTCCTAGCCTGGGGATTTTTAAAAGGAAGTTAGATGAGCACCTTGCCAGGGTCATCTGACCCCGGTGCTATTTCCTGCCAAGGCAGGGGGTCGGACTAGATGATCTACCTAGGTCCCTTCCGACTCTAGCTACTATGAAACTATGAAACTAGGATGCAGAGCTGGTGTAAGCAGGCAAAACCATCACAACAATGGAACTACATTGGAGCATGTCAGGGAATGACAAAACTAGTGGTACTTATCCAATTTCCATCTACTGGAGACATCATAATCCAACACCTAATACATACAGACCATGCAGAAGCTCAGAATATGAGCATGCATGTTCTCCTGGACTCCTAAGGTTTGGTTACTCTCCTGGTGTCCATGGCTTTTCCTTTATTGTGTGCAAAGGATGGAACTAACACTTAACTGTCACCAATACACAGAACCAGAATGAGAAGTGTCACTTGCAAATCTTTCCTCTTGATCAATGGTAAAAAACAACAGTGGGATTAAGGTTTGTCATCCTTGAGCAACTAAGTTAATACTTACCTGAGAGCGACTGTTGCAGTTGGAGTTCCTCTCAGGGCTTTCAGTTCTGACTTGCTGTGAGAGCAGGCTCATGCTGCTGTGTCTGCTATACTGTGAAGGTTTTCCTTCCACAAGGGGAAATTAAAAATATTCTGCAGTATTATACAAGAGTACCATGTCTTCTCTTCACTCTGCAAAATTTAAACCTTCGTGATGTGCCAAACTGGACTATAAAGTCTGTCATGTTGTCCCACAATATTTAATTTTGAGCCTGAATTCTCTACAAAAGTCGCCATCACTTCTGCCAGTATGCAACACCATTGGGCAGGCAGCCCTCTGCATGGCTGACAACTTGGCTTATATTTAGGGACCTACCAAATTCAGGGCAGCTGCTCCCCTGATTTCACAGTCCAAGCATGGTGCCAGTCACCATTATCAAGGTGGATCGTGGCAGCACCGTCCCCCGCCCTCCCCCATGCCTCTGATTGACCGAGGGGCCCCAGAAGTTCCACCCCTGGGGAGAGACAAGACTTCTGGGGTCCCTCAGCCAGAGGGGTCCACTGTGCTCTGCCATAAAAATCCACCCCTGCCCCCCCGGTCTCCTTCTCTATACTTCAGGACACCAGGGCTTCCCACCCTTTTCAGTTTTTGCAGCACTCCTCCCTGCCCCTTGCTGTTTGCTGCCATTTTTCTGCTTTTTTGCAGTCCCTCCACTTCTACGGATGTTGGGTTTTTAGCAGGCACCTACCAATTTCACAGTTTCCGTAAAGATCATGAATTCAGTAGGTTCATACTTATATTATTAGATAGACACTGTACCCAAGTGTAAGGGGAATAAAGAGAACTGAACTACAATGACAAGCTGAAACAGTATAAAAAGCAGTGATATTTTAATAAAGTGTTTCATCTCCATGGTAGTGAATACGTTAGCTGTGAACTACATTCTTTTGGTTAACAGTGTTTTCTCTCACTGCTACAACAAACCACTTTCCAAACAAAAAGCGCAATGTATGGCTTTCATAAAAGGCTCACTCATAAATAGCAAAAGAAAGCTGTTAGATAAACATAAAGCATTTTACAAAGCTGTTTATTAAAGGCAAATCAGTCTGATATTCATGTGAATCTGAAGACATAATGATAAAACAAATCTTAGTAGTTAAAGAATCAAATTATTAAACCCATAGAAAATATGAATAAGTAGGTATTCTCAGTTTATAAAAAGAAATACTGAAAACACTGGAACAGTATCAGATTCACTTAACATCACACAAAGATTTTACATTTGAGGCATCTGTATTCAGAGCACCAAGTTACAGTATTGTCACACATTTGTTCCAGCCAGCCAGTCTGGCTGAACATAATTTTTAAAACTTAATCCCTTAAATTTCTAAGAGCAGTGAATTTGGATGGTTTGGCATCCATAATTTCATTTAATCAACTAGAAAACCTCTATTTCTTCATAAATTCTTCACAAATTAAGGGCTCATCCTCTTAACAAGACGACAATAAAACGTATGCTTTATACTACACATTATATACTGAACAAGTAATGTTATATCTCCATAAATAATTGTTTGAGCCCTCAGATGCCACTACATCTTGCATTTCACCTGTATGAAACATACAGAGAATTTCTTAAAAAACTATAAAGCTTAACAGAAGTAGTCAGTTTCATTTAACTGTTTTAGCTGTAAGTTCCAATGTATTTTTGGCTAAAAGCCAGACAGCATCTGAAAGAAAAGCTGGCACATTAGTTTTGATTGTACATCTGTGGTTAAAGATGTAATCACATTCTAAAACAACCCTTTCGCTCTTTAAATGCACAAGAAAGGGTCAAACAGCTATTTCTATAAATTTTGTCTTGATGTTGTAAAGATGTCAAAAGTGTATGAAAAAAGTAGAAAAATAGACTTAATGTTAAATATTGCTGAACAGGATAATCATTACATCTTCTTTCAATGGCACTGTGAACATTTAGAATCCTGATACTTACAAAGAAGTTTTCAATAGATTACAAATGCAGTATAGTAATCATCCCAGGCCCCAAACATTTACTAGTAGATTCCAAGCACTGTCTATATTATAGAAACATATTTGAGAGACATTCTTAAGTACTACAGTTTATATATTTTGTAAAGTTTATATATTTTGATTAAGTGAGTTAAAAAAACCAAAATCATGGCACTTAAATACAGCTTTAAAAATACTGAGTAGATTTTATATGAAAGTAGCAACAGGAAAAAATGGATTCGTTTATCAGAAATTCTATGTAAAAAAAGTATAAAGTTAAATTCGTGCTGCCTTGCTTTGAGGAGAAAAAAGTGGTTACATAACACAAATAAGAGTTTGCACAGTTCTAATTTATCTGAACAATGTAGATTAGAGCAGCATCAGACAGAGGGATCATAAACAAACAGCTGCCTTACAATTTAATGGTCAAACAGCAGAAAAAAGTCAGAAAGCAAAATAAGATTTGCATCTGTATCTGTATGTTATCTCTTCATGTATTCTTCTGGAGTTCTAAATAAAATTAAACACTTTGCTACATGTGCCCAATTAAAATTGGAATAAAAAAGGACTAAAAAGTTGGTTACTAAGATGACTAATTTGAAAGGAATACATTTTAGCACTGAAGGCAGGGAGTTTGATTACAGTGCAGATATGAAATAATGTAGTTAAGTTGATTATTATTAACAACAATAAGCATTATAAAATCATAGACTGAACATGGTAAATAAGAATCAGTGTGAAAATCTAGATTTTTTTTGAAATTGTCATTAGAAAAATATTCTAATTATAAAAATAATTTGAATGTCAGCACAGAATAAGCAGTATATTTTCTTCTTACAATCAGCCTTAGTTTTAGATTTTTGGATGGAGGTTTGTTAAAGAAAAGCATATATATTTTCTCAATATATTATCAAGTGTCTATATAATTTAATATAGAATTAGACAAATATGCAACAAGACAGTAAATTACAAGTGGTTAATACATTCTGTAAATACTATTACAGAAATGCGCAGTTATGACAGATGACAATTTCAAGCACTGATCAGCTAGTTACAGAAAAATACAAAATACATCTGTAGCCTACTAAGTCAATATCGTTTTCTTTCCACTCAGTTATTCCATCACTACCCAAAACTTGTATAAGGTGTGCGTGTGTGTGTAAAAAAAAACCAAAAAAAACAATGGAAGTGTTTAACAGGCCTAATTACATTTACTGGATCAAAATCTGGGTACAAGTTGGCTTTTTTTCCCCCATTCTTTTATTTAAACAAGTGAATTTAAGTAGCCAAAACCTAAATGGGACTTGTGGTGACGGAATCCTGCGTCTCAACCTAGCAGCAGGGCAAGTGAAATGCTTGTCTTTTAAGTATTTGATTTTTTCCACGTCTCTACTTTGGGAGATTCTATTACTGGTACAGACCCTAATTAGAGAGGAAAATTTAGAAGGGCAAAATGCAAGGACATAAATTCTGCTTTTTAAACCCTCTTCAAAATGAACAATTACATAAGTCATCAACAGTCTGATTCTTGACTTAAACAGGTTTTGCATTTAAAAAATGAATACATAACTAAAAGGTAAAGGCAGGAACCTCCAAAGTTTATCAACAGTTGAAGCAGTCATTGCGAGGAGTCTTTTGTTAGAGAATGCACTTTGGAACGTGTATCCACATAAACAAACACACATGCACAAAAATATGCTTGACTAGAACTCAAATGATTTGTCTTTCTGGCCCGTAGATGATGCTCAGGCAACTTTGGTTTTGACTGCGTAGCCCAACTGAAATATACTTAATGAACATTTAGAAAAGAACCCCACCGCAGCCCATTCCTTCTCATTACAGAAGAGCTGGCACAGCAGAATTACTAGCTACATCACAAATCCCACTCCATTTTATAAGGAAGAGGATAACTGAGTTTGTAATCTGGCTTCGTAGGAAGGAGGCTAAAAGAAAAAATCCCAAACCCAAAGCCTTTTAAAAAAAACCTAAAAAAATCATTTACGCACATGGTAAAAGAACTGCTGCTTTAAGCTACTGATACCAGATGACCATTATGTTATTTAAGAACCTGCCTTCTTGTTTTGCTTGGAAAAACTATGGAGGCACTTGCTGCCCCTCTATAATATAATGCACGTTTTCTTATCCTTGAAAGGGTTTTCGGAAGTAGGTATGCCCATTAGTAAAGGATCTTTCTTGGCATGTTCTTCACAATAGCACATTAAATCTGCTGAGGCTTTTGACACCTGAAGAAAAAGTGGAACAAGTCATAAAATGGTAAATATTTCAGACATGCTGTAATATGATTAAATGGGCTGAGCTACAGTAACTTTGTTTTGCACATGGAGGAACAGGACTGGAGAAATCAAGGCATCATTCAGGTTCAGGGGCAAGGTCACTAAACCGTATGCAAAGAGCAAAAAGTTTCTGGATTTTGCTTATTAGATTGATAGACTGGCCTTTGTGATGTTGAAAGAGAGAGGGTGGAAGAGAAGATGGAGTGGAGCCAGGAACAAAAGGGAGAGCTAGGTACATATTCTTAAATGTAATTTGGGACAAGTTTGCAAGAGCAGAAAAGAGTAACATTTAACTTCTGTGAGATTCAAACAACAGCATTTAAAACCGAGTAGCGCGTTCAGAATAATACACTAGCCTTCCAGTATGTGGATTTGGTCCTTAGCCATTATAGTCAGTAAGTACTGCCGTATCTATAAGAGGCTTACAGTTTCTAGGAAAGAGATACAGTCTTCCCCTTGCTTGTTCCTAATGTCCAGCTGACTAATATATGCCCCTACACATCAGGGAATTAACTGGTTTGTTGGCCTGTGGAAAGGCATTTGACAGCTAATACTTGTTAGAAAACTGGAGTGAAATGGGTAAGAAGCAAAAATCCACATCAAACTGGGTGAGATTTTAGCTGCACAAGACTCTTTACTATTAAAGCTTCCCCTTCCCCCCCCCCGCTTTTTTTTTTAAACTCCAATTTAGGTATGCCAGGTCTCATCTCCCTTTTTCTTGCAAAAGCCCTACAGATGCCTACAAAGATAAAGCTAACCATCTCAGTAGAATCAGGCAACCAGTATGCTAGATAGTAAACTAACTAGGGAAAAAATAAAACCACTCCCACTTTTCATTATATATTTCATCTTCCACCTTCTGTAAGCGTATTAAACATTTATATCATAAGTTCACGACAGGAAGAATTTGGTGCTCCCACAAGGCCATTAAGCAATGGCTTAACCCGGGCAGGGCAAACGGGGCAATGTCCCCAGGTGCCAATTCAGTGGTTGCTGGGTGGGGACAGGACACAAATAAAAAAGCAGCTGTTGCTGGTAGCCACACAATGACAACTGTGATGGTGGCAAAAACTTGGTTGCCTCTACCCCTGTACGTTGTTGTTTAGCTGCATCCCATTAAGTATCCAATGATGCTGTTAGTGCTGCTATATTTTAAGGTAACAAAAAAGAATCAGTTAAAGTAAGTACCAGTTGTTTGAGTAAAGAAACTACCATAATAAAGAGCTATCCTATCCAATGTGATTATACATAGGGAGTTTATTAAAATATAATGTCCATATTCCATACAGTTCATGCAGAAATAAATGTAAATAAATGAGTTTCTTACCTTTATTCTTTCTATTGAAGCTTCTAGTCTTAGCTGCTGAACAGTCCTTCGGGCCTGAGCTATATTGTTTGTGGTGCTAACTGTTTTGCTAGACATTTTTAATTAAGTCTTTGAAGTTCTGTCAAGAAAAAAAAAAGTATTTTTTTAATGGAATGGTAGCTTAATCTGTCTGCATGGAAAGAGCCCACATTCATGAACAGTAACAAAAAGGTTTACAAAAAAAGTGTTGATACATTTTATATTTTACAGCTAAAATACCATAAAAGAGCCTATATAGTACAGATAAAACTATTATATTCTTTTTCCAGTTCCCAGAGCATTAGTACAAAATACAAACTCCATTAACAGGTGGTGTTGTTTTTTTCTTTTTTTTGCTTCTAGCTAATGGAATAAATATGTTTCTGATCAAAGATGCAAAATATTCAGAAATGTGTCCATATGCTCATTTTAAATACAGACATGTGCACAGTAGCTTATGGAAAACTGCAGTGAGCTATACACTTGCTAGACTGAACCACACACTGCACTCCAAAGCCTATTACTACTGATTATCATGGGATGATCTGTGCATAGGCTTGAGCAAAGGCTGGGGTGTAAGAGACAATGTGTCAGAGACAAACACTTCCCCTTTGACTCCCTTCTATTGTTGATGCAAGTAGGGAGTTTTTTTACAACAGTCTTTACAGTGCATGTATACTTTCTTCCAGCTGGTTCATATGATCAGGAGGGAGACGGGGCACAGGCACTGTCCACTCGATTGCCGAGAGCAGGGAGGAATATCAAATATGGAATCCCTGCTCTCTCCTCCTTCCCCCCATTTCATTGCCACACATCACATATAAACTTTTGTTTGGATTCTGTAGCAGCTCAGGAACAGGTTTCCAACTCCTTAATGCAATCAGACTTAACAGCCAAAGTGGAGAAAAACACTCCCATGTTCCCAACCCTGCACAGAGCCAGACGCATCACTGGTAGAAGCAAGCAAACTCTGGACCGATCATACTTTTCTTCTGCGAAGAACTCAAAGCAGTACATGCAGAGTTCTGACAGTCTCACACCACCTGTGAGCAGTGAAGACACTTGCTCAGTTTGTGACAGATCTCAGTTGCATGACTGCAATTCTCTCAAAGCTTTTGCAGACTGACTCCGTAGTGCATAACGCTAGCCCCAATGAAGAGTCTGAGTGACCCGAATGCAGGCCTTGATCACAGCTTTGTTAAAAAAACTGACTAAACCAACTCCAGTAAAGAAGAGCATTTCTTTGGCAGCCAGGCACAGGAATGAGAGACCACCTCCCAGCATCAAAGACGCTCTGACATAACCGACGGCTAAGAAGTAGTTACTGAGAATCTTGAGTGTAAGACCTTACACAGACAGAGAGAAAAACTGTCACTGTGCCAGGTACAACTCAACAACAGCCAAGACAAAAAAATAAAAATAAAAAGGAGAGAGAAACTGCCATCTAAACCCAAACTGCAGCACAAGTACATTATTAAGTGAGAGTTTTGCTCAGCCTGCTGTTTTCAGTACTTGCCCAGCTTTGTGGAGGTCTCGCAACAAAGCCCTTACAAAAGTTTCTTGATTGTGTCTACCTAAATGCGTTCAATTATGTTCAACTGTAATTTGTTACTTTGTTAATTTGTACACCATTCAAACTTTGAAGATCTAGTAAATCCTGGAGCACCCTCCAACCGCCCTGGCCTTTTTAGCTTTGCAATAAGCAAGTATAAGACATCTTATTGTGATTGAGCCATTCTCACTTTATGTGGAATATTACTGGATTGCTTGAAGACATCCCTGACCAGAAACTCTTGTTTTCCATCTTACTGAAACAGAGCTGTTGTAAGGGCTTCCTTCTACAAGATGTAAATACCTCTGATTTATCATCAGTCCCTTATGACTATAATCCTGCTGTACAGGTGCACTGTACAGGAAGGGAGGAAAATATTTCCTGATCCCAATTGTACATAAGGGACACAGACACAAAAAGTTACCCTCTGCTAAATGGCAAGGGACCACATCCACTCAATACAGCAGCTACTGTTATGTTTTTGTTATTTCACAAAGCCTGGACAGACGCATCTTGAATTGATAGGGGCATGCTGAAGCAGAGATGGGCTAAAGGCCAGATTTTACAGTTTGCAAAAATTTCCATTTTTGGTGGAACCAAATCTCTTACAAAACAGAAATCCCTGACAAGTCCCCTTTTTGAAACTGACTCTCTCAAATGGAGCGTAGTCTCCATGACCCACAGCTGCTGTATGAAATTTAGCAACCGTGAAACTGAGAAGGATGTCAGTTCTGCTGAACAAGTGCCCTGGGTACCTAGGTGTGACTCTGAAGTAGCTGGGGATCTCAGGACTTCCAGACTCCAGGGCATGCTAGCTGAGCTAGCTTGAGCAGCCAGCTGACCACAGAGTCGGGATGCCTTAGGGCCCCACCTGTGGCTATACAGAGGTGCCTTGAGCCACAGCATGCAATCCTGTCTCAACTTCCAGGCTTTGATTCCTACTTCTGTACAAGGACCGCAACCCCAGCCCAAGTGAGAACCAGACTGCCAGGCCTATCAAAGTCCTGGCTCTGTGGCAGACAGCCTCTGGCACTGCTTAATATTTAAAAGTCTAGGTCACCAGCAGCCTACCAGGGTTCTCTGGGAACCTAGTCTTTGATTCCCCAATAGTTCACAATATCCACAATATTTTAGGTGAAACATTTCAGGCCCAACAAAACTGGCATTTTCTGACAAATCTGAATTAATGGACATTTTCTGACCAGCCCTACTCTTAAGGAGGATCAAGACATATTCCTGGGCATGTTCTATATCATGATGGATTCAATCACTACTGGAGTTGAAGTCTCATTTTAAGCAGATGGTATGGCTTTTCCAAAGACAAACTAAACCACAGCAACAAAAGACACATCTGGACCTCATGTGCAGAGAAGTATTTGATGAAGAGTTGCAGCCTCTATTTTGAATGAAATGCAAAATGAATAATCATATGGTGTTGGCTCTTCACTGGGAATTCCATTAAGGAGCACCTAACATGGTGTCCTAGTTCAGCAGATCGTACTAAAATTAATAATTGAAGGTATATAATAATTGTTATAGCTGCACTGAAGAATCTGAGACAAATGACACACATACTAAGAAAGCATGAAGATAGCTTTCTTTATAACCAACCTACTGCCCATTACCCATTTAATTCAAGAATGCCATAAACATTGGATAAATCAAGTAGGAGGGTAAGCTGTTTTGTTGCTAATCAAGACACTTTTAGTAACTAGTCTAATCCCTCTGAGTTGAGATGAGGCTCTTAGCCTGAATTCCTAGAGGCAAGATAGTGTATCACCACTGTTATCATATGGATACGTCTGCTTGGTCAGCTCTTATGGCTGGCACTCTGCCAGCTGCAAATAAATCAAGATCAGTGCGCTAAACAGGATCAAACAAAGTGGAACACTACATTATGGTATCAAACATTTACTTTGCAGCCCAGTCTCTCTTTTCTTTTTGACCTAGTTATTTAGAACTATTTTTTCTGTACCTTCCTGGAATGCTGTGAGGAAGTGACACAATTTGCATTTCCTACAGCTGCTGGTTTAGAGAAAATAGTAAAGGACTATAAGAGACAAAGATGAATGCTTTAAAAATCTGGATAGAGACATTTCTGCTTCCTACAGTTAATTCACACTAGCATGGATCCCACCAAGTAGTGAATGATCTCTTCTGAACTGACTGGAATTGAAGCTAAGAACCGTTGGCATCTCAGAAGATTAAGGCAACTACCATGGGCTTAGAGAAGATTCCCCTGTTCCATGGGGCCTCCATTTGAAGTGACTTCTTACAACTTGGTCAAACTAACAATGAAAGGTGTGATCCTGCAAGCCTTCTATAGAGACCACCCCAAAAGGTAAAACCCAACAGGAGTCCTACATGCTGCAGCTGGGCCCAAAAGTAGAATCCCAGTTTAATGGACAGCAAGAAATATCCCACCATTTGCAGAAATGCAAGACAACTTGCTTGCTTCTGGTCTGATCCTAAACTTTGGACACTGCCTGTCCTTTTATTTTAAAAAAGAGCATTACCCTTCATTTTGCTCTCCAGCAACCCTCTTTAGGCTTGAGGAACCCACTTTTCAGCAGGCTCAAACAACTGATCAGACTGTCTAAATCAGCAATTCTCAATGAGGGTGTTATGGCGCCATGGGTACCTCGAGATCCTTTCAAAGATCACTGTTAAGTGTGTAAACATGATGCACAAGATAAACCCTGTTTAGGCGACTTCTCAGAAAACAAAAAAATCTCAGTTAAGTTCCATATTCAGAAATAATACATTAAAGTATCTAATTACTGTATTTTCTCCCATACAACATACACCTTTCTCCAAAACTAGGGTTACTGTATTAAGCAGTGAAGCTGATTTTCTGCCTGGGAAAGAAGGCCCCTGCTTTGATTCCTGCTCCAAAGTGCAGCAGCTGTTCAGGCAGCTGAGGGAGTCAAATGATCTAATGGCTCATTGCTCTTCACTTCAGACATTAATAATCATTTCTTCTTTTTAATGGTCTTGACATTCCACTAACCCAGCTAACCTTTCTTGGGGCAATTTTGCAGTTTGCTAGTTGTCCTGGTTTATCTCCTCCTATTTCACAGCCTTGGAGACTCTTTACCGCTTTTCAGAATCAGATATCCACCCATGGAGATCAGTCTTCAGGAGCAGCTAAAGTTAAGTCTTAGTTAAGCAGGAAAGGGCGGGTGAGTTAGCAGAAGACAGGCCCTATCTCTGCTCTATGCAGCCAGAACCCTGGAAAAATCATCTTTTCATTCTGCCTTTCAAAAACAAAATATATTCTGAGGTGTGTTTTATGTGAGAAAAGACAGCAATTATTGAACTGCAAAAGACAATGAAATAATATGATGCAAATCACAAAATACTTTTTAGAGGTGGAACATGTTATAAATCAATTCAGGCCCATACCTAAAATACTGTGCACGCTTAGGAGCAAGAAAAAATACAAAAGTTGCATCTAATCTGGGATCCCAAATACTAACGTGCCTTACTTATCTTACGTGGTCACAACACAGCATTAACATGGGTCAGAGTCAAGACTATTTGTACACCCCCTCAGTTCAGCTTTTTCTTAATTCTGAATGATCTATGCTGCTTGATTTTTGGATAACTGCAACATCCCCACAATGCATTTATTTTTCCCTGAAGTCCTACCACGTTCTGTCCAATAAAACTTCTTTTAACTTTGTCTGGCAGTCCGTGTAAATGTTTAGGAACCCAACATTTCTGTACCTCTGCATTAACAATTGCCCTGTGGACTGAGCTGGACTGTCAGTTCAGTTCAAAACTTCAGAGTTAGTTCTAATGAATGCTTAGCCCAAGAGGCCTACATAATGGAGTACTTCCTGTGGCATGGTAAATGGAGCCCTGAACTGAGACTCAGGACACATGGATTCTATCCTGGGTTCTGTCCCCTCCCTGCTGGATGACCTTGGGCAAGACACTTCTCTGTGTGCCTCAGATTTCCCCCTTGTAAAGTGGAAGTAATGGTACTGACCTTCTTTGTGAAGCATGTTTGGACCTGCTGTGTAAGAGGTAGATATTACTGGGAACAGACCCCCTGACAAATTACCTTATCTCCATTATGCTTGCATAATTACAATGGTGAATCAGAAGGCAGTGCAAGATCAAAGTCCCGCTGCCATTTCCACTGAATTTAGCAGCAGAACTCTCAGGCTTTAATGAGAGTAGGATCAGACTGCAAATAAGCAGCATACAGGAAGGGAAACAGTAGAGTACAGGAGCTTTCAAATGAATACGGTCAGCATTCAGCAGGTGACACATAATACAAAAGCTCTTACAGCTGGGAAAATGCCAAATGCGCAGTGTGGAAGAACTCTTTTTAGCAAGGTTTTGGCTAGATTAGAAAGTGACAGGCAGTGCCTCCTATTAATAGAAGGAACACGGTTTAATAATATAATTTAAAATTTATTTCCTCGAACCTGCATATTAAAAACACATTCCTAATCCTTCTGATCTTGATGGCTCCTTAATGGGTATTTAAATAGTCAATGGTTTACTAGCACTGACCTACTTTTCTAGTGACTCTTATTTCCAGCAGTGATGAAGAAGCTCAGAACTAATTTAAATAATGCATACCACTCCAAATCGTCAACTATCAGTGAATGTGATAAAAGGAGGGGGTTTTACTATAAATCGCTGGGCCAGTCTAAAGATTACAACACTAATCCCACCTTCTGTAGTACAGATAATATTGGGGGGAGGGGTTCCTCAAATGACCCTGCACTGGGTACCGGGCAAATCACCTGCTATTACTAAAAGGATTCCAATATGTAGCTTTCACAAGCAGACTGATATAAAGATAATAAAATGTGGGAAGAAGAGACCTGACAATAGCTATATGCTAGGAAGGCAGAAATGATAACACCCACTCACTCACAGTTCCTTCCAATACAGATAGGTGTGAGAAAAACGTCACTCAAATTCTGTCACAGAACAACCAAAAGCAGGTGCAGGCCAGGAAGCTCCCTCATTCGAGACTCTCTGGGTCAGGTATCTGAACCTAGACTTGTGCCAAACTCCCAATCCACCATTTCACAGAAGCTTATTCAGTTTTCATTATGCCAAAAGGAACGTCATCATAACAGAAATGCCAACAGTATTTATCCAGGAACAGTTTGTTTTTAAGAGATTTAGTGTATTACTATTATCTGTGAAATAAGACCATGTACAATTGCCAATAGAGTTAGACCTCATTTGGTTCACACAGTAAGACTGAGTTTCCTATCCTGAAAGATGAAGTAGTATTATTAGGTTGCAGATGAAAAAATGTGGAGTCAAACAAACCAGTGAAGTATCCAGAATATAAACTGAAGTGCAGGTTTCAGGACACAACATCCCAGCAGGAGTGGGTGCAGCTTCTACCTCACTGGGTTCAAGATGGGGCTTAGTAAGTTCATGAAAAAGGACATGATAGGGTTACTAGGAGCCTGGACTCAATAAACCTGGAGGTCCTTTTGACTCCTTTTTCCTGTAAGAAATGTACACTGAAACCTCCATAGCTGCACTTCCACATTCATGAGCAGGGATCTGGGTTTTCCATTTCCCACAGAAAATGGGACAAAACATGGGATTTTCCTTTTCAACTGAGAAAAACGCAGACTTTTCATTTTAGTGGAGAAACACATGTATTTTCCACTTTGGCGATGAGCTCTCTGCACACTAGCACAGTTCCAGCCTGCAAGGGGCTGGGGGGAGTGGGATGATGATGGTCAGGCCTAGGGCGCCATGTGCATGTACACATGCACATGGCCACCAGGCAGCCTGGAGAGCAGCTCCCACAGGTACGGTGGTGGGAGGGGGACAGGGATTAAGGCCCCCATGGGGGGGAGTTGAGCAGGGCTGGGGCTGTGGCTTGGGGCCAGGGCCAGAATGCATAACTGTAGGGTCCTGGCAGGGAGTGGGACAGAGCTGCAGGCAGCTCATCCTGGGGGCAGGGGGAGATGGGCTTGCTCCCAGGTGCCTGTACACACTCTTAGGAGGGCTTGGGGTGGGGGCATGTGCCCCCCAGATTTGTGCATGGGGAAGGGACAGGTGCAGGCTGTCTGCTGTAGGCCCAGGCTCCCCCTGGGCAGCATGGCAGGGACTCTGAGCCCACAGCAGGCAGCCTGCATCTGCCCTCTCCCCCACAATGGGCTCCACTCTGGCTGTGCTGCCTGCGAGGGAAGGGAAACCAGGCTCTGCTCTGCTGCAGCAGCCATTGCCTCCTGCAGGCAGCAGCTGGAGGAGTTCAGGCACTGCTGCAGGGGGCTGTGGACCCAGGTCCCTGGTCCTGTAGCCCTGGCAACTGGGGACCACCCCTAACAGGGCTGGGGGAGCCAGGGAACTGTTTGTGGGGAGTGAGGGGCACCAACAGGCCCGGGGGAGCCGCACCTTGAGAGCAAGGGGCCTGGACCTGTATCCTGATGAGTTAAGAGGGCAGGGGGAATTCTGATTTTCCATGATAAAACACCCAAAAATCAAATACTAAAATGAAGAGGAATTTAGAATTCATTTTATTACAGTGATTGAGGCACTGGTAGGCTTCCAAATTGCTTTAAAATTGTAAATATATCAAGAAAAGGTGATCAATTGGACACAATGTTTTCTTGATATATTAAACAATTTTAAAGCAATTTGGAAGCCTACCCGTGATCTATCTCTCACACCACCATATAAAATGGTGTTTCTTTTTAATTGTGGATTTGGGGGGGTTTAATTAGAGAACTTGTGATTTTTTTATCCGAGAATTTATGATTTTTAAACAGAGAAAACTAGGATCCCTGTTCATGAGTGTGCGTCTAATCTGCTTCGACTCACACAGAGCCCCTTCACATCCTAAAAGTTGCCCCGTGACCCTCAGTTGATAAGTTTGTACAAATCCATACTGTGCTCAAAATGAAGAACAAAACTCAGGCAATTAGTACACACTAAAAAGGATAATTACAATCATTTTCCCCAATACTCAGTTTTACTCATGTATTTTTACAGTGCTCTAGAAACCTGAAATGTGCTTTTCTCCTTACTGAGTTTGTCTTTTTTTCATTTGATAAATATGGTCTCTTTCCACATTCCCACAGTCAACTGAAAATTAACTCACCTCCTTGGGCCAAAGTGTGGAGGGGAGGAAAGAAGAAAGTAGTGAATTAATTCTGTGTACCACTAATTCTTTTAGCTCTGCAGACCCATGTTCAAGTCACTTATAAAAAATGTCTTTGGTCATAAAGCCAAGCAATACATTCCAGCACAGTTGACCAACATGGCTCAAGAGAGATACAAGACAAGATGCTTCAAGCCAAGACTGCAGTATACTGGCAGAAGTGTAAGCTGAAGCTTGTACTGCAACAGAACTAACTTAGCCTGCCCAGGTTCCCCACTTTCAAAAACAGAAGTCTATTTCAATAACTTATGAGGGGAGAGGGGACCTTCAGCATTGATACCTGCTTTATCTGGCATGACCAGGTCTAACCAGGTCTGGGTTTGTTTTTGGGAAGTGTGAAGTCTGTGTAATTTGGCAATGAGGAGGGACAAGGGTTCACTGGTATCCGATATCATGGGCATCAAACACTAGGACTCAAAACAGATGCTCAAACTGTTAGTTGTAACTACCTTCCTGTCTAGTCTAGCATCCACACCACGCTGCATTAAAAGCCTTGAAAATAACTGCGTCCCCTATCAGATCCAATAATATCCACTTGCAGTGTACAGCATGGGCTCACTGAGAAAGCTGTATTGCCCAGCTATTAAAATACCATCTGCAGGGCATGCATAGTGATTTCATTTGAAAGGACTGTTGAGCAGAAGAAAATTTAACTGGCACAGGTCAATGTAAAAAAATCAGACATAATTACATTCCAGTGTCAGGCAGGTATCTAAAAAGTAGCATCTACAAAGCAAATATTTGCTTCTTTTGGCTGGGAAAGAGCATGCTATTGACTATGTATGTGTGGTGGTGGAGAAACAGAAGTGCACCTTTTAATTTTTGAGAAATACAACCCAACTGAAAACATTGCTGAGAACTGAAGTTGAGACATGCTGACTTCTGTAGTAATTTAAATGCCTGCTACCTAAGGCTTTCGATGTGGCACATCCACAAATACTTCCTTTCCAAATTCAAACTAGTGACAGCCAGCCCATTTTAGAGACAGTTTAAGGGACACTAGTCATCCAGGCATTTATGATGTAGTCAATCACAAACAAAACAGAGAAGTGTTTACAGTGGAAGAAATGGTTTAATATTAAAAAACAGGTTACTCCAAGTCTAGACTTTTAAGATGTTCTCAGTCTTAAGTTTTGAGCAAAGTTAAAATGTCTTAGGGGCACAAAAATCACAAAACCACTTATGGTTTGCAGTCTAAGGAACTCAAAACAATTCATATTTCCTGTTGTGCAACTATATAAGCAAAGCCTAACCTAGGACAGCACTGGCTGCTTTGTACCAGACATGTGTGAGCAATACGATATGTAAGAAACCACTAACCAGAACTTACAATAATGCACAAGCAAATATTTTTATTGCTGTATTTCAATGGCAGCACCTGAACTGACATGTTTACAACTCTGCCAGTAAAACTGCTTACATGCCTTTGCCACACCACTGTCTAGTGAACCGAGCCAAGAGACAGGAGACTGGAACGTTACAGGACATGCAACTATTTAAAAAGACAGGAATTAGTTTAAGAGGCTGTAAAGCCAGAACCAGTACAAAATACTGATCAGCTTTGGTACTATAGCACTGTTGGCTTGTTTACAACAGCTTTAGGAATAAAATGATTTTACTAAGCAGGAAATTCCTATCAAGTTCCCAGTCAAAAAACCCCCATACAAACTCCATCATATACCTTGGAATTGTGAAGGGCTGAGCCACCCTCCTCATCACAATGTAATCTGTCAATCTAGCAAAGTTGAACTATTTTATATCTGATATTTACTCGATCATATGCCTTCCAGAGGGAGCTTTGTTTATCCATCTTGGTTTAATGCATTTTCTGTCATTAATAATAATAATAAATGACTTAGGTAAGTTGGCTCCTTGAAGAGAGAAAGTTTTTCTTTTAATGCACTTTACACTAAACAGTCATTGAATAAAATACATAAAATTGTCCCTGGAGCAAGGATTGGAGCCCAGGTCTCCCTCTTCCCCATGTACAGGCTCCAATCCCTGCTTTAGAGTCATGGTTCCTCTTCCATCCTCTCTGGCCAAAGTCATCTCAATTTTCCTTCTGCAAGGTCTCAGCAGGTGGTGTGGAAAATGTCCCCCACCCAAGAACAGCCTATTAGCCAGATGGTCAGGCCACTCCCTGGGAATTGAGAAATGAGAGTTTCATCTCCTCAGGCAGAAGAGGGCATTGGACATAAATCTCACACATTCTGGCATCTAGCCACTCAGATACTGCAAAAGAGGGGTGGTGGCCCCACCCCCCATGAGTTTAAAGAAGAAAGGCTCATTTTCTCCTTTTAATGGAACAATTTAGGTAACTCAGTCCAAGAGAGGGCTTCAAGCTGTGAATGCTATTAACAGGCACTTCCCTGTAGCCAGGGGCAGGATTTAAGACACAACCTCCTTTCTGCATTTCCAGCTGGAAATCTCACTGCCCCAATTCAGTATACCAGATGTTGTGAAGCTCAGTCTAAGTGTCTGGATGTACAAAACATTTATACCCATGTAGTTTACATCCAAGATTTGAGGTAGACAACTAGGTATTCCACATAGGTGTTATTAGATGGCAGGGCAGCTGTTAGTGCCTGCTTGCCAACAACAAGGGTTTATCCCCAAGATAGCTCTGGAGACGAATGACATGTAGGGCTATGTTGCACATTGAATTTGGCAAGTGTTAAATACACTTAAAAGGCAAGCATTTGTGCATTCAAGCAGTAAAACATGGGCGAAGTGTGACTGTATTATGGAGGCAAGGATTTGTTAGGGAGATCTCTTTTATTGGATCAACTATGTAGCTGGGAAAAAGTCAGATAAGATTTCGAATACAAGACATTCTTCATGAGAGACCTGATAAAGAACGTTTTGCATTTAGAATCTTGTCTAACTTTATCCCAACTGCAGAGCTCGTCCAATAAAAACATCAGTCTAAGAAATCCTTGCCTCTCACATAATTTACGGACCATGGCAGCTACAATATCACTCTTAAACTACTTGTATCATATCAAAATTATGATTTTTCATGCAAGGAGTACCTCCAAAACATCTTAAGTAACACATGTCCAGCTATCGTTGGATAATACGAGCAATTTGCAGTCTCATCTAGTCATGGCAGCAGCACCCCCCATTGTACCAAACCTCTGCAACCTGGATTGCCCTCTGCCTGATCTCCTGGCTGCCTAACCCAGTTTGTCCTTGAAATCTGCTTGTTCCTTCTGACTCTGGTCAGCGCCTCAATCCCCAAGTAGCCCCAGACCTGGCCACCTATGACCTGTTGTGAGAGGGATTAGGAAAAAGTCACACATGTCAGGAGGAAGGATCCTGGATCTTCTACTTACCAGGTTTCTCCAGGATCAAGGTGAAAGCCCGTAGCCCAGGGGCAGGCAAAATCTGGCCTGCGGGCCACATCTGGCCCACGAGGCCATTCTATCTGGCCTGCGGGGCCCCTAAAAAAAATGTTGAAAATTAATACTCATCTGCCCTTGGTTCCTGTCAAAAATTACAGGAACTAAAGGAAATAGGACCCAGGGGAAGCCCGGCAGGCTCCCACACCAGCAGAGCCTGCCCTGCCCTGCCCCCCATGCCAGGGCTTCTGGCCTGGGAGCATGTGGCTGCCCCGTTCCAGAGGGACCCCAGGCAGGGAGTGGGGGGTGGGGGAAGCGGCCCCTTCCCCACCCCATGCCCCATGCTGCAGCTGCTTGCAGCCCTCCTGGGGCTGCCTGTACCTGCTCCAGACATCCCCGCAAGGCCTGCAAGCGCCTGCAGCAAGGAGTGCCGGTCATGGGGAGGGGCTGCTTTCCCCCTCCACACTCAGCTTTTCCCTGGGCTCCTTCTCTGCTCCTTGTTGGCACAGAGGAAAGAGGCTCCTTGCCCGCCCCATGGCCGGTGCTCCGTGATGCAGCTGCTTGCAGCCTGCGTAGGGCTGTCCAGAGCAGGCATAGGCAACCCCAGGCAGGCTGTGAGCAGCTGCAGTGTTGTGCATGGGGCAGGGAGCAGCTGCTTCCACCCCCTCCACCCAGCACTCAGCACCACCCTGTAACTTGGACCCACTGCCAGCCTGAGCCCCGCACTGGCTCCAGGCTCGCCCATCAGGGGTGTGCGTGGCAACAGCAGTTGCGGCCCCGCTTGCCACGCTGGGCAGTGTTTGCCACTTCCACCTGTGGGCTGCCCATCGCGTGAGCTCTGGGGTGGGTTACAAGCTGGTGCTGAGTGTGGACAAAAGCGGCCCCTCGCTTGCACCACGGCTGGCGCCCTGCGGTGTAGCTGCTTACAGCCCACGTGGGGCTGTCTGTGCCTGCTCCAATTAGCCCTGCATGGGCTGCGAGCGCCTGTAGCAGGGAGTGCCAGCCACAGGGCAGACAAGGTGCCACTGTTCCCCGTGCTCAGCACCAGCTTCTTTCCTGCTGGCGAGTAGTGGGTTGGGGCTATGTGCTGTCCCACACCTGTAACCTGAGGCTGGGGGGCACTGGGAGTTAGTGGGTGGGGAGCAAGAGGGAGCACGGGGCCTGCACCGGCATCCTGGGGCCAGTGCTGGCGGGGCCCATAGTAGGATGGCAGGAGTACAGGGTCCCAGCTGGCAGGGAGCCGGGGCAGCTCCCCCCTCTTCCTGCTGGTGCAGCTCAGCCCAGCTCCATAGACCCCTGCTAGCATGCACCCTGCTTTGGACCCCACTGGTGTTGGCTCTGGGACATTGGTCCCAAGATGGTGGCCAGGGGGCAGGGCTACCAATGCAGCTCTCGACAGCCTGCCACAACTAGGTAAGTGGCTCTCCACCTGAAATAATTGCTCACCCTTGCCGTAGCCCCAAAAGATCCCAGGGTTGGGACTAACAAATCAGCAAGCTGTGAGATGGTAGTAAACATTACCGTGCTACTGCTCAGAACAGGTTCTAAATTTTAGTACTGCACAGGTTTAATATGTACTAAGTGTCCTGTGTGACGAGACTCTTATGCTACTGTATCTTTCACTGGAGTAGCTTTACCCTTGGTTTTTCCCAGGGTAATTTCATACCAGGTTCAAGTTAGTTATACCACAGAATGAGTATATTCTGTGTCCACTCCTTATTAATACCAGTGCAAGGACTGATTATATTAGTATAAACAGCAGTCACTCCCCACACATTGCAGAAGGAGATAGGACAACTAACTCAACATACATTGTACAGGGAGCTTAGATGCCTAAATCAGGGGTATGTATTAAACTCTGGGAAACAAATAACTATAAGTTAGGAGTTGACATGCCCAAGGTCCCTTGTAGATCTAGGTCTGAATCCCTAAGATTAGCATTTATAATGGAAACACTTTCAGGACCTTAACTATACCAAAACAAAAAGGGCATTGCTATGGCATCTGTATTTCTTTAATGCGATTGAGGGCTTAGACTATTTATTTTTGATGGAAGTTCTTGCTGTGAGCCTACTACACTCATTAAAGAGATGATTTAACCTTGCTGTGGAATTGTCACAAGAAGGAAATACAAACTGGAGAAGGATGACTCAATGCTTGCTGGAAAGCAAATAAGCCTTCTGCAGTTAAAACCCCCCCCAAAAAACCAAAACCCAGAACAAAACAAAAACCTGCCATTTCAAAACAAGATCTTCACTCAGGGAATTCAATCAGTAAAACTACTTTAAAGCCACTACTGCTCATTGAACAGATATTTCTTACGTTAATCATATTGACAAAAGAAATAATATCCTTGCAAAAGGGCAAGACAAGAAATAGTTTGGATCTTTTTCTTCAGGCTTGAATTTTTTTCAGCTATGTAAGTATTGATCCGGGGACAACAGGACAGACCCTACAATGAGAGACTGCGGGACCTGAACCTGTTCAGCCTTCACAAGAGAAGGCTGAGGGGGGACCTGGTGACCTGGTAAACTCACTACAGAGGACCAGAAGGGTTTGGGAGAGACCTTGTTTCCCCTAGTGCCCCCTGGCATAACAAGGAATAACAGCCACAAGTTGTTGGAGGGTAGGTTTAGATTAGACATCCATAAGAACTACTTCACTGTCAGGGCGGCTAGGATCTGGAACCAACTTCCAAGGGAAGTGGTGCTGGCTCCTACCCTGGGGGTCTTTAAGAAGAGGCTTGATGCCTACCTGGCTGGAGTCACCTGAGCCCAGTTTTTCTCCTGCCCAGGCAGGGGGTCGGACTTGAAGATCTACAAGGTCCCTTCCGACCCTACTTCTATGATTCTATGACTTCTGAGAAAAGTACAGTCATACAGTGACAAAAAGCAGTAGCAGTGAATAATTTGCCCTATTGCCCCTGCACAATAAGCAAATCATAGCTATCTGGATAATGTATTTCATACCGCAGGCCTCAAAAAGGTCAGTTATTATTACCCATCATACAAGACAAGGTAGTCACTGTAGAAAATGCATTTTGATGTGCTAGGTAGGCACATCAATTAATGAAGACAAGCATAGCATATTGATGCTTTCGAATTAAATGGAATATTCTCTTAACTTGATAATAGTATGCCAACTTTTCTGCTGTCTCAGAAATTGAGGTTTTAGAGGAAGCTCTGAAGGGCAGCAAGTCACCCAGAGCAAATGGTGTCCACTTAAGAGTTCTGAAGGAATTGAAGAATGAAACGACTGACTAGCTAACAAAAAAAAAAAAAAAAAAAAAATCTATTCACCTATTAAAATTAGCTACTCTACTGGGTAACTATTAGGCAAATAAGCTATGAGTTTATTTAATACTTTTATATACAAGCAGCTGCAGTAATTGTCACAGAGCTATTACATGATTGCAAGAGGGTAGGGGGATGTTTATTTGAATATGATCCACACTCAGATACTTGAGAAACTTTGGTGTAGCTGGATTTCCTCTCACATATGAAACTTTGTATGTGTTTTATAATATCTAGACTAAGAGTTGTATTCTCCAGGTCAGTTATAGTTACTAGCATTGAGGCAACTCTTAAAGAGTCTTAGACCTGGACTACAGTGCCCTATTGTGCTAGGCACTATTCAAACTTTTAACAAAAAGGTGGTCCCTTTTGCAATAATATGATGTCTTTCTTTAAACACCAGTTCTTTGTTTAAAACAAGACTTCAGCTAACACCACTTTACCCAACTATTTCCAATCTTAAATACAAGGCATCACAAGTGAATGCGACAAAGGAGAGGACTGAGGAACAGAACACTCATAAACAATACATTTGCTGAATTAGATATTACGCTATTTCAGCATGTTACACTGTCAACAAAACATCTAAGTGATTATAAATTCTTTTAAAAAACGTTTTGGGGAAAAAGAAAAAAAAAGAAGCTGTTTCTTAACTGTTGTGAAATCCTTACCCAGAAAGCAGGGATCCACCACAACAAATGCAATTGGTTCCATATTTATTTTTCCACTTAGTATATTATAAAATTACAGGTAGAAAGAAAGAAAAAAAAAAAAAAGATCTCAGGTTTGCTTTTATTTAAAAAACTGAATTTCCGTGTTCCATAGTAGTTCAACCCCTGCTGATTTGTCTTAGTTTTAGTAATCCTAAAAAGCGTTTTAGTATTAATACTCTATGTATATATTTATACACACACACACACACACGGTCCGTCTATACATTCACTAATGTGCTGTAGTTACAGCACATTGATTTAATACTTCATGATGCAAGTATAAAACAATGTGCAGTAGCTGCGGCGCACAGGTTTTAACAGATGCTAACTGCACAGTAGCCCAATACTACTACTGCGCAGTAGGGCTGTGCGAAATGGCAGCGTTCCGTTTCGATCAGTGTTTCAACAGCATTTCTGTTTTGAAGTTAGTTTCAATTTGAAACATCTGTTCTGTTCCATCAAAACAGGGTCAAAACCATTTCAACTTTTCACCCATAGGATATAATGGAGAAGGTCAACACAGCTTATAAAACTTCGTCATTTCTGGCCTGATTTGGATGAAACTCATTATCCTAGCTAGCTACTTTGTTATGCAATCAATCATGATTCACTCAGGGACCAGCTCAATACACAGTAGCTAGCTACCACAATGAGTTCATGAGCAAGGATTAACACCTATGAAACCATAGACTAATGAGAAGAAACAATCAATATAGAGCTGGGAACTCTTTCAAACTTCACTGTTAAAGGTACAAAAGCCCCAGCACATATCTCCTTGAAACTCGGCAGGCTTCGTGGACCCAGCAGGGGCTAGCACGCCTGCAGTTTTGACCCCACTGTGGCTTAACATATACACATGACATGAGTTTTGCTTTCAAGATTTTGGGGTGCAGTTTCTCCGAACCCCCTGCACTGATCTCCTTGAAACTTGGCAAGCTTCATGCCCACGGAAGGTGCTACCATTCCTGCAAGGTTCATCCAAATCAGGCGAGAAATGACAAAGTTATAGGCTAATTTCAACCTTCCCCATTATAGCCTATGGGCGAAATGTCGAAACAGTGAAACATTTCAATTTGCCTTGTTTTGTTTCGAGGCTGTTTTGACTAGATCCGTTCCACTTCAATTTTGCTCTTTCAACCTCGAAATGGGTCAAAACAGCATTGAAACAAAACTGGCAGCAAAATGGTACTGCACAGCCCTACTGCGCAGTACCATATTAGCACAGGTTTTGCCCAGCACCCTACTCTGCAGTGTTATTAGGCGCAGTTAATGTCTCATGCTGACACACCCAGAGAGTATTAACATGATTACAGGCTCCACATTACTTTTACCACAGGAAATAGGAATTGAAGTATGTATGGACAGTTAACTAAAAACATCAACTTAGTGTTCAGCAGCAGTCAAAAAGGCAAACAAAATGTTAAGAACTGTTAAGGAAACAGAAAGTATCCCTAATGACCTTTAATATAGTGGTTCCCAATCTTTTTAGGCTTACAGCACCCTTCAACAACTTTTCTAAATTTAGAAGCACCCCATTTTCCAGATGTGTGGGGAGTCATATTAGGAAGTGGCTATAGCAAATGGGGCACTCCTACCTGCATTAGAGGTACCTATGACACAATAAAAAAATACAAACTATATGTAAGTATGAATATAAGGACCTATATTTTATTTGCATTGCTAGCCTGGGACAGGGCCTTCCTTAACAGACCATGAACTTTCTTATATGAAAAAGAAAACAACTATTTCCTTTTCAAAAGATAGATAGATCACCCCTCCAAATACTAGAAGATCTGCAGTCATATACACCCATCAGCAGACAAAAACATAGATTTCATAGACATCAGGGCTGGAAAGGACCTTGGGAGATCATGGAGTCCAGCCCCCTGCCCAAAGGGCAGGAAGTCAGCTGGGGTCATAGGATCCCAGCAAGATAAGCATCCAATTTACTCTTGAAGGTGTTCAATGGAAGTGCTTGAACCACCTCCGATGGCAGACTGTTCCAGACCTTGGGGGCTCGGACAGTAAAGAAATTCTTCCTTATGTCCAGCCTGAAACGGTCTTGCAGGAGTTTGTGACCGTTCGACCTCGCCATCCCTTGGGGCGCTCTGGTGAACAAACGTTCCCCCAGATCCTGGTGGTCACCCCTGATAAACTTATAGGTGGCCATCAGATCACCCCTGAGCCTATGCTTTTCCAGGCTAAAGAGTCCCATGGCTCTCAGCCTGTCATCGTAAGATCTGTTTTCCTGACCTCTGATCATGCGCGTGGCTCTCCTCTGGACTCTCTCAAGCTTCTCCACATCCTTTTTGAATTGTGGAGCCCAAAACTGGACGCAGTACTCCAGCTGTGGCCTCACCAAGGCCGAGTACAAGGGGAGAATGACATCCCGGGATTTGCTCGAGAAGCATCTATGGATGCAAGCCAGCGTTTTGGTCGCTTTATTAGCTGCAGCATCGCATTGCAGGCTCATGTTCATCTTGTGGTCAATGACGACATCAAGGAACTCCAAGTCTTCCTATCAGTTTCCACCATAAGAAACCCACGATCGGTCATTTCCTTTACTGCCATCATTTTTTGCTTTGCTTAGACCTGCCTTACACAAGCAGGAGTTACTGCCCATTTCATATATTTCCTCAAACCACTACCTACTGCACATGGAACAGCTGGAGAGAATGGGCCTCTCAGAAATCTGCCTGCACTCTGCCACTGTTGGGGGAGAGAAATATTTTCTAAACAAAGCAATTACAGCATCATTGTTGTTATAAAACATTTACACGAAGCTGTAAAATTATAGAGCACTTCCCTGAACTGAGGTAGGACATTTTCCCACGCCAAAGTGTTCTGGATACACAAGCTAAAGCAGATAAGACAAAAAACCAAGACAAAGATATTATTTACCATTATAGTGTGGTAGCACATAAGTCAGCTTGGTCAGGGACTGTTTGTGCTGGCTTCTGGACAGACAAACTAAATGACAGCTCCTGTACCTAACCACTTCCAATCTAAAATGGTATCACAAGCAGATTTGGCAAGGGAGAGGGCTGAGTAACAAACAAAACCCCACTCCCCAACTGGTCTAAGTCACTGCGATGACATTCAGTTACCTTTTACAAGCTAAAAACAGAAACATGATAATCAAATTTATTTGTAATCTTTTGTGGCAAATGTGTCAAGGATTGAGCAAGACCCAAATATATGAAAGTGTTTTGGAGGCACAAATTAATTTTGCAGCCTAATTTTGCAGGCTTCTGGGGCAATCCACTTCAAACCCATTGGCATTGAAATGTTTCAAGGTGAACTTGCATCTTGCAGCAAACTCATGACTTGACTTTAAAGGTTCCCTGTTAACTCAATGTTCCCACCGCTTTTTGGGTCACCTACCACACCCCACCCACACACATTTTATTGAATGTCCTCTGTCACCTTTTGCTCCTTTTACCTTTGGCTCCCTTCCCTGCTCAGTATTCTCTTATTGTTTGTCCCATTCCTCCTTCATGACAGAATGATGAACTGATTACCCACTAGGAAGATGCTCTTCAAAGTAAGTGCTCTGTTCCCAAAGAACCTGCCCCAGGGCAGCTCACAGGAATTGCATGTAGTTAGCTGTTTAAGATCAAGTAAGGACATCTGTACAGAATTTCATAGATTTTGTTTGAATGCACAACAAATCACTGGCTAAGTTCAGAGAGTGGCAGCACAGCATTTGCTTATTTACATTGAAGCTATCTTCTGCATCAATTGCTCCTATCTTATCATACAGAAGTCCTTCCTTTTAAGGATTAAAAACTTGACAAATTAGTAAGTGAGTTAAATCAGAAGCAAAATAAAAGTCTGTGAAAAACAATGCTGGAAAACTACTGATCACCTACCCATTCGAGATATTTCAAAACTCCATAGGCAGGTGCTACGATAAAAACAATTTATGGAAAGAGCATACCACATAAGCCAAAGAAAATTTCATTCAGCCTTTTGGATAAAGTATCTTCCTCTTCCACATAAACAGGAAAGGGTTTAGTCTTACAAATGACCTCTGAGAAGAACATTGGACAGTTGCACAATAGTTGAGAAAGATTTACCAAATGGCTGGGGAGTGGAATGCTGCAACTTTTAACACAGATTTGGT